>NC_045611.1:32087808-32390025 GCF_009762305.2 Zalophus californianus | reverse complement strand
GAAAAGTGTAATATTCTACTAACTACTTTCTATTATCGCTCAACTTAAGAGTTTCCTGCAAAATGATCCTCGGTTCATTTGAAGTTTATTTGGCACACAAAAGGAAGCTCTAGAAAGCTTTATGCTTTTAAGCTAATAAGCAATATACCCAGCTGACTCTGTGGCTGAATTTTCAACACTGGGCCATTAATATAACATGAATTTTCATAGTCGGAGACTTCCATTTGTCATGAGACATAGACCCTAAAAATATCCTGAGAGCAGTGGACAACTAGGAATATATAAGCAAAATCCTACCACCTTTTTCCCCCAGTTAGGATCTTTCTAATAGAGTCTAGAAGTTAGGTAAAATCATGTTGGATTATGGAACAATAGTTTGCCCACCAACCATATCATTTTACTAAAACTAAAACGTGTTCCTTCAAAATGTGTTGGGGCTTAGCCTCCAATGTCCGAGGACAAACATATGCATGAGCCCCTCACCCCAAGACCCCCAGAGAGAGTCACTCTCACAAAGTTTGAAGATGCTTCTGGTCCTTGCCTTTGTTTCTAGTTTATCAAAAAGATTTGGGAAGCCTTGCTGTGAGCAAAAGCTACTCGGGTTCCTGCAAATGCTCTCTCCCCAGGAGCAAACGCTTTTAAAAAGAATTCCAATTTCTGCACGATTTGGGAAGTCTTTGGGGGTTCCTCTGAGATATTAGATAATTGAATATAGCTTTCTCCCATTGAAAAAAAAAATTCACACATCCAACGACAGCCCCCAAACTCCCAAGATCCCGTAGCACGCTAGTCAATTTTATGACAAAATTAATCTGGAACGTGACTTATGGAGCCCCAGAGGGAAGTCACTGGGGCCGGTAAATATGTAAACATGGCTTTTTCGGTTTCCGTTTCGCATGAATACAGAATAAACTGCGGCCCTCCGCACGCTGGAAAGTTCTTCCTTAAAGTTAATAAAATCTGTCAACTTCCATAAAGGTTGAGAGGAAGGGGGTCCACAGGTGCAGGCGCTCGGGCTCGGGCTTGGGCAGTCGGGGCAGCTAATAAAAAGCCCTGGACACTGCGCGCCTCCTTCCCCATCAATTCTCATCAAGCGTTATTAGAGTCATCTGCCGCCTCGGAGGTGCGTCCCCCGCGCTCGCCCCGCAGAAGCGACAATGACATTTGGCCGCGCTGCAGGTGCGGCTGTGTGTGGCCGCGCGGCCCGAGTGGGGCGGCCTTTGTGACACTCGGGTCCTTTGATCTGGGCCACAAAGGGCCGCAGAGCTGCAGCCCCCTGCTTTCTGCTGGCGGCACCGCCCAGGCAGGGGAGGGGCGGGCTGGGGGGTTGGGGGTGGGGGCGAGAAGGAGGGCCGGGGGCAGGGAGAGAGGGAGGGGGGCCTCGGGAGGGGGTGATCCATAATATTTATTTCAACAATAGCTTCAAATCTTTTTAAACATCATAAGAACACGGCTCATTAAGCCCACAACAGCCTTGAAATTGTGTTATAAAACCGCAAAACAGAAATCAATACATTTGCTAGAAAGGAGGTAATGAAATATATTGAGTTGCCTGAGAAGTGGTTTGTATGAATCATAATATTATTATGTGCGCATCAATCCCATTTCCAATACTTAAAGTTAACCAGCTAGCGAAGAGCGCCCTGAACCCTCGTTAAACAAGCTCTCCCCGGTTACTTGCCAGGCCGGCGCATCCTATAAATAACCTGGGGAGGGGATCAATGCTGCCCCCCCAGAGCTTCAGCTGCTGCAGCCCTATGGCCCTGCCTGATCAATACGGGCTCACAATGGCCGGGAGAGCCCCGTGGCCGGCTTCTAGCTAGCGGGGGTTTGGCCAGCAGCTTAGCCCTGCGGAACCAGAAATGGCAGCTTCCCTCCCCAGCCTGGGGGTGGGGGTGGGGTGATCCTGGCTCCCCTGCTTCCCCCGCCCCGTGTGTGCCAATCTGAGGACCCTGGTCTCTGAAGGGAGCACCGGAGTAACCACCCCGATGGGTGATCTACCGGATTCTTTTCTCATCACTTTGTTTTTACGGATGGATGTTGTTTTCTTTCTTCCCCTGCTGTCAGTGAATTAAAACTGGATGCATTTTTCTCCTCCTTCCGGATACATTTTGAAAAAGGGATCTGATTCTGTAATGTACAGGAGCTGAAAATCAGGGACAGATCCCAGTTTTGGGGGGAGCCCGAGTTTTATGCAACCTGAGGGCCCTTGTGAAGAAAAGCTCTCTTAACTTTTTGCCAATTTTATAAAAACAGGTGAACTCGTTGCCAAAGGTCCCTCCTGGACTTGGAGGGGTTTGAGAGGTGGAAGCCCCTAACTGAAGCCTTGCAGCTTCTGGAAAATCTGACCCAGAGGAAAGCCAAGCTCCCTGAAATCATCTGATCCTCACATGTCCACACTGCCTCCGCCTTCTGGAATGTAAGCCCCCTGAGGACAATGGCCTTGCCCTGCTTTCTTCCTTCTGTGTCTTCAGAACACAGAGCCTGGCACATAACACGTGCCCAGTGAATAAGGCGATCTGGGAGTGGTCTGCTCTGCGGGGTCTGCCTGTCTCAATCCCAGAGGTTGCCCTGTGGCCTTGCACATTTGGAATTTGGACAGACCCTTAAAACAAGGGCTGGTTGACTCCCAGAGCATTCTCAAGTGGTCAGTAAAACGCGGACAGCCACGTGTGAACGTATACGCACACACAGACGCAAAGCCTCTCACCTGAACAAATGTACACACTCGGCCGGATTAATGAAGGCACAACTCCTCAGAGGATCTGAGTTTTGGGAAAGACTCTGCCTCAGTTGATAGTAGTAGAGCAGAGCATAAGGACTCAGAACAGTGATTCTCCACCTGGGGTGGATTTGGCTCCCACCCCTCAGCCAGGGAACACTTGGCACCATCTTGCAAGCATGTTTGGTTGTCACGATCTGGGGAGAGGAGACGATGGGGCAGTGGGGCGGTGGCGGGGAAGAAGTGGTGCTGTGGCTTCTAGTAGGTAGAGATCGGGGTGCTGGTAAATATCCGATGATGCACAGGACAGCCCCACGACACAGGATTGTCCAACCCCAAATGACCATGGGGCTAAGGTTGAGCAATCCTGGACTAAGGCTGCACCAAGGCTTTCTGGCCAGAATTGACCGTGTTGCTGGCACAGTTTCAACCACAGTGCCTTTGATACTCTCTCTAGGAGAAGGGGGATGGGGAGCATGAGAACCCACGCCCCTCTCTCGATATCGTGGCTGGGAAACGGGGCCTCATTCCAGCCCTCCACTCCACCGCCACTGACAGCCATTGTCCGCAGTGTGCTGCTTGCAGCTCTGGGCCCCGGCTCCAAGGTCACTCGAGGACAAGCCCTCCTTCTGACTTCTTCCAACACACCCACCGGTCACCCTCTTGCAGAGGGCTGGCTGTCTCAGCTCCAGCCTGGCTTCCAAGGAACCTGACTCATCAGAAGGCTTGAACAAACAAATCATCAATCTTGAAATCAGTGGCATCATTTCTGCTCTCCACCCCCGCCCCATGCACACCCAACACCCTCCTCACACCCCCCCAACACCTCTGACACCTCCGCACACACAAACCCCCTCCCCTTGCCCCAACCAGTGACCCCCCACCCCCCCCCCCACAACACACCTGTCCTCGGAAGCTACTTGGATAACCATTTTAGACTGGGCAGTAGGAAGACAGGTCTTTGACACTGCATGTGCCTACATTTCAGAATCTAAAAGATGGGTGACAATAATTTTCCCAGCACAAAATCTCACCTCCCCCCATCTCGTTCTGATTCCCCTGTCCCCGGCTCCCTTTTTCCCCCTCCCCCACTGCCTATTGTCTGGTGCTTATCCCAGAACTGATCATTCCTACCATCTTGGCCATTTGTAGACACAGACTTTACAACACCCCAAATTTCTGCTTTTGCTGGCCAGAAGAGATCAGTGGTCACATGAAACAGCACAAATGTGATTTTCTTTGTTTGGAGAGGGGAGTGTCATCTCTACTACATAATCCCAATTATGCACAATTAGCTGACTCAGGCCACTCCTGGCCACTTATTGACCAGGCAGATGGTCACCCGGGCTATGATTTTTGTCATCGCAGAACCTGAAAACCAGTTTCATGGGGGCACAGCCAACTAAGACATGGTCTCATATTTTCTAGTGAGCCTGATAGCTACAGAGAATCTGATCATTTGAAGAACCACACTAAAAAGTAATCTGTTCTGTAGTTTTTAGGTTAAAAAAATGTTTTTGAAAATTAAATTGTTTTCACTTCCAGGATGTGCCTGGGGAACGAGACTAAAAGAAAAATCCTGCATAACAAAATTTTCCATATTGTCGGGCTCAGAAATGCCTAAGAGAAATTAACCCAGATGATCGAATTGTAAAACTTCAGAGAAGGATGAGATTTAGGGAAAACAACAGCAACAAAAAATCGCCCAGTCCTGAACATACTAAACTCACTTAAACAAAATAACTCAATCATCCTTCAAGCTAGAATTTGCCGTAAGTCGGTCATGGTTTATGAAACCAATATTGAGTAAGAAAGTCAAAATGATTTCTTTCTCTGTAAATTTTTTGGGGCTTTGTTTATAAACACAGAGATTCCATCATAAAATGTTTTTTTTTTTTAAAGCCAAGCACACAAAACATCAGGAATTTCTCCAAAATGGCAAGCAATTTATTCTTGTTTACTATGTTTATGATCTACAGGATGTCCATAAAGTCTGGAAACATAGGTGAATATAAATAATGTGGTCAAGAACTAATAATAACTGTATTTCCAGACTTTATGGACATCTTTTATCATCACTGTCTTGTAGACAGTACAAATGAAAAGCTACTTAACATTTCTTAAGTGATGCAAATATGTATTCCAGTTGAGAGTAAATAGATCTTCCTCTACATAATAATGTACCCCATGCGTGTAAATTTTTTGGAGGGCATGTAAACATTTAAATGAATACTATTGAAGATGACTTTGTAAGGTGTGGCATCTTTTTGAGAAGTGAATTTACCAGTTTTCCAAATAGAGCCTGGCATTAGAACATAATGATAGAGACATGGAGGACAATGGCCATGAGGATGGCCATCCGTGTCCCTAGACCTGTCACATAGAGGGCCTTTTGCCAGGTGCTTTCCACTGTTTATCTTAATGGAATGGTCTTCCAGCTGTCCTGCCTGGATCCGAACACATCTTTAGGCACATAGACCTAATACGGTGGAGATCCTCGTTTTACTTGATTCCTAGGCGTGAATAAAATGTGCTGTCACTCGGGGCGCCTGGGTGGCTCAGTTGGTTAAGGGACTGCCTTCGGCTCAGGTCATGATCCTGGAGTCCCGGGATTGAGTCCCGCATCAGGCTCCCTGCTGAGCAGGGAGTCTGCTTCTACCTCTGACCCCCATGATCTCTCTCTCTCTATCTCATTCTCTCTCTCAAATAAATAAATAAAATCTTTAAAAAAAAATGTGCTGTCACAGGAAGAACCTAGAAAATGGGGGGAAAATGCCCAACCCTGTATTCCACTCCCAGCTCTTTTGAATAATGAGCTGCGTGGGCCCTTGGTTACATCACTTGCCCTTTGTAGGCCTTGGTTTACTTGTAGTATCAAGCAAAATTATTCTAGGGCTAAAAATGCTAGAATTGTAGTATTATCAACTCCACTAATAAGGAAGCTCCCTTGGCTTTACCGAAGAATCTAACCCACAGGTCTCATGGTCCACAGGTGAATAAAAGAGTGTCACCCAGAGTCTGACCACCCGGTCCATTGGGAGGCCCCGTTGCATTGACTGGAATTACTTGAAAGAAATCTTAGGTGCCAATTCCAATACTCTTACTTAGAATTGAAAAGTCAGGGGTGCCTGTTGGCTCAGTCAGTAGAGCATGTGACTCTTGATCTAGGGGTTGTGAGTTCAAGCCCCACGTTGGGCACAGAGCCTACTAAAAATTAAATTAATTAAAAAAAGAAAAAAAGTAAAGGTCAGTTTGAACCTGGGCATGATAACTTACACTATGACTCTGTGTAAGCTCGTCTTATACCCACTAGGATTCTAATTCCCTAGGGCAACTTTGGTATCCTACTCACGGACATCGCGTGGTTTCTGGCAGGCAGATAGATGCTACCTAGGTGTTCGTTCGCTCAGAGATGAAACTGATGGAAATATCAATCAAGACCTGACCTGGGGGCTTTTACTTGAGCTGGAGAATATTGGGAGGGATTGTGCAATTGGAGGTGAAGTTCATTCCTTTCCACCTCCCATCTGACCGCCCCTCCCTCACCCCCTGCCCCCAGACCCATTCCAGTCCAAAGATAATGAACAAACCCATTTGCCGCATCGCCTATGTTTACAGCAGTCTCCACTGCGCATGTGTGTGGATGTGTGTTCTGTGTCACCAACTGCATGTTTGGATGCATTTGTGTCCGTAGATGTGTCTCTCTTGCCAGAGAAGAGTGCCTTTCTACAGCCTGTGAATCTTAAGAGCATCGGCTGTATCATTTTCAGCAGTTGAAGCAGTATTTTAATGGCAAATTACAAAGAAAATGAGTAGTCGGAAACTGAAGGTTGCCGACCAAGAGCAGAAAAATGAAAGACTGTCCATCACCTAGAACAGAGAGACCCAAGACTTGACTTCCCATTCATCTCTTTTATTCCTGTACTTCTTTTATAGCCAACAATGTCTCCTCCAGCCCATGATTGCTCATTTTAAATTGTCTTCCAGTTTTGAGGCTCTGTCTTCCCTGTCCCCCTCGCCCCTTCTCCCAGGCCTCCCAAATGACACAGTCTGTGCCTCTGGCCGATGTAGCCGATTTACAGCCTGGAGCTGCTGCTGGTCTTGCAACCAAACCTGCATGGAGGACAAGAGAAGGGGAGATGTCTTCCTCCTGGAAGATGATTTGCCTGCAAGTGAAGCTCCCTTGACCCCCTCTCTGCAGTTCTGAGGCTCCGCAGATGAGTCACATAAATTACTGCAGAAGGCAAAGTTACCAACAAGTGCAGCACGCAGAAATGATCTCGGTCCGAGGCACGCATCGATCTCAAGGCGCGAACCACTGACCTTGGTCTCTGCTCGCCCGCTCTAAATTCTGAGTCCCTGTTAACTAAAGATCGCATTTCCATTGTTAACGGCTCAGAAAGTGATTCCTGGCTCGGCTGTGGTGTATCTTTTACTGAGAGCACCTGCCTGGGGAGGCTTTCTGTTTAATCTTTTGAATATCCGAGCCACAATTCCAAACATTTCCAAGTTAGACGTCTCTCCCATTCACAATAAACCCCAGAAAGAATGTGGGCTGAAGTAAAGGAGCAGCAAACATTCCCTTTGTTCTTCATTGAAACGATGGTATTTGGATCATTGGGGATATATCATAACAAATTGTCTCTACACCAATTGTCCCCGTGAAGGTCGGGTAAAGTCCCAAAGATCGCAATCGGGATGAAAGGGACGCACACATTTCTCAACAGAAGGGAAGTGGGGGCGGTTTCGGTGATTTTGCTTACTAAATGTGGAATTCCTCAACAGGTTCACATATTACAAAAGCTGCAAAGGAATAAAACCTTCATTCAGGGAAATCCTCTTCCGCATGTAACTAAGTGCTCATCAGAACCCCCTCTGGAATTTGGAAACTCTTTCTAGATTAGCCAAATCCCTTGTCTGCCTTAGAAAATGTTTTCTACTGAGCCCATCTAACAGCCTGGGACTATTCACTCTTTGGTCCTCAGTGTCTACAAGAGAGTATGGACCCAAATGAGGACCAACACCAGGACCATGAAGTTCATCCTCGGAACTTCCTCGGAAGCTCTAGTGTCACGTTCTCTTATTGTTCTTTACCACATCACCAATATAATATTGAAATAATAGTATCAATATTATTTCTAATAATATTGCTAATATTATTAGAAATATTAAACATTTCTAATAAAATAGAAGTTGTGGAAGTAAACTATCAGCTATCCCAGATTCTAGTAACTGCCGTTCTCATTATTCTACAGCAGAGCTCCAGGGAAAAGTCCTGCACTTTAATGGTAGAGTACTAATTGCAATTTTAAGTGGTTGTTGAATATTAACCCTGACACTGCCCTGGATAGCAAGTTTCTCAACCTCAGCACTATTGACATTCTGGCTGGACAATTCTTTGTTGCAGGAGACTGTCCTGGGTGCTGCAGTGTGTTCAGCAGTAACCTGGCCTCTACCCACTCGATGACATCAGCTACCCTCCTCCCCCCAGTGGCGACCAGCAAAAAATGTCTCCAGACATAGCTGAACACCCTGCCCCCCACCCCGGAGGGGCAAAAGCGTCCTCAATTGAGAACCACTCCTCTCATCAAGGAAAAATTCATTTATTAGACATTTCCATTCCACTTAAAAGAGAGAGAGCACCAAGTTATATCGCACTTTTCTGGACAACAGAGTGAAAGAAACAAAGAACCTGAATTAGATATTTCGATCCATTTAATGGAACATTAAGCAACCAATAAAAATATGTTTTTTAAGACACTTCATAGGCATGAGAATATGCTCATCCCATAATGTTAAATCATAAAAGAGCACACCATGAGAGGCTTTTGCCATATACACATCCTGCAAGACACAGGTATCTGAAACTACTGAAAATATGCTAAAAGGAAAAACACAAAAATGACAACCATTTTTACGTGTGGGTGGTAAGATAATGCAGTATGTATTTTGTCATTTAGCTTTTCCTGTTTTCCCCAGTTGTCTGCCATGAACATCTATTTTTACCACTTTAAAGCAGACACAGAAAAAGGACAAAGGACCTGGTATTATACAGCACATGAGCACAAAGCTGCAAAATCACTGCCATCCTGTATTCCTAATTTAATTTTCTTCCACACCCTGAAGGAAGCATAGCGACTCCTTTTCTACTTATCTGATCCTCTGCTCATTAAACCCTCACATCAGCTTTCCTCTGCAGTCGTCAGCCTCCAAGACCAGAATTTATGGCATTGTTTATTTTCTTTTATACCTTGTTTTTCAACCTGGGTATGCTTGTTCATTGATTCACTCACTCACTCACTCATTCATTCATTCATTCATTCATTACCCTGGTACTGTACTCGGTACCAGGAATTCAGTGGGAAACGAGACAGGGAGAGTCCCTGCCTTCATGGCAGAGGGACACTAAACCAATATACATATACATGGACAAGATCATTCCAGATAGTAATAGGAGCTGTGATGGTGATACAGTCTGGTGATGTGGTAAAGAAAAAAACTATGGGAGAGAGCACTACTTGAGACTACTTTAGGCCACCCTACGTTAGGGTAGTCAGGGAGGGCCTCTTGGAGGAGGTGACATTGACACTGAGAACTAAAGAACAAGAGGAGAGAGTCATGGGGAAGTTGGGAAGATCTAGGGGCAGTTTTGCAAGTATGAATTTTATGTCCGAACATACGGAACAAACATGGAACATTCAAGGAAAAGAAGAAAGGCCACTGAGGTTGTAGCTTGCAAGCAAGGGGGACAGTATCTGGAGCCCAGGTTGGAAAGTTGGCAGGGCCCTGATTATATAGCCCTGGTACTGGATTATGCAGCCAGGCTAAGTTAAAGGCGTACTAAGGGGTGGAGGCAATGAATCAGGATCTTGGGGGCCAGAGCCCTGGAATCTGCAATTTAGAGCAAGTTTTCGAGGAGATGTTGATACACTGGAAATTTTGAGAACCATGGTTCTTGAGTATTCATGTTATCCAACGACTGTGGGACTGATTCTGACAGAGGTGGTGATGAACTCATTTGGAGCCTTGCTATTCAAGAAGGTGGTCCATGAAGCAACAACACCAGCATCACCCCCCACGCCCGAGCTTTTCTAGAAATGCAGATTCTCAGGCCCCTCCCAGGTCTACTGAATCTGAATCTGCATTTCAACACCATTCCAAGGGATCTGAATACACAGGACAGTTCAAGAAGCACTCATTTAAACCAGTACCTTATGTATCATAATTAAGCTTCTACAGAGAAAAAAAAAAGTGGAAACTGTATGATTTTTAGTAATAAGAGATAAGCAACAAAGTACCTGATTATACCATCATTTTTCTCTGGTATTAGGAAGCCCCTGGGAAAAAGCAGAGTGAAACTTTGTTTTAGGTTATGGCTGTGTTAAGCTTCCTTGGAGCGAACTGTAGTGTCTGAACGGAAACCTTGAAATCTGAACTCATTGGCTTTATAAAACTTAACTGAGCAGTAGACACTGAAAATTATTTTATCATTTAGATTTATTTCTTTTTAAAGATTTTTAAAAATCATTTAAAAGATCTTATTTTTTGAGTAATCTCTACACCCAACGTGGGGCTTGAACTCACAACCTCGGGATCAAGTCGCATGCTCTGCCAACTGAGCCAGGCGGGTGCCCCCTACTACTGAGATTTTTTTTTTTTAATTTCTTTAATTAATTAATTTTTAAATTTTAATTTGTACTTATTTATTTATTTTTAAAGATTTTATTTATTTGACAGAGAGAGAGAGCACAAGCAAGGAGCAGGGCAGAGGCAGAGGGAGAGAGAGAAGCAGGCTCCCCGAGGAACAGGGAGCCCGACATGGGGCTTGATCCCAGGACCCCGGGATCATGACTTGAGCCAAAGGCAGACGCTTAACGGACTGAGGCCACCCAGGCGCCCTTAGATTTTTTTTTAAAGGGAGGAGAGGTTCTTTATTAAAGCAACTAAATATTAATATTTACTAGGTTATACTAGTATTACATATATATTTTTAAAAATATGTAAGACAAAGAAATACAAACACTGTCGTATCAATAGAGACTTCCGTCATTAATTTTTGACAGTCATGAATCTCCTCTCGTGTTCCCTCTTCCTCTTACCCAGGAGGCTCTGTGATAGTTGCCCTTTCTCATTGCCCTTTGTGTGAACATCTCCGTGTTCTTCCTTTACTCTGTAAAGTCCCTCTGTCTCTGTCTGTTTTCTCATTAATACAGTTGTTGTTTCGGTTCGGTTTTTGTTTCCTTTAATGCAACCGGCTTTCACTGATTCTAAGACAGGTCTGCTGCTTCTCCTTCAGCGGCCAGGAAAAGACCACGTCTGTATGAGCCCTCTCTCTGGTGATTGTCCCGCAGTGGTGAAGGTCAAGCCCACCGGCCCACAGAGTGTTCTTGGATTTACCCCAAACTATGAATGAGGGTTCCTAGGGAAGGAGCACTAACTTTTTAAAAAATTTTTTCTTTCTTTATTTGCGGGGCATCGGCGGCCACTGTTCCTCTTCTGCCCGAATCAGTCATAAAGATGTTTCTTGTAGAAAAGATTTGCTCTTTGCCCTTACCCTGGCTGGAGGTAATCTGACCCGGAAGGAGACAGGGACACGTTGCCTGGGGAGAGTGTCCCCACCTGGAACACGGACACGGGCTGTTTGATTCCGGTTTCTGGGTGCAGAAATCTCTTAGGAAGAAAATTCTTGCCACGTGTAGGATTTTTTTCAGCAGGAGAGTCCTCCTGTCTCTAGACTTCCAGAAGCAGATGCCCCTGCAAATGCAGTCACTCACTTAGCATGTGGCCATGACAGTTTGGTCCCCTTCTCATCGTAATAATGCGAGATGTAAATATCTCCATGGCAGTTGGTGTTGTTAGGACCTGTTAATATTCCGCGTGGGTAGGACAACAGCTTTTAGAAAAGGAGCTGAGCGTAAGCAACCTGAAGGGAGAGATTCATCCTGCTTTCGGTCACTGTTGTGTCCCAGAACCCAGCATAGTGCCCCGCACACAGCAGGGGCTCACTGAACGTTTGCTGAATGAATGAAGGAAGGGAGGAACCCAGCAGCGGGCACGTTCCCAGGGCCTGGGAGGGCTTCCCCGAGTTCCTCTCCTGTTGTAGCTAGACTTTGCTGTCCTGTGTGCCGACTTCGAGAGCCCCTCACTGCACTCATGATCCTACACAGCGGTGGTCTGCACTGCTCTGTGGACACCAAACGGCAAACCTGGGGCTTACCAAAAACTGCCTGGCACTTAGAGGTGCTTCATAGTTTAATAAGCTTTAATAACCATCCGATGAAAGAAGGAACGAGGGAAGGTGGGAGGGAGGAGAGGGAGGGAGACTCTGGGTAAAGTGGCTAATTAGAGATTGCTCTCTCTACATAATTCCATGTCGATCTGGGGGAAGCTAACCCTTTTGAGGTTTTGCTGTGGCTGGGTCTGAACTGAACCTTCCAGACTCAAAGGTGGGAGAGCCTTTTTGCCAGGGGGCAATTACAACCTCCTGAAATCGTGTTTCATTAGAAAGAGCACTGGGCTAGCAGGGAGAAAAGCTGGATTTGAATAGTTCTCTGCCACTGAGGAGACAACCCTGGAAAGGTCTCCTTAAGTTCTCTAGCCCTCAGTTCCCTCATCTATTTAAAGGGAATGCAGCTACCATCCAGTCCGCCCTGCGGGGCTGAAGGAGACAGTGAGTGTGGAAGTGGTTTGTAAAGCCTTTTGCAAAGCCTCTGGCGTGCAAAGGATGACCAGGGAAACCTAAATTCTGGCCTACTGAGGCCAGCTTAACGTCATCGTGTTCCTCCTTTCCCCTTCTCTACCTAGCATGTCTAGCCAGAACGTCTGCAGGAAATCCAGGATCCTGTCTGAACCCCAAGATTTGCTTCCTTATGGAGCCCTCCTCCTGAAATGCCCTCTTGCTATGGTTTACCTTCCTGACATCCTCGACTCTTTCCGTTGAAGGTATCTGCCTTCTGCCTTTCCACCTTTTCCTGCTGCATTCATCTGTGTGGCATTCACCACTAACCAAGGTCCTTCTGTCTCTCGGCCTTCCTTTCTTCACTTACAAAACGAGCTGGCTGGACCACGGCGAGGCAGAAGAGTGAAGTACGTGCCAAGGCCGGCAGGCTGGTGGCTGCGGGAGATGGTTTGGGTCGGAACTGGAGAAAAGTGGAGAACAGGTTTGCTCCCTCCAAACGGGACAGTCACACCTTTATGCCAGCCAATTGTTGAAATGTGGGAAGGCGAGAACACTAGATCATTTGACATTCCAAAAAAAAAAAAGGAAAAAAAATCTGGAAATTTGAACTTTTATATGAGATCTCCTGACTTTCAAATGCTGGCAATGCTTTCAAATTTGTTAAATATGCCTCGCGAGCCAAATAAAACACATATGCGGGCCGAAGTCAGCCTGTGAGTCTCCACTTTGTGACCCAGGGCCTCTGGGTGCCTTTCTAGCTCTCAGACCTGTGGCTTTTCTGGGCTGTGAAATCTGCTCAAAAATACCCAGAGCTCCTTCCACCTTCTTTTTCTTCTCAGCTTCTTTTTGTGTCTCACCTGGGGTTTTGTGATGGCCTCCCTCTAGCCCTGGGTGTCTGCCCAGGCCACCTTATTTGGAAATTGTCTTTGCTGACGTAATCAGGTTCAGATGAAGTCCTTAGGGCAGACCCTGAGTCCATACAACCAGTGTCCCTATAAGAAGAGAAGACACACGGAGGGAAGATGAGAAGAACACACGAGAACTATCACGTGCCACTGGAAGCAGAGATGGGAGGGATGCGTCTATAAGCCGAGGGACACCAAAGACCACCAGCAACACCAGAAGCTAAGAGAAAGGCATGGACCAGATTCTCCCCGAGAGCTTTCACAGGGAACATGGCTCTGCCAACATCCTGACTGACTTGCAGCCTCCACAACTGTGATAGAGTTAAGTTTCTGTTGTCTTATTTGTGACAACAGCCCTGGGAAGCGGATATGCTGGCCTTTCAGGGGCTGACGCCCAGAGGGGAAGGAAGCTCAGCCACCCCAACCTTCTCATCCTTCCCCCTCCCTCCATGGCACATGCAGATCATGAAAACCTGACATTCCTCCTAAATTTTAGCTCTTGTCCTTGACCTTTCCTTGATTTTCCAGGAATTTCCCACTCTGGCTTTGTGCGGTAAGAAAATGTGAATGTCGTCAGTTCTCTTCACAGGGAGACAAACGGATACCAGCTACTCATGCCTGCTGACTGTCTCTCTGCTGTGATAAATCAGATGAAACTCCCCCCTCCCACCCCTGCCCCGGTGAAAGATGGCATGACTTGTCGTGTGTGAACAAGAAAAGGAAAACCAACTGATGCATTTTCCCATGAAGAGGGAAAGAGGGAGGCAAGCAAAGCCCCCCACACTGCTAGGTGGCTGGATCATTTCCTCTATGGAAAAGATACAAAAATATTTTGATCTGTAAGTATTAGCAAGGTCTTTACAAGGTAGATAATGCTTGTCACACGCATAAAGCATCCAGTGCTCACTGAAGGAAGGTGCTGGAATTCGTGTGTGGATTTACACTTAGTGTGGATACCTGCTATTTCTGTCTACACTGCATGCTGAGCACGAAGGACCCTGGTCAGGAGGGTTCTCCTGGCAAGAAGAACAGGTGTTTGGGAAGCAGAGCACTTACCTGTGAATCCTGCAAGATGCTACCACTCAGGAGACCTCTAAATAGAGTAGAAAAAGCAAAAGGTGCAGGGCTTTGATTTACTTATTTTGTAACTCTGGGCCTGGGGTTTCCTTGGGGAGGGACTGGCAGGTGGTTTCTTGGTGAGATCTGTGGCAGGGCAAAAGGATAGCATAGTGGTTAAAAGCTAAGCATGCACATCCCGGAGCTGGGCTGTCTGGGCTTAAATTCTGTTTATCAGATGTGTGCCTTTAGACATTTCAGCTAATCTCTCTGTACCTTAGTTTCCCTATCCATAAAATGGGTGTCTCAATAGTCCCCACCTCATGTGGTCGTTACAGGGATTAAATGAGTTAATTCAAGTAAAGCATCTAATGCAATGTCTGACATTTCATAATCACTATAAATACGTCTTTTTAAAAAAGATTTTATTTATTTCTTTGTCAGAGAGAGAACAGAAGGCAGAGGGAGGGGCAAGCTCTCCACTGAGCCGGGAGCCCGATGCGGAGCTCCATCCTGGGACCCGGGATCACGACCTGAGCCGAAGGCAGACGCTTAATCAGGCCACTACCCTCCCCTCCCCCCCCCCCCAGCACTGTTTCTGAAAAGGTCTCAGCTAGGAATGATTGCTCAGGACCACAGACTACTGGGCCCCGGCAACCCCACAGTGAGCACCATGACTAGGGATGCTCAGAAATGGCAGGGTTCCGGAGGGACGGTATCTTAGGTACCCAAGAGCTGGAGCCCAATTACCAATGGGGGGGAAGGACCTTCACGGGACAGTGCGGTTTGGTGCAGTGAGTAAGCTTCAGCGCTCAGTTTGGCTTTTCTCTTTGGCACTCATGAGTGCGTTTAAGGAGAAACCCCCTTTACAGCAAAATGCTTTTAAAATCCTCCACATGGAAGCAGCCCAAGAGGGGAGAACACACAGGCCGACACCAGGAGTCCCACTGCTTGCCTCTCTCTTCCTGCAGAAGCAGCAGGTAGAAAACTCTGCATAATGGATGAGTCATTGCAGAGAGCTGGGGAGCTTAGATTATCTGCCTGTTTCTTCATGTCTGCTCTTCCCATCCCCAAATCTGACCACCAGGCTCCTCTTGAAAGCCCCTGGTGCTGTGATTTCAGCTGAGAAAGAGAGAGGAGAGAGACCGTCTTTTCCAGGGCCTCTGTAAGTGGCTTTCCAACTTTTTTGATGGCGACCATGCTAAGTGCATTTATCGCTGTGCCCTCGTGCACCCGTGCGCGTGCACACACACTCACTCACATACACACACAACTGAAATAAGACACTACTCACCCTTACTGTCGAGTGTGATATATTCTGATACTTTCTATTCTATTCCATTTAAAAAATAATGCTGATGATGACCCACTAGGCTGATTTCATGATGCACCAATGGGTCCCAACCCACAGTTTGAAAAACTCTGGGCCAGGGCCAAGGCGTGCTGACAAGTAGAGGGTTGGGATGGCGACCAGGAAAGAAAACTCTCCAAGAAGTTAGAAAATCAGGAGCGGACACAGCAGGGGACGCATTGGTGTTATTTGGTGGTGTTGCTATTGGTGTTATGTGGATTTGGGGCATGGCACTGAATGGCCGTGAGTGGTAAGATTTCTCCTGCACAGGGCTGGAAAGACTATTGCAGAGAATCAAATTCAGTGTTTCCTATTCCTTCTAAAATAAATACACTCACTTTTAAAGAGGGAGTAACTTACATGAAATTATCAAATAGGTAAGAATCTGGGTGGGACTGGGGATAGTGTGACATGGTGACCACGGTGGAGTCTGATGGAAGCTACTGGAAATACTGACGGAAAGCAAGCCTTGCGTGGTACAGATGGGGAAAGCGGCCCATGGGTCAGGCGAGTTAGGACTGTGCCCTGGGGTTGGCTGTCAAGCAAGTGACAGCTCCCCGACTCCTGGTGTTCCTTCTCTGCTCTCTGGGACTCAGTTTTGTCATCTGGTAAATGACAGTGGCCCTGCCTGCCTCACAGAACTGTAACAAGATGAGACATGTGGAAGCACCCCAGATTCCAAAGGTAGAAGGAGCTCTGCAGGCCTTTGTGTCCCTCCCTGTCCCTTCCATTCAGGAGTGGGGCCTGCACCCATGTTTCTAGGTGACCGTCCTGGCCTCACACTGGATGTGGCTGTGATTACAAGATGATGGGACCCCCGGCCTCTCCACACCCAGGTCCTGACCGACCGACTGTGCCGCATGGGGATCCAGCCTGCACTTGGTCAGCTGGATGGGGTCCCACCGTGGGCCTAACAAGGCAGGATCGGTTTGAGTGGCCTCCGACACAGGGCCGCTTTTCCTCAGAGCCCTTGGTGGATCGTAAGTCCCAAGCTGATCCCCAGTTTACCCTCTGTGAGGTGAGTCGCCATGGGCCCCCGCACATAAGATGGCCTGTTCCTGGCGGTGTTTATAAAGGCCCATGCCCCACCCCCGTCGTCCTGGCTTTGGAGGGGACCCTAGTCTTTGTTAAACTTGAGCTCAGATGGACTTGCAGAAACACAAAGAGGAGCCAAATCATATGTTTAAACAGTTAAGAGGAAACCCAGCTCAGCAAGGAACTACAACCCTAGATTTAGCCTGGGTGAATTTTCCTTCGCTGGGATTTCCTGTCCCGTTTCTGGATGTTTCTATCTATCAGATGTTCCCTGGCAGTTGGTTTCAGTACATCAGCTCTGCCGTGAACGTAAGCTTTACACAGTACTTGGGCTTAGCTGCTAACGCATCAAGGGCTGCCCAATGGTGTGGACCCAAAGCCTGGCTTCTAGGACACACGCTCTAGTCTCTGTCTATCTGCCCTCCCTGGAAAGAAACCAAACTCAAAGACTGGCCTTAAAGAACCACTCATAACAATAAAGGCCAGCATGCTTCCCCCCCCTCAACAACTGCCTGGGGCGGGGGGCACAGGCGACAGTGGGGTTATTGGGGGGGTACGTCCTGAAGGAATGTAAAGTAAGTGAACCCAAAGGCTGGCCCCCTGCAAGGCTTTTAGACCGCAGTTAAAATTTAACAATTTTTTTATGTAAATCATCTGGCATATTCAATTGCTTGGGTTGGTGGGAGGGGGGTGGAGGACAAGGAGGGAACAATGGCTTGGGATTAGATAATTTAGTTAGTGCTAAAATTCCAGGAAGTTTGTGTTGATCTGGGCCTGGATCTTGTTACTTTTTAGCTCAAATCTAAATCTTTATCTTCCTATTATAGTCGAGAGGACATTCTTTTACTTAGTCATTTTTACAGTTGTAATTTTTACCCGCTTTCATCAACTAGAGCCGGTTAGATTAGCAGCTCTTAGCACGGAGATGAAAATATTGGTAGGGCCCAATGGGCCCTGTTTTGTTTATTCTAACGGAGCAGGCTTTGATCTAAACATATTTCCTGGGGTCTGGACGCGATGACCTAATTCCTGTCTTATCCGTCTCCACTTTCTGTGAATCTCAGATTGCGCTTTGCTGTAGAACCCTTTGAAATTCACTTTGCATGTTTTCCCACTTTGTTACCCCCTCTGACATTTGTTTCACTTAGGGTAGAGTGTGTGACTCCTAGTAAAGGTTCTGACGCTTTATTTTTCTAACGGGGCTGCTAAGTTTTAACAGAGTGGGAGCCTTTTCTTTCTCCCTTTTTCCCTTTAGGTTCTCTCATTCTTGACACTCACAACACGCCAAAAACAATAAGCAAATAATCTACTGCTAGAAGTTTATGTCAACTGCAAATCATTTAGCATTTTCTGTATGAACACTTTTTCTAATTAAAAAAACAAAACAAAACAAAACTGTCCATCCCACACCTATAAAGGTCAGTTGAATCAACCTGGTCGGTGAGGACTGAGATGTGAAAACTCAAAACTCAAGAATCATTTTCAGGTGTCTCTAAAGGGTCGGCAGGAACCTGTTTTCCCCCCCCCCTCCCCCACCCCTCTCCTCACAGTCATTCCTGGGAGGGGTGTCTTGGGCAGCTTGGTTCCCTCATTGGTCTCTCTTCTTTTTTCCTCCCCAGGTCCCTGTCAATCACTACACTGCCCTTCCATATTTTCTAGACAAGGGGGTTCGTTACATGATTCGCTATACTTTTCTATACTTTCGCAGTGCACATTGTAAAAATAGAAACTGGGGCGCATGTCACCCAAATACATATTTTTAGTTCAAAAATGTCGTCAACTTCGCGGTCGTCATTCCCGGCAGCAACAACCCAGGAAATTCGGTTCTTCTTGGTTTTCAAACTACCTCCACGCACCCCAAGTTTCAGAAGGGGCAAAGCCAGGCGGCCAAGCGAGGGGCTGAGGCTTAGCGGTGGCGGGGGTGGGGGGTGCGTTAACGGGCTCCGCCTTGAAATAAACCGCGTTGTTTTACAGATAGGAATCCGTGTCTCTCCCGCGGGGCTGAGATTAAAAGCCGAGCGTAGGGATCGCACAGGGAGGGGCAGCGGGGCTGAGGGCGAGCCTTGATTTGGAAATGAACGGCAAGGCGAGTGGGCAGGTAACGATCAATAGGTTAGAGAGATAGCGGATCGATGGATGGCTCGGCAGGGACAAAGGCGCGGGGACAGGGAGAGACCAGGACCCCGGGGCTTCGGCTGCCTCGGGAAGTCTGTCTAAGCGAAAAGTTGCCGGGGCTCCCCTTAACTCCCTTCCAGAAAACGCTAGAAGGGAGGAGGTCGGTGGTGAGCCGGGAGAGAAACAATTGCCCGGCTCCCGGCCCGGACCGCCCGCCTCGCGGAAGCGGACGCGCAGCCCGGGGTGGCGCAGGGCCGTGACCCCGCGGGCGGCCGGCGAGTGGGAGCCCCCGGGGGCTGGGGGCGACGAGCGGGGGCCCCGGCCCGGCATGCGCCGGAGCTGGGCGCCGGGGCTCGGCCCGCGGGGCCCCTCTGGAGGGGCGGCAGGGGCGGCAGGGGCGACCGGGGCGCGGAGGGGGCACTGCGAGCCTGCCCCTCCCGGTGGCCCGCGGCGCGGATCCCTCCAGCCTGTCCCGGGGCGCAGGGGCCGCTTCTGGGAGGAGCGCCCTGACCCCGAGGCCACGCGGCCCGGGGCGCCCCCTCCTCGCCGCGCCCAGCCGTGGTAAGGGGAGGGACGCCCCGAACGCCACGGAAACGTCCCCTTTCTGGCCCGCGTAGAACAAGAGCTTCTGGCCAGAACTGCGGCCTTTCCTCCGTGTCCCCACTCTTGAGCAAAAGCGGCTCTCTTGGGGCGCGTGGCCGGGACTGCAGAGGCTCAATCCCCCAACGCTTCCGCGCTTAAGTGTCGCGGAGATCCTCTGGGCACCCCGACGCTGCGCGCACAGCCCTCCTCCCCGCACCTCTCCTGGTTTGGGGGCGCTTGCCCCCGCCTTGTCCTGGCCTGGACCCCAGGCTGAGCCACCAACCTTGGGGAGGCGCGTCCCGGGGTGGCCATAGGGTGGCCTGCACCCCGGTGCAAACTTCTACTGGGAGGCGGCCGATGCTTGTCCCTTACCTGGGTGCAGGGCCACGGGCCACGGGCTCACCACCTACCTCCCTGAAAGAAACAAATCGCCGGACCCCTGAAGACACCAACTTCCACCCTGTCCGTTTGCTCACCCCAAAATAGTGCTCAGGAGGAAAACATGTTTCCCCTAGAACAAAAGGGAGAGAGGAAGAATCAGATTGGATTCTGATGACGAAATATTCAAGTTGTAATGGACTTTTTCTTTTCAGATATGCATGTGTGTTTCAATGCCTGAAAGCCTAATTAAAGAACACGTTGACCTCTCTGGGTTGAGGCCTAGTTTCAGAGTCAGATTATATATTCCCCCCCGCCCCCGCATGGGGCATTCTCTAGCCAAGCTGCTTTCTCTGTCTGAGAAAAGCCACTGAATCAAGGGAAGAGAAAATGAGCACAGTTGAAATAAACCTGAAATCTAATGGGCCAAATGTCCTGCTTCAGGGATGACCCGCCCAGATGAACCCTCCAATAACAGCTTTTTATTTCCTTTCATTTTTCCTCCTTCTTAGGGGTGGGGATGTGAGCAGAGTGCCCAGATGAGTCATAGTTATCTGGCAAAATATCTAGATCCTCTAAATTAAAAAGAGAAAAGACAAAAATGAAAGAAAAAGAAGAAAAAGAAGGAAAAAAAAACAAAACAAACAAACCCACAGTCCCATGCAAACCTGTTTCTGTTACGCCTTTTGCAATTCCTTATTTAGAGAGAGAGAGATACACACTCACATACGCTTTACTGGTGCCTAGGGAAATGTTAAAATACATTTCGGGGCCTGGCTAAATAGAAATGCACTCTAAAAACACAGACACAGTATTTTGTTTTATCTGTTGCAAAAAAAAAATGTATTTGATTACTTGGGTAAAATTACAGTATCTCTGTTGTTAGTAAGTATTAAATGTTAAAGAAATTGGACCCCCCCTTCCTTTCAACTTTCCAAGAAAGTGCATGTAACAGTCCAATTTTTTTGTGTTCCATACCTAATACAAAATAAACAAACACTATACCTGCTCTCTTGATCAAGAAGAAGCATTTGCTCTTGTAAAGGAACATATGTACATTTTAATGAAAGTGATATTTCTTATCGTATATACAAGAGCATCTACATTTTCTCCACTGATGGTTGTTCAAGATGCCGTACTTAGCAGCATTGTGTAATTCCAGCACACATTTTCTATTGTGAATATACCTACAAGGCAAAATGTTACGTCTCAGTTTCAACTACCAAAACAACACTTGTATTTTCTCTAAAGAATTCTGCGTGCTTATTACTGTACAGAAACTTATCAACATTGAGGACGACTCAAGTAAAAAGCACAATACAAATAGCAGTTCAAAACGGAAATGGTTAAATCTACAAAAAAAAAAAAGCAGGTTGAATTTTCCAATAAAAATTAAAAAAAAAAAGAAACCCAAAACAAAACAAAACAAAAAAAAACCCAAACCTTTCAAAGAACCACATTGATCAGTCTGTACTTTCAGTCCTTCGCTTAAATTTGTTCTGAAAGATTAGACGTGTTTGCTGATAAAATTTTTCCAGCAGGATCAAAGTGTACATTTATATACAGACTTTATTAGAGATCTAATGCATCACTGAGGCATTGCATCAACACCAGATTCATATTAAACCGGATATAGAAAATAAGTTAATGCCAGATTAAGACCGCCTAGCAGGGCAACTTGTGATTGCCATAAATGTTACAGCAAATTTACAGCACTCTAGTCAATTAGTATTTAGTCCAAAATACAGAAGACCAAAGTTAACGCTTGCATTCTGTTTGCAAAGCCAGGTTATATCACTAATAAATAAGCTTTCTTATAACTCTAGAAGTTGAACAAAGTACAAAAAGAATGTCTCCATAATGTTGTAGTTCATCGATCTGGGGGAACCAGGAGGGGAGGGGGAGGCAACCGTGGGTCTCTCTTTCTGAGCGGTGACGCTCTTTCTGCAGCCAGAGTCGCTTTAACTTGTGACAATCTCTTTGCTGTCCTCCACGAAGCGGGTGAACCGGAAGTTGGTTCCGTTCTCGCTGCTGGCCATTTTCTGCAACCCGGCCAGGGGGGCGCTGGGCTCAGAGTTCTGGAGCTTCTCCAGATTTCCCGTCAGCCCACTAATAGGTGAGCTGCTGCCACTGCCCAGGCTTCCAGCAATTGGAGGGATGCCCCCGTTCTGAATGACGGAGATCTCATTGGCCTTCATGGCCAGCCCGTTGGAGAGCGCTGCTGCATACTGATTCCAGAACCCCGAAGGATCCCCACTTCCTGACCTTGCCGCCAAATCCTTCTGGAACATTTCTGGGAACTTGACAGGATTGCCTCCTAGAAATGTCATGGGGCCATCCACGGAGAGCCGCCGACCCCGCCGCGCAGGGGTGCTATTCCACATGTGAGTGCCCATGTGTACCTGAGATGAGGCAAAGGGGGGGGAGGGGAAAAGGGGGAAAGAAAGAAAGAAAGGGAAAGGGAGAGAGAGGAAGGGAGAAGCTTAATAGTTGAATCTGTCTCCGCTCATACCGCAACACTCGACAGAGCAAGTGGCCTACATGTCTACTCTTATTAAGTGCCAGACGGTGGAGAAGGAATAGGGAGCCGTCCACTGTGGCTGCCTCCTAATAACGTGTGCACTCTCCCCAGCCCTGGGCCCTCGTCCCTCTTCTGGGGCCAAGATGCCTGCCTTACTTACTCTTTTTTTATTACCCGTATTTAGCTTATAATGGCCTCAAGCAAGCTAGTCAGTCGCAGATAGCTCCTTTCAGGGTTAGAATTGTTATGTCCACTCTCATTGCAATGGTGAGTATTGTATCTGACACCCTTTACCCTATAAATGTCCTTTTCAGATGGGAAGAAAGTACCCCTCACAGATTGCCCGGTGGAGGGCCCGTGCACAGAGAGGAGAGCCAGAAAGTAATTATTCACCTCGCATTACTGGCAGCAATCTCTAGAGAAATACTCTGTCAACAGAAAAATGTACACAGTAAGAGCACTCAACTGTTGCTCTAGAACCTAAGCATATTTGCTTTATTTCCAACACATATCAGCGGGAAGTGTTGTATAATCAATTATCATAATACCCATTAGCAGGGCAGTGTGACGTTATTGTTTCTGGGGACGTAAGCAACGTGCTGGACTGCACGGTTATGAAAAATAGATGCATCCGCCGAGGAGGACGGTAATTATTAAGTGATATGGGCTGCACACAGGCCACGTGGAGGTCTTTAATCAATACCCCATGGCAACGCCGGGCTGTCTTCCTGGGTAGGTAAGGCAATTCATATGGTGCACTTAGCGAGACAGCGGGGATGGGGGCTGCTGCTTTGCTTAGGTGGACCAAATGATTCCAGGCGCTCACGCTTGGCGGGCTGCAGCCTGCCCCCAGTCCCTGGGTCCCTGCCACTGATCCTGACCCACACACGGGGCACCCGCGTTTCTCCGCTGTCAGCCCCATGTGGCAGGTGCCCTCACGAGAACTCGCTCCCTGCACATCCTGCCTCTGGGGAGCTGCTGGCCCTGGGAGCATGCATCACAGATAATCAATGGCAAACCAGCAAGAGGGCTGCTGGGTGGGTGGATGAGGGACAGACAGAGCGAGGTACCTTCAGATTGCCTTTTGTTGTGAAAGCTCTCCCACAAATAGTGCAAGCAAAGGGTTTCTCTCCAGTGTGAGTTCGCTCGTGGATCTGCAGGGCGCTCGATGAGGAGAAGGTTTTACCACACGTGTTGCAGTAGTGCTGCTTGGGGGTTCTCCTGGGCAGAGCTGGGAGCAGGACTGGGGACGTGGCAGAGGAGGACAGAGGCCCAGAGGGGACGTGACTGGTGGAGGTGTCCTTGCTGTCCTGAGGAGTGACATGCACAAAGCCGTTGACCTCTGTTTTGATGAGAGATGACAATGAGTTGGCGGGGATCACCGCCGAGGTCTGATTGGGGCCGAGGTTGGAACTGGGCTCAAAGAGCTGTGATGGAAGGTCCCGCATCTGATGTGTCAACATGTGCTGCTTCAGATTACCCTTTGTGGAAAAGCCGCGATTGCAAACTGTGCAAATAAATGGTCTCTCTTTGGTATGACTTCTGTAGTGAATGTCCAAGGCACTCTGACAAGCAAAGGTTTTGCCACAAATGTCGCAAGCAGTATTTTTAAATTTACCCCGGTCTCTGAAAGGGAAGAGGATCCCCAAAGAATCTTCCTTGATGATCTTCTCTGCGTGACTCGACGTCAGATCCAAAGCCCCACCATTCACGGGGGTGGGAGACAGACCGTTGGCGAGCTCGCCGGGCACTGCTCTCCGTGGTTTCTCCTCCACGCTGGGGGACTTGTGGAGCTCCTGGGTGCTGTTGGATGGGGACAGAGCCTGCATAGAAGAGGTAGACTCTGAGATGGCTGGGCTGCCAGCACTTTGGCTCTCCATATCACCACCCACCGAGGACGAGTCGTTGGTCAGGACGTCACCCTCGACGGACCCGTTCTCCACGGACTTCAGGCTGGCCTGCAGCTGTTCTGCCAGGCCAGCATTGATCATCTTCATCTGATTTTCCAAAGCAGCGATGCTTGACATCTCCAGGGGCAAAGGCGAAGAAGATAAGCTGTCTTGGGATGCATCCGCGGACTTGGGCGTGTTGGGGATGCTGCCCTCGGGACAGTCCTCCATGTTTTCATCGGAGAAGGTGTCCAGCTCGTCGAAATTCTTCTCGTCAAAGGAGCCCGTGTCCGACTCCATGGACTCGGGGTAGCTGTCAGGGACCGGGGTGTTGGGGATCTGACCGCCCATATGCATTCGAATGTGCTGCTGAAGGACCACAGCGTTGGTGAACTTCTTCTGGCAGATGGGACAGGAATGCTGGACTCGGAGCGGGGGCATAGCCCGATGGACACTGTAATGGGTCTTAAGATTCCCTTTCGTGGTGAAGGCCCGGCCGCAGATCTTACACTTGAAGGGCCTCTCCCCAGTGTGCGTCCGGTAGTGCATCTTCAAGGCGCTCTGGCAACTGAGGACCCGGTGGCAGATGATACACTCATTGGGGTCGGCGGCCTTCTTGTCAATGTTCTCTACCAGCTGCTGAAGCTTGGAGGTCTCCGATGCCTGGGCTGAGTCCAAGAGTCCCCCAAAAGGAAACTTCGCCTTGAACTGCTCGGACATGAGCGGCAGCAAGGGGTTGGTGAAAGCCGCGGCACTGCCCGAGCCGCCGTCGGCCGCTGGGGAGCTCAGAGCGCTGCCACTGGCCGCCGGGGCCGAGCCGGGGGCCACGCCACTCTCTTCGCTTTTGCCACCAGAGGGCGGCCCGGCGGACCCTTCAGCTTCGTCCACGAGCCCACCCAGGTTTCTCGTGGCTGGCTCAGGGGCCCCGGAGTCACTTGTGACGGAGCCTGGGGGGCTGGTGGCGGAATGGCTGATGGGGATCGGGGCTGGCTCTTCGGTCTTGATGAAGGGCGTGAGGCTCGGGAGGGTCGGGGGCAACGGCAGGCCGACGGAAGTGGTCAGAGTGGGCAGGACCGGTTTGGTGTCTAGCCAGCTGGTGACCGGCTTTTCCGGAGGAATGGACATGCCGTACGGGATGCCGGTACTCGTGGGGATATTGTCCAGATGCTCAGGCACGGGATAGGGGTTCATCTGGATATGAGGGTATTTCTCTTTGTGGCGCTGAAAGTGGACTTTGAGGTTCCCCTTGGTGGAGAACCTGTTCCCGCAGATGTTGCACTTGAAGGGCCTCTCTCCGGTGTGGGAGCGCAGGTGGATCTGCAAGGCACTGTCGCTCCCGAAGACCTTCGCGCAGAACCTGCACTTGTGTTTGAAGAACGCCTCGTCCGACGTGCTTTTCGCTTCGAAGGCGGTGACATTTGGTGGCTTGCTTTTTCTTTGCTGGGCCAAGGCAGACAAGGAGTTTAAATCCTCCGCAGTTGTTCCGATGTTGGGCAAAGGGCTGGGGAAAACCGAGTTAGCGGGGGCCGGCTGAGGTAGAAGTGGATTAGATGCAGGACTCAATAGACTGCTTATTGCAAAAGCTGGTGAGGATGCTGCCGAGGCTGCCGGGTGGCTGGCGTGCGCAGCGCCAGCGCTCGAAGCCACTTTTTCCGAGGCCGGGGTGGTAACCGCTGCCGCCAGAATGTTAATGTTGGGGGAAGAGCCGCTGTTGGGGGGAACGATGGTGTGGCCAGAGCTGCTCTGAGGTAGCTGGATGGGGGGGAGCTGTTTCACACCGCTGATGCTGGCAGATTGGCTGGCGAGGCTCTGTGCTAATCCAGCTGCTGCAGCCAGCTGCTGAGATAAATGGGAGCTGAGTGTGGACAAGGGGTTGGCAGATGTCCGTAAAGTACCTTGAGAAGGACTCGAAGATGTTGGCAAGTCTGCGCTCTGAGAAGCCAACAGCAGGATTTGGTGACGGATCTGTTCGATGAGCTGCAGCTGGTGGATCTGCTGCTGCTGCAGGGCCAGGAGCTGCTCCATGAGGGCGGGGACGGCCAGCTTGCCCCCGGAGGCCCCGCTGCACCTCGCTTCCTGGGAGAACTGGGCCACGGCCACCTTGGTGCTCTGCAGGTTCTCGATGATGACGTTGCTGTTGATCACTGAGAAGTTGCCCAGTGTCGTCAGGTCCCCGAGTTGAGGTAGAGAGGTTGTGATCGCTGAGGTACCTGTGGAGGGGCCGCCGCTGCAGCCTGGCGGGGGGGGGCCGCCACCGCCACCGCCGCCACCGCCCCCCGGAGCGCCACCGCCACCTTTGTTAGCCCCCGGGGCCTCCACCTCCATGGACTCCTCCCTGTGGCGGCCGCGGTGTTCCGAAAGGTCGCTGCAGTCGGCCTGATCTGTTTTGTGAACGGGGTCATTCATTTGTTCATCGGGATGCTCGGGAGGGGGGGTGGGAGAGAAGGTTTCGGGTGGGCTGGCTGGGCTTTCATTGACAATTAAAACTAATTGATTTTTAGTACAGTTCTTCTTGTGGAGCAGAAGATCTGATAATTCAAAGAACTCGGCACAGCACCGGCCACAGACGTGGGCATCCTTGCTCTTCGTGGTGCGATTGGGTTGACCTTTCTCTGCGTCTCCTGTGAACATCAAAAGGTGCAGGGTTAGAAAGGGGGTCGGGATGCACAGGGTCACCCATGACTTCAAAACAAGAAGGAGGGTGATCAATTGTTTTCTGTCTTCCAAACTCAAAACTCTTGCCCCCGAAAACCAGTCGATATCACCTAAGAACGTTCATAATTACATGTTGAGGGTGTGGAGGAATTCCTATCAATCCGGTATCTCAGAGAGCCACGGTCTTCAGATAATCCATCAAAATATAAAATACTACGAACTGAAGACATTGGTGCATAATGAAATTCCATAGCAAAATATTGATTTCCAATATTTTATACACCTTATTGTCTACTCATCCAGAGAGGGTCCAGCAACCATTCTGAGGACTTATTAGTCTCTTGAGTTTCTGTCAACCTTATTCATTTTCAACTGATTCAAAGATATCTGTGACAGTTTGTTCTGTCACTAAACTAATTTGTAGTCATTCAGGTTCCAATCAGTTGTTGACGGGTGGGGGGGGGGGTTGGGGAGGGGGATGCATATCACCAAGCAGAAGACTGACAACTTAAAAATCACCTCCAGCCCCTACCTAGAACCCGAGCTAAGGCTGATCGGTGACAAACACACTTTTGCCACATCAGTAACAAAACCTCCAGACTGCTCAAGACTCCACTGAATACAAACAAGAAAGCAACACACACACACACACACACACACACAACAAAGAGAAAGGCAATGATCATAATCCGTTACAAGGCCTGCCTGGCACCTATATATCACCCCATGGCATGTTTATTTTTAAAATTAAAAAATGCAACCTTGGCTACCATTCCACTATTCAAGGAATATATGCCACTATGCTCCAAATGGCAACGTTATGCCTCTAAATATTTCATCAAAAGAGCTCTTTATATCTATAAAAACTGGCACAAGATTTACATTCTGATTCAACATCAACTTCTAGAAGGATGTGCAGTTAAGGGGAAGGGAAGAAATAATTCTTGGTTTAGAATTTGGAAAGGCTGTGCAATTCTCCTTGTCTGAATGCCTTTAAAAACAGTTTGCTCTTAACTGTTATCAATTGTTTAACAGATTGTCCTGAACCTTTCATTATAAAAATCCCTTTATTTCATGTTTGTTTCCACTGGTTGCTCAGATTTCTTCTCGCTAAGATCCATTTGTAAATTAAACATAAAAATCTCCAACTCCAAGCTAACATCCTATTCAAAGACAGGATGGAGCCCCATTGTTTGCCCAGCATGGGGAACACCAACTTCTGTTGTACAAATGGTGTGTGGTCATCTCCGAAGGCTGTGAAAAAAAAAAAAAACTGTTTAATTCAAGGATTACCTCCCTGCATGCTTTTCTGCAGAACTGAATCAGATAATAGTTAGTTTCCATGACTTCCAAATTGAATCTCCCAGAAAACTTGCAGGGGAAAAAAAAAAAAAAAGAAAAGAAAACTAATTGCAAATATGAATAAATACAAATTCAAAATGTTGCTTTTTCGGTAAACTTAAGAGTCAACTCCAAAGAGCCAGCCATTTGCCTTTTCGTAGTAAACATCCAAAAAAGCTTGAGTACTTTTGCATTCCAGAAAATATAATTAATACCTAAATACTAACTTCTGGAAATTACTTTAACTCTATTTGCCTTGAGTGATGCCCAAGTTGATGAGAACCCCCGGTGAAGTATGCCAAATGTATGCACACTTTATTCACTGGGAGTGTTATTTGAGTAGCTAAGTTATACTTAACAAGCTAGCTTTTCTAATACCCATCTTTTAATCTCCACAAGGGTATAGAGCAAAATGCATTAACAATACCAAACAAATCTTAGCTGTAGCAGAAAATACCAATAATGATTCAGTTTTAATTTAATGTTTAATCATCCTAATTGGCACCGGATTCCTGTGCACATTCAAGGTGCTGTTTTAAGCACTTTCTGTCTCTCTCCCTGCCTTAAAATAATGTAAACAAAATATTAAACGAAATTCGCTAAAGTTATGTTGCTTAACTCGGGACAAAAATAATGTGACAAAAATTCTGTTTAAAGCTTCTTATTTTGACAACCAATTTTAAATGATGCATCCATTTCAGATGCTTATTTTAAACTAGGAAATGCAATTCCTAATATATTCAACAGAAATGTTATTTCATTCTCTTTGCACATTTCCATATGTAATGGTTATGTTTCCATCTACTTTTACAGCCAATTATGAAGGAACAAAAGCTATTCTGTTTGTTCACACATTTTCAACAAAATGCATTAAAACTATTATGTCAGCATGTTCTATTAAGCTCTGCATTCAGTGGAAAATACTTTTCAACCAGCTCACATTTATCAAAACATAAAGCCACTTTAAAACACAGTTTTGCTTGGTCAGCTGGGCTTAGACAAATAATGACAGATTCAGAACTAAATAACTAGCAAGGGAAATCAGAAAACTGACTTCATCAATTGTACACATTACAATGTAGTTGCTTCAAATATTTAGCACATCTGTGTTCACGATTAAAGGGCATTTTAATTCTTTATAACTTGCAAACATCTGATATTCTCATAATATATCGACAAAATAAAAAGAAGGTCACTTTACAGGATTTAGCTGATTATTACTTTCCTGGGCTCGAATTCTGGCATTTGCACTGCTTCAAGACTCACTTGAGAATTTTCAAGTTTTCAACCTGAACATTTTTAGACTTAGGATTGTGCTAACTGGACGGAAAATGTAGATGCTTAAAAATAAATACCTGCTTGCTTCTAAGAAAGAGACTGTGTTCAAAAGCTGCCCGTGTTTTAGCTTGGATTTTCACAACATTTTAATAAGCTGACATTTGATCTCACTGGAGAGTCGATTAATTTAATCTCCTGATGTTTATGAACACCAAAAAAAAAAAAAAATTCCAGTATCTATTTTGATTTATTTCAAAAGCAGGTGTCGCTATATTGTAAAAGCTCTTAACTTTCTATCTGTCTGCATTCCAAACTGAACTGCAATGAAGAAGCTCAACAACAACAAAGACAAAGCATGAGGACTAGTTTGAATCTTTAACTACCAGAAAGAATATTTTAAGTTGTAATAAGACACACACACACACACAAACATGCTCTAATTCATTTTTTGACCGTCTGCTATCTTGTTTCTCAATAATCTGTTAACACAGGATTGCAACTGGTGACCCCATTATAGTAAATACAGTTGCCTTGCTCCCTGTACTAGGGTGAAAGTAACATTCCAGTTCCTTTTCTATGGTGTTTGCATACAAATTGATTTTATAATCCAAGTCAGGCAGGAACGTTTGAGAAGTAGTGGTTTGCTAAGTTTGTACACACAAAAAGATAGCTGGAATTTTTCCGGGATTTTTTTTTTTTTTTTTTTTTTTTAGAGGATAAGGTGGTGAACTTACAGTTCCATCCATTTATACAAAAATCCCAGATGTTTTAGGTCTTGTACTATTTAGGTGCTTGACACCCAATTCAAATTTGTCAGTTTTTCATCATCTCAACCTAACATTGCAGAATAGGAGGCAGAAAATTGAAGTGTTCCAGCGTATCTGTCGACTGTGAAAACAAAAATAAAACTATGCCCCACACAGCAAGGTTTGGCCAGCCAGGAAAAAAACCAAACCAAACAAAACAAAACAACCCTATTCTACCACATTTAGTTTTCTTTTTTGGAGCTCTTCAGAAAGATCCTTCACTTTACTTTCCATTACCTTACGATCACATTAACATTTTTAATAGAACATCGCACACGATTGTGATTTTGAAGCCTATAATTTTTACAGGCTGTTCCTTCCCGTAGACTAATTTAGAAAGGCCATCACCAACATTTTTGATTGATTGGTCTTTATCTTTTTATTATTAATATACATATATATGTTGTGGGTTTTTTTGCCCAGACCTGGGAAAAACCTAAATCTGAATGTCCAGCTTAAGATTCCAAAGAAATTTTAAACACTCCAACGTGTGCCCTGCATATTCTCTGTAATAATGTCTTAAGTTTCCCTCTATGTGATATGCAACCAAATGACACATCAGTGGCCCGCTTCAATTCCCTCCGTGTTCTGGCCAGGATTAGTGTATTCTCGAGTGGAAGAATACAAGCAAAATCTCTGGAAAAAAATAACAACACGGACAAGACACTCCTTTTTAAAGCAGGGATACAAGCCCACCTAATGCACACAATAAATGAAAGGGGGAAAATGTCTTCCCCTTGGATGAATCAAACTGAACACTAGATGGGGTTCCAGTTGCAAGGGTTTGTTCAAAAACTTCTTTGTGGCTTTTCCTATTCCAGTGACGCGTAAAAAGAGAGACTCCTTAAGGCGAGATCTAAACTTTGACTACATAAACATTGGCAAAGGCACAAGAAACTAAATCCCTGTTGTTTGAGGGTAAAACTGAGCTATGGGGACTACCTGTCAATCTTCCCCTTTGGGGGTCTGGCATCTGAGGGTGACAGGGGAATAAGGTTAGGAAAAGAAGCCAAGCTGATAAGGTGAAACTAAAATAAACTACCAACTTCCTGCTAAGTGACTAGCAAGACTCAATTTGGGGGTCACTGGGAAGATACTGAAGGACATATTATGATCTGGACCTTGTCACCTTTTCATGGGAGGAGACTAGCAAAGGTTAAAACAGCTCGACACATTTAGCTTTTCTAAAGCCTGGCACACACACTTTTTGTGTGTGGGGGGGGGAGGGGTGTTGGGGCTTTAGGTAATTTACCGTCTCTGCTAAACTGCTAAATTCCTTCAGTTTTGGTAAGCTACGAAAATTCTGGAAGATGGGGCGAGCAGTATACGACGCGATGTCTTACAAACACCGAATTAAGACGGCAGGAGGACTTTGTTCTGGTTACTACAGAGAGCTGGGCTTTGAACCATTTCAAAAAACTTAGCAGACTGGGACTCTGCCGCTTGCTCGCTCGGGTTTCCACTAAGTTCTCCATGTGAGAAATGTGGGTTTCTGCCTTCTAAAAGGCTCCTGGTAAAGATGACTTTCTACCTGCAGATGCAGAAAGAAATGAAATAAAGTCCCCAAAGAATAACCTATAAATTGGCACTTGTCCCTATAAACCATAGGACAAACTTGATGTACCAGAAACCATGAGACCCTCACTATCACAAATTCACTTTTGCATCTACTCTCTCATGCCCAACTCTACTTTGCTTGTTGGTATGTTTGTTTTTAATGTTTTAGAAAGTATTTGCAGCCCGAACCAAATCCCCCCAAAACAGTTTGCATTCTCTCATCCAGAATCTTCCATTATGCCACAAACTTAGAATAGGCCTGACTAAACATGAATTCTTTCCAACTGCCTTATCGTGCAGGTGTCGGTTTTTCAAAAAAAAGCAATTAATTATAGTTCTCTCTAACCTTTTGGGCCCAGAAATCAATGTGTTGCCATTAGCTGCTCACAATGAGTAAATTACTTTGGTAAATAATAGAATTTCATTATTAATATAAATAAGAGGAATGTTTATGATACTTTATATGAGTCAATGTTTTATCTCGAGTTCGTGATGTTTTTATCACTCTTCCAATATTATCTTTTCCTTGAAAAAGCTGAGCACCAAAATACTTTAATAAATGAATGGAATCTGAATGGTCCATCCCTCAATCTTCACACACACCTCTGAAACCCAGAGCTTAGTAAAGAACCCACATAGAAAATCATCAGATCCTAATATTCCCCGTCCTCAGAATTATTCATCTCGGTAAATAATTTTTCCAATGGCAATCATCTTTCTACAAATAATCTGAGACTTGTTGAATACCATTTAAGAGGCAAGTAATATGTGCCATAATCTTGGTTTCATAAGAAATAGAAAAATTTCCCAGTTTAATGTAGGGGGTTCCTGGTACTACAGCTGAATTAAAATATGAACATTGGAAGACTGACCAAATAATCTTGTTTTCTTGAACTTGTTCTGAGGGAGTTATCTGTGTGGCTGTTTAGCATGGCTCTGGTTTTCTTTGTATGCACGTGCACACACACACACCCACACCCCCATACACATACACACACACAAACACACATGCAGCACACAGCACAACAGCCCTGGCTGCTCTCAGCCTGAGTCTCTGCTTCTGGGCTCCTGTGACTGGGGGCCCACAAACTTTTCTAGGTCCGACTCTAGGTAGAAATCAGCATGTGTGAGGTGCAAGCCTATGTCAAAGGCACCAACTAGATTTAATTCGGTTTGTTCGAGGTTTCATGGACCATATTTTCCGACCATTTTGAGACATAAGAAAAAGTAACACATTGTTTGAGGGAGGCACTGTCTTCTAAAATTTTAATAACCTTTTGGGGGAAAAAAACCAAAACAAAACCCAAAAAAGAAAAAAAGCCCCAAAGCTCAACAACTCAGTGAAGTGTGTGTGTTCTGTGTCGGGGGATGCATTGAGATTGCTGAATTCCTTGCAGAAAAGGTGGCGACTTTTTTAAAGGTTACTTTGAGATAGGTCACGTATTCTCCAGCCTGTCTCCCCACTACTCTCAAATAAAAAGATGGGGCGTGTGGAAGGCCCTCCTGTAAGGCAAACGCTGAGGAGGATTAGTTGTGTACTAATATTATTACAACATACTAAATCCTGTAACCCTATTACAAAATCTACCCTCTAGGCAGCTTCCCCCAAACTTATTGTTCAACCATGTAAAAACAGTCATAACCTAAAACCATTACCACGGAAGAAAAAGAGGGGGTGGGGAGAGGTGAGAAAGAACTGGGAGGAAAGTGCTGGAGATGGTGCCCCTAACACTTTACTGCTTCTTAGGACAATGAACCAGCTTTGGGGGAGAAAAAAAAGGGAAGAAAAAAGAAAGAGAGGGAGGAAGAAAGAAAGAAAGGAAACTTGATTCAGTGACTTAATTAACTTACCTCAAAGCTCAAATAAACTAAAAAAAAAAAAGTCCTAATAAATAATAATGGTAAGAGGTAGTGAACTCCTTTTATGCTATCGCTTTATGAGAAGCCTTAACTATTAAAAATTCCGGATTCAGAAGGCGACAGGAGAAAGGCAAAGATCTAGCAGGCATCATTTCTCCACGAAGCCTTAGTCTTTTTTCTCCTTTTTGAAAATGTATGAAATCAGTACAAATTGACAAAAAATTTTTAAAAACCCCAACAAAACAAAACAAAAAAGACAAAACAAACCCCGAAAAACTCTTTCTTCTCCTCCCGTTTGGTTTTTCCTACACAAATTGGGAACTTTAACAGTGTTCGGGGCGGAAGGTCTCACCAGAAACTTTAGAGAAGATGGGTGTAGGGGCGAGAAGCAGAAAAAACCAGCTGAGAAAACCCAGAAAAATATTCGGAGCTGTTCCTGCGGCCTGGGGTAATTTCACCCCAATTTATCTCGCGTCCCCGGTTTGGCCTGGGGTGGAAAGCGGGGTTCGGGGGCTTTTCTCAGCAGACTGAGAAATCGCAGAGACTCTCGGTAAGGCTGGAAGCTCGAAGAAGTACTGGGGTGGGAGGCAAATATTGTAAACTATTTTCTTAATCGGTCTCAGTTCTCCCCAATTTCTTACAGCCCCCCCCCCCCACGCCAGGAGTCCCGTTTCCCGACAGCCGGGGTGACGGGAGTGGGAGTCCCTTGGCTTCTCTGCCTGGGCTCTGCGCGGCTCCCCGCGCCCCAGCTTTACAGAGAAGCAGGCCTCTAGGGAAGGAGCCCGGGGACCGTGGGGCCCGGATGGCCGCAGAGTTTAGTGGACAGAGGTGCCGATCTAAGGGCACCTTTCTGAGCCATGTCGGGGTCCAGTTCCCTCCTCCATACCCCCAAATGCTGCCCAGGACTTGAGCATTCGGAAGAGCATCTGGAGCCGCGGAGACCCCGCCGGGGTTGCCCTCGTCCTTCCCCGCAGCCGAGAGGCAAGCATCGTGCCGGGGACCGACCCGGGCGCCGCTCCTTCGCCTCGGGCGCTGGGCCTGGCAGCTCGGAGGCCCCTAAAGTGAACCACCTTCAGGGACAAGGAGGGATTCGAGGTGTCCTCCCTGCGTACCCCAAATCCCCTGCCGGGACCTCTCCTACTCTCGGCCTCGGCTCCCTCACACAAACTTTGTTCTAGACTTGTTCATTCCCTTCGGGACCTCGCAGTTGTCGCCTCCATCCGAGAAAGCGAGTGCCTCTGTTTCGGGGGGGACGTTCTCCTCTGGCTAGAGAGCCCCCCCAGCCCTGGAAAAAGACCCTCACGATTCCTGGAAGCACGGGGTACCACGATTCTCAGCGGACACACACCCAATCTAAAGATTTCTCGGGGGCGAGGGGTGGGCTGCGTGTATTTGGAGAAAAGATGCGGGGATAAACTTGGGTAGCCGGACCCCAACACTGTTCCCGGTCCGCCTGCACTGTGTCTCGGAAGCAACCAGCAGCAAAGAGCACTCTCCGCCCCTGCTGCGACCCCGGCGTGTCGGGCACCGGCGCCGCGACACAGGTCCCCGTCTTCTGGCAGCTCTGAACCCCTAAAGGCACCCCATTCCCCCGCGCGGGCCCAGGTGGAGTGTGAGCGCTTGGGGGGGGGCGCGGCACAGGGGGCTCCCCCGCGCTGGGAGTTCAGCCCTGAGCACCAAGTAAACTTCCTTCCCGCAGGCAGCAAGGCCGGCGCGGCGGAGGCCGGCCCGGGGGCCCCCGGCACGGCGCGGGGAGCGCGAGGGGCCCCGGGCGGCCGACCTCCGCCCGCCCCGCGTCCCGCCAGCCACCCGGGCCCCGGCCGCCGCTCCCCGGAAAAGCCGGGCCGGAGCAGCCGGGCCCGCGTGCCCGCTCTCCTCCTCCCCCCCACGCCAGGGAGGACCCAACAACTCCGGAAAGATTCTGCCAGGAGAAGTGTTTGCTCTCCCCAGGCCAGGGGGAAGCCCAGCGCAGGCAAAGTGAAAATTAAAAAGGAAAAAAAAAGAAATAAAAGAAAGAAAGAAAGAAAAAGGAAGGAAGGAAGGAAGGAAGGAAGGAAGGAAGGAAGGAAGGAAGGAAGGAACGAAGGAAGGAAGGAAGGAACGAAGGAAGGAAGGAAGGAAGGAAGGAAGGAAGGAAGGAAGGAAGGAAGGAATAAATACGCCGTGTGGGAAAGGCGAGTGGGGACCCGGCGGTGGCGGCGGCCGGGGCGGTGGGCGCGGAGGCCAGCCGCGTGTGCGTGGGTCCGGGTGTGCGTGAGTGTGAGTGTGAGTGCGTGTGTGTGCGTGTGTGTGTCCGCGGCGCGGGCCGGAGCACTCACCATCTCGCCGGGGGAGCGAGGCCACTTCGGGGTCGGATTGGAAATGTTGAGGCTTCGCTTGCTTCCTCCGCGACATGCTGGCTCAAACATCAGCTGGGGCAGAATAAAAAATTACTAAAAAAAAATCTTCTCAAAATTACGGAAATCGAGCGGCGGCGGCGGCGGCGGCTCCCCCCGCCCGCCGGCCCGCCCGCCCCCTCCCCGGCTCCCCGGCCCCGGGCGCAGCGCGCATGTGTCCTGCTATAATTATGATTATCAATAATGCATTGCGATTAATCATAGAGGGGCTCTTTGAAAGGCGATTGGCACCGGGCCAGCGCTATTCAAACCCGCTCGCCTTAATCAATTAGTTCGTGATTTGCTGCAGACCCCTGTCTCTCCGCGCGCTGGCCCAATAAGCCGGCCGCGGGGCTGGCTCTGCGCGCCGCGCCGCCCGACACTGGGTTAACCCTCTTCGCGACCGCCCGGGACTCCGGGGCCCGGCCGCCGCCGGCCTTCCTCTTCGCCTGTGCGCGCCCGCGCCCCGGCCTGCGTTCCCCCCCCCCCCGACCCCCCCCATCCCGGGCTGGGCCGACCCGAATTAGCATGCCCTCCCCGGAATTAAGCCTCCCGAGTGGGGGGTGGGGCCGGGCGGCGGGGGCTGGAGACCCAGGCTGCGGGCGCTAGGCGAACTTCCCAACTCCGGCGCTAGGCGCGCCGGCCCGCGGGGGGAGGGAGTCCCGTGGCGGGATTTGGGGGGAGGAAGTCCCGTTTCGTGAGTGTTTCTTCGTTTCTTTAAGAGCTACCAGAAAGCAGCCCACCCCCACCCCATAAAAAAAAAAAAAGCGAGTGGGGAAGAGCCAGCCCCACGCCGGTCCGCCTACTGCCCGCGGCCCGGCCTCCCTCCCGCTCGCCGCCTGGCTCGGCGCTCCTTCGCCCCGAGTTCTCCATCCCCTGGATCGCGGGCTCGCGGGGGCGCGGAGAAGAGGACCGAGGAAAGGTTTGGGAACGTGATGGGTTTGGGGCTTTTGGAGGGGGGAGGGGCAACTCTCCCGCCACCCGGATCCTTCTCAAAGGGCCCCGATCCTCCAGCCTCTCGTTGCTCCCTCGCTCCCTTTCTCTACCTCGGACATTCCCAGGACAATTAGGGCTGAAGTTTTCGGGAGAAGCAGCCCCGAGCCCGTGGGATAAGGGGCGGCCCGGCTCCGCCCAGGACCCCTCCCGGACCTCCCCCCCGGCTGCCCCGGTTGGCTGCAGGGCGCGTCACTCCGCGGGGAGGCGGCGGCGGCGGTGGCGCCGCCGAGCCCGGGGCGGGCGGAGAGCAGGGACCGGCCTGGGATCCGAGTTCAGCTCCAGCCCGGGGGAGGGGAGGGGCCGCCGCTTACCCCGAACGCTGCAACCCGCCCCTGGCCTCGGGAGGCGCGGCCCAGGCGGCCGGGCCGTGGGCAAAGCCAGTCCTCAGGACCCCTGGGCTCCTTGCCCTGGGGGGAGGGGGACCGCGCCCCAGGCTCCTGGCAACCAGGTGGCTGTGCTGAGCCGGGAGTAGTGGGGGTGGGGGGTGGGGGGGGGCTCCCTGTCCGCAGCTGTCTGGCCCGACAGAAGCTCGCCTCCATCTCTCCGGCACTTGCCGAGCGCAGCACCCAAACTTTTCGCACTAGCTCCATCTCCCCAGGCTGGGATGCAGCCGCCCTACCCGCGCCCCGGGGTCGGGAATCGGGAGCGTGGGCCCCGCACTCCCTCGGCTGGGCTCCGGCGCCCGCGAACCTGACGCTCAGTCCTCGGCTCAGCCTAGATCTTTCCCCTCGCGCCTCGGGGTCTCCGCGCTCCAAGGTTCCCGAAGTCCTGCGCCCGATGGACACACTAAACTTCGCTTGAGTAATGGGGGAGGAGGGGGGGGTGCAGATACACAATCCCTGCCCTATCTCGCTATCGGGAGAGGACAGGGCTCATAAGGACGCCCCAATTCGGGCGCGCCCTTGAGTCTGGAGAGCACCACAGTCGGTTCGCGCGAAGTGGGCACCAATATTTCGAGTCGGGTTTCGGGTGCACCGGACCCTTGCCGCTCTCCCCCAAATGACTCTTCTCTTTTAGCTTCGTTGGTCTTTAGTCTTTTTTTTTAAATTCTAAATCTTTTGTGTGCGGGTGCGGGTGAATGTTTGTTTTCCTCTTGGCGACTTTTTTTTTTCTTGGTCTAACTTCTCCCTTCTTTCTTTATTCTCGTTCGCCCTTTCTTCATTTACCTTTTCTCTTCTCACTCTTATTTTTCCTCTCTTCTGCCCTCGCTCGGTCCCTGACACGCACAGGCACACACACACTCCCTCTCCACCTCGCTCTCCCTTTCTCCCCAGGTCCTGTTGGTTACAGTAGATTTTGATAAAAAGACAAACGAAGCTATCAGTGGGGCTGATGTTGAAGAATGAAGATAATAATGTTTCCATAGGTGGTGCTTCAAATGCCATTATTTCTCACTGAATATTTAAAGAGATCCCTCGGCAAAGATGGATCTGCGTGCTCCTGGGGTGCGAGCCACTCGCTTCTCCCAGACCCCCGGGAAAGTGTACAGTAGCACGTGCCAATCCCGCGCCCCCCCACCCTTGCAAACTGTGGTCCTCGCACACAGCAGCCCGCACTATCCCAGGTACACTAACGTGCCGGTGCATATGCACTTGCACACTCCTTTCTCCAAATGTGCCTGCATTTGGAGCCGCCCGCATCCGTCTCTAACACTCTTGGCTTCTTGGAAGTCCGGGCCTCCGGGTCACTGCGTGCTGGCAGGAACCGAGCCGAGCTGGCGATCCCGCAAACCCTGCTTCCCAGTGCGCGCTCCGTGCGCCGCGGGAAGCTCCCGGAATAGCTTCACACGTGTTCGTTCCTTGCTCTATGTGTTATTAAGACTGGGGGGGGGGAAGCCTTCCCTCCCCCCAAAACACCAAAACAAACAACCAAACGAAATGCACACGCAAAAGCAGCTTCGCGATGATCAATTAAAAATGGGTGAACAGAGACGAATTAATTGGGGGGATCCAAACTTTAATAACTTTTTTCGTTCTTTTGCGTCCTCGACGGCGTAGAGGCGGGCGTCTCGCTCCGTGCGCGGCGTCCCCCGCTAATTTCTTGTTTGTTTTCTTTCCCTCTGTGGCGGGGAGAGAGGCGAGGGGAGGTGGAGGAGGGGGATGGGAGGAGGGGGATGGTCGGAATGGCGGGGAGAGGAGAATTGGTCTTTATTGTTGATGGCAATACATCAATTACGGGCCATTGTCTGGGGCCCAAGTTCCGTGGTTCGCTGACGCGGGCGCTGCGATGTCAGGGCGCGGGTGAGGCTTCGCGTGCCGCGAGGCAAAGAAATAATTAAATTAATAAAACGGAGACGGGGGGGTGATTTTTACTTTTGAGCGGGTCGAAAGGAGGCAGCGAGTGCGAGCGAGGTGCCACTGCTGAAGCCCGTCCCCACGCCTTGCTCACCCCAGTGACCCGCGCGCTCTATAGGGGGTCGCGCCGTCCGGGCCTAGGGTGGGGCAGCTGCTGGGGGAGCCGGGCGGACGCGCCTCCGACTTGCCGTTTCCACCAGAGGGCCTGGCATCTAGGGACTGATCTAGGCGAGGTAATGGGGGTGGCCCGAAGCGAGGCTGCCTGCTGCACCAGGGTCGTGACCTCGTGGGCCAACAAGAAATGCACCCGGGGGAGGCGCTTGGCGAGTTGTGCAAACTCACATTTTGGGGGCTTGATGGCTGTTTCTCCTAATGCAGCTCCTCAGTTTTCCCAAGACCTAGAGCGCCTTGTTGGGTTGGTGGACCGAAGGGCTGGGCCCCAAGGCCGCGGGCCACCACCTGAGTTCCCAGCGAACCGGTTTCCGAGCTCTCCGCTTCATCCCAGATCCTGGGAAGGGGAGAGGGCGTTGGGCCTCCCCTTTCCGAGGCCTGGCTCTCCCACCTGCAAAATTATCTCATGCTGGCCCAGTCTGACCCCAGGTTTGGGATGGAGCCTGGAATGAGGCCTGGCCTGGGCCCGGGACCCTCCCTCTCTTTCCGCTGGATTTGGTTGGGCACCCCGGAACTGCAGGACGCCCCCACGCGCTCTGGCCAAGCCCCTGCTTCCTCAGCCCCAGGCCCCAGGCCCCGCAGCACCCCCCCCCCCCGCCCCCGGCCAAGGCTAGGAGGGCAGTGGAGGAGGTTTCGTTTTCTTGGGTCAAGCAAAAAACGGCGAAAAGGCGGCAGCGGTGCCCCGGGGGCGGGGGTGGAGGCACCGCGATGGTATCAACATTATTGATGGGGAAACGTTTAGGGCAGGAGCCCGGAGATCAGGTTCCCAGTCCCTCCTCTACCCGGAGGTGGGAGGGACAGAGTGGGGGCGGCGGCGGTGGTGGTGATGGTGGTGGTCGTGATGGTGATGATGATGGTGATGGTGGTGTGTGTGTTGGGATGGGGACGCCTGGACGCACCCGGGGGTTACTTCTATTTTTCTGGTCTGAAAGTTTGGGGTAGGGGGGGAGCAGACAGAGAAAGGACTGACGTGGCGAGTTACCCTAGCCCAAAGAACTCTTTGCTAGCGTTGGGGCTAGAGCGGTGGGAGGAGGGCGCAGAAACACTGACCCAAAGCAAAGACCGAGTTTGGAAAGCCCACCCGTAGGCTTGGTTATTTTCCACGCCCCGCGGGACTTCGCTTCCCCGGGAGTTTCAGAAACTCCTTCCTTAACCGAACTGCTGGCGCTCAAATCCTAACCTCTCCTCGGCCTCGGGAGAGGCTTCGAACCTGAGGCCTCGGGGAGCTGGCTCGGGTGGGTACCCCGGGTGCCGGCGGAGGAGTCGAAGCGGTGCGCACTCAGCGCGCTCGCTCCCCCAGCAGCTGAATGTCGGCGGCGAAAAGGCGCACTTTCAGGGGGACTCCCGCCGCCCACAGCCAAGGGCTATCTCCAGACCGGCGCCGGGTGCCGCGCGGGGACCAGGAGCCCCGGCGCCGGCTCCGGCGGGAAAGTCGGCCGTGGCGAGCGAAGGGCGGGCTTGGTAACCACCCGCACGCCTCCCAGCCAGAGGTCCCGTGCAGCTTGCCCGCGGCCAACTTCATCTTCCTTCTCCTGCAGGGCCATCCCCACGGCAGCATTTAGAAACTGACTTTGCTGGCGACTGCAAGTGCCTGCGATTTTTGCTTTCTGTCCACATGAAGCGTCTTGCACTTAAATTCACTGCGCCCCGCATGCAACAGTGCCTCGCTAAGGGGTCTCTGGGTATAAAATTCCTCCCAAAGGAAATGTCTCGAGGTACAGAAAGTGGAAAAGACTAATCGAATTTATAAAAAGAAAACCTTTGCTTCCTTTTGGTTAAAATCCCACTGCGGTTTTCTCAGCGTGAAAAAAAAATTATCATCATGCAATAGAGTGTAGCTAATTCCTGGAACCTAGTAGCAGGATGTTCAGAAAGCCCAGCAGGGCTCACAGATTCTCATCTTTGAGCTCAAGAGTAGGACCTTTGGATCCAGTGCAAAAATGATGAGTTCTTACGTCATCTGCTGGGAATGGGTGTGAGATCTTTGGAGCCCTGGGCTGTGTGTGCATTTGGGGGTGTGCCTGGGGGGGGGGTCAGCCCGGAAACTCATTTTCATTCATATAGGAGATCCTCTCAAATGACCTCCCAGTGGGAACTCCTAGATCAACTCATTGAGCAAATCTCTTATAACCAACTTAAAACAATTTATACTCTGCCACATTCTGTAGCACAATGTCTCTCTTCAAAGAACAGAGCAACAGTTTCCAAAGAGATTATGCGTCTTGGTTTTATGAAAAGCTTATGTGCCTGGAGACCTGGCCTGGAGATGGCTTGAGTTCATGGAGGAAAGCACCTTTTTGGTTTCTGTTCCGTAGACGTCCATAGCCAACTCTGCCCTTGTCTGCCTAGCGGCCTTCTGAGCAAGGAATTACTGGGAATTTACAAACCCCACAAATGTCAGCTGAGCTCTGACTTGCACAGGGCATATTTCTCTGGGTTTCGCTGTGAGGGAGGGAGGTGTTTCTTCTCCGAGTTTGCAGTTTGAGTCAGAGTGGTAGCTTTACCTCGTCCCCACAACCAACTTCAAATCCTCAATCTAGGGCCCTGTTTTTGGCACCATCTGTGTGATGAGTAAAAAGGGGTGGGGCGGAGGCGGCAAGTGGAGAGCCCACCCAGCTCTTCTTCTTTCTCCTTTTCCAGCTTGATGAAGTTTCTGAATTACCGTACTATAATTTCTTTCTCTGGGTTTTCATCCTCCTCTCTCTGGCCACAGCAACAACATGGTTCTCTCCGATGAATTAATCCCTGGTTTAAGGTGGGGTTTTAAATTTAAGAGACTCCCGTTTCCCAATTCCAAACCCCGTGTCTCCCTGCTTTCTTGGGCCTTCCCCAAACAGGAGCAATTATCTCTTAAATCATAATCCCCGAAACCATCATGCTGGAAAGCACACTAGGATCAGGAACTAGCTCCAACTCTTTCTCCCCCTCCCCATTTATAATTCTCATTCTGTCCTGGCCTCCACTGTCTCATCCCGAGTTCCCTCCCCACCCCAGACTCTCTGACCTATTTTGTAGTAAAACCCAGTCCCTGAGAAGCCTCGCTCAGAACCTTTGCTCAGGCCCTTAGAGATGCAACTTTTGCTTAGAACTTGGCCCCGGACTTGCTGCGGCCTTCGCCCAGGGACTGAAGACAGGAAGATGGTAGCGAATCTGTCTCCTTCTGGGAGAGATGGGGTGAAGCCCTCATTTTCCAGGTTTGTTTTTATTTTCTCTTTCTTTCCCGGACCCCGCAGCACCTCCCGTTTGGGAGAATAGTGCTGAGAAAACTGGCCTTTTATCCCAGCTTCCTTGAGAGGATGCAAACCTTCTCTTCTGCTGATCTCAAATGACTGTCCCTGGCTAGCTTTAGTCACATGCCCTACCTGGGTATTGGAGTCAGGCTATGGGAATTTACATCCTGGTTGTCACTGAACCGCGAACGTCCTGGGAACACGGTCCCAGGTGTATACCCATGGAGTGCGTAGTAGCCTTGGTCAAATTAATATCACTACACTCCCATTTCCTGCCGCATGAAAGGTAGCTCATGGAGAGGAAGCTCAGTGCTTCGGAGCATCCAGCAAGGAGTCAGTTCTGGCTCCTCCGAGCAGCCTGACCTCCATATACCTCCAGCAGCTCCTTCATCTGTTCCAGGGAGATAATAATAGTCCTTATTTCATAGCGCTCTTGAGGGTTAAAAGAGTTAATATGTATGAGGAGTTTAGAATAGTGACTGGCATATAATTAGCATAATACAAGTGCTAACTATTATTGTTACCATCCCACAGGTTGTAAGGATCAAATGCTGCAGGATGGTTGAAATATCGTTCCCCATTCGCTCATCCATCCCTTATTCATTTACTCATTCACCCTGCAGAGTAACATGCTAGGCATGGGGAAGACCACAGAAACACTGTGATTCCTTTCCTTGCCGACGGGCAATTGATCAAAGAGTTTATTTCCTGGGCGTGTGTTATTGCCTGGCTCAGTGTTGGGGGTGAGTGGAACAGCATAGGAGCAAGGGTACAAACAGTGCTTGATTTCAGGGCATTTCTAACTTTTTTTTTTTTTTTGGTTTTTACTTTTTTTCCTAACATTTTTTCCGACTCCTATAGAAAATTGAAACTAGAGCAGGTTGTGCCTGAGTCCAAGCCTAACTGTGCATGTGGGCCAGGGACAGATCATCTGCCTGCTTCTAGAAGGCTCCTGAGCACTGGTGACGTGCAAGTAGCCTGTTGCTTAGGTGCCAGACTGTATTCACTTCGTTGTTTTATTTGGCTCATGTATGTGTGTTTTGATTGTACGGACTCCTCTGAATTGCGCAGAAAACAAAACACAACAATAAAACAGGTGCTGTTTTTCTTTGGGCCCCTTGAAAGGTATAAACCACTTGCTGTGTTTACTTAGGCCTCCTGTTGCTGGCTTTTTTGCTTTCCATTTTTGTCAGATTATAAAAATTGAGCACGGTCGTAATAACAGGCCCTCTGTAGCCAAAATCTAATGGTTGGGGTGGGAAATGCTATCAGCCTATCCTGCCCTCCCAGGTGCATGTCTGTCGGGGTCGGGATGCAAACCCTCTAGAAGATGCTATGCCCACCTCGTGATTGGTCTTATGACCACGTTGTGATCAAAGGTAATGTCACATTTACCTTCAGAATGCGGAGTACTCTTGTGAACACCCCTCCCCTCTCCTTTGAGCTGAAAACACTTTGTATGGTTAAGATCTAGAGAAAGAACGAAAGTCTGAGCAAAAAAATTCCCCTGAGCGGCGGTGGCGTTCTGCAAAATGGGAGACAGTCACGCATATATATGTTTTCAGGATCCTGACTGTGGCTTTGGGAAGCAAGCATCTGACAGCAAATGGAGCTGAGGATAGTCACAGATGTCAGCGAGTGGAGGGCGAGGTTTCTTTTTTCTCTGGCGTGGAGGGAACAGACTCGATTTAATCTGTCACTTGATGTCCTTCTCCTCAAAAATAGTGCCTGGGGGCCCTCAGGGGCTTTATTTAGAGGCTCTCAGGAGCTTGGCAGTATGTAAATTATGCGTGAGTGTCCTTCATAGTTCCCGGTGGTCACAATCAGGGATTTAAACATGATTTAGCATCTCACATGATTTGTAGGAGAGTTGAAGCCAGCCAGCAGTGGGGATAGCCCGGGCTGGTTTTCTCACCACTGCATTAAATATGTTTCCAAGTCTCAGCTGCTCCTTCCGTTCTCTTCTGGTGTTGGTGGGTGGCCTCCTGAATGTCATTACTATATCAAGGAGATCTGAGACTTTCAAAACGAAAGGTCTTAAAACTTTAAAAAACACAACTCAGTCTATAGTATGACCCTTTGCCTGCTCATTCATTCCCTCATTCATTCATTCAGCTAACCCACATTTATTGATCAGCTACTATATGCAAGTCGGGGTTTTAGGCACAAAGGATGTAATTGTGAAAAGATGGAGAGGGTCTCTTTGGTTTTCTGGAGTCTACATTCTAATGAAGGGGCTAGGCATTAAAAAAGAAAAGACTCAATAAATGCAGAGAACGGGAAGTCCTTTAGAGAATGTAACACTGCGTGATGCGATGGCAAAGGACTGGACGGAGGCACGGGCAGGGAGTGGAGGGGAATCAGGAAGGCCTCCGGGGAAGTGACCTTTGCACTGAGATGAGAATGAGGGGGGGATGTCAGCCACACCACAATTTGGGAATGCAAGCATTCTGGGCCAAGGAAAGAGCAATTGCAAAGATCCTGAGAAGGGAGTGGACTCAGAAAAATGTGCTCCTTTTTCTTCTCTTTCCTCTCCTCCTTGTTATTCTACTTTCGGGAGGAGTTGAGAAATTAAATATCCCTTTTTTTTAATTGGCTTTTTAGTTTAATGGATAAAACAAATTGTGCAATGTCCATACAGTGGAATACTACTCAGCCGTGAAAAGGAATTAAATGCTGATACTTGCGGTAATATGGATGAATCTCAAAAGTATTATGCTAAGTGAAAGAAAGCAGACACAAAAGCGCACAGACGACATCATTCCATTTATATTGCATTCTAGAAAACGCAAACCAATCTATGGTGACAAATTCGCGGTTTAATGGTTGCCTGGGGACAGAAGAGGAGGGAAGGAGAGGTTGTTGAGGGGTCCAGAGAAACTCGTGGGGGTAATAGATATGTTTGTTATTTCGATTATAGTGATGGTTTCACGGATCCAGTCGTACACCTCACATATGCGCAGTTCAATACACTTCAATCTTTGCTCCACAACGTTGAAAAATTGGGTACCTCCCTTTGGAAAACATTGGAAATGGATATTAGAGATAAGGAATTTAAAGAGAAAATGGAAGTTGCCACTGTCCTGTTTAAACACTTGAACCCTAAAAGTTCTTCAGGACTTGGTTGCATTTGATCTGGGAATAAGTATTGGCTTGGGTGGGTATGGGACTAGGGTTGGCACTGAGCCATCTACCTTGACCCTGGAAGAAGCATCAAGTTTTCCTTGTGTTTTTGAGTAGTAATGACTTTCTCTATTATTCTACCCAGAAGCAAAAAGTCCTCTGAATGCCAGGTGCTAATCTAGTCTTGGAATTAGAGGCCCTACAGGTGTTGAGAGAGAAGGTTCGCCCCCAGCAGCTGGTGCATCCAGATGGAGTTCAGGGTCTGAAGCTGGACCAACACTGTTCACATTAACTTACAGTTTACTGACTGGAGGATTAGCTTGAAATGCCATTGACCAGTTGTCATCTGAAGGACCATCATTAGGGAAGAACAAGGTTTTTTTCCCCATCTGCCATGGACCAATGCTTTTGAAAATACAGTACTAGAAAATATGAAAATATATTACTAGAAAAAGTTCTGAGAGGGGTGCCTGGGTGGCTCAGTTGGTTAAGCGACTGCCTTTGGCTTAGGTCATGATCCTGGAGTCCCGGGATCAAGTCCCGCATCGGGCTCCCTGCTCAGCGAGGAGCCTGCTTCTCCCTCTAACCCTTCCCCTTCTCATGTACTCTCTCTCTCATTCTCGCTCTCTCAAATAAATAAATAAATCTTAAAAAAAAGAAAAAGTCCTGAGAAAAAAATGGAATAGAAAACAGAATTGCACAAAATATGAGCTCCAAAATTGCATCGCAGATTCAGCAAACATAAATTATTCTGGCAAACTGTCAAAGTAGTTTCTTTTTTTGTTTTTTGTTTTTTAAAAGATTTGAGAGAGAGAGAGAGAGAGAGAGAGAGCACAAGCAGGGTGAGGGGCAGAGGGAGAGGGAGAAACAGACTCCTCGCCGAGTGCAGAGCCCAACACGGGGCTTGATCCCAGGACCCTGAGATCACGACCTGAGTGGAAATCAAGAGTCGGATGCTCAACTGATGGAGCTACCCAGATGCCCCGTCAGAGTAGTTTCTAAAGGCTTGCTCTCCATTTCTCTAGTTATGGTGTTGCAGGCTGCCAGCAAACCGGACCAAGCCCTGGCCCGCGGACCACAGTTTGAGTAGCCTTGGGGTATCTCAGAATCTCGCAGCCTCAAGACAGGTAATAGCATATGACATATTTGTTCCTCTCAGTGCTGAGGGAAGCTAGATGGGACCCAGGGCTGCCAGAGCCCCCCAGGGCCAGTTGCTTCTGGTCACAAGGAGCTTCTTCATTTTATCGCATGGGGACACACAGATGTCACCGTTGTTTATGTGGAAAAAGCTAGGAAGTACCGTAGACCAGCAGTTCTCACACTTCAGGGAGCAAAACAATTGGGGAGGGGGTGGGCAAGGGTCTGTGAAAAAAATCCACGCTCACGAACTGTAGCTCCAAAGATTCTGATTCAGTATCTGCACAGCGAGGGCCGGGAATCTGCGTTTTTGTCAATACCCTAGTTACGCCATAGTCGACTTTGATAGGTGTGTTCCAGAGATCTCATTTTGAGAAGTGCTCTTGCAGACACAGCGGAGGTGGGTCAGTGGTGGGGATTTCTCTCTTAGCCCATACTCACGTCTCTCTACGAGCTAAATCGAGGACCAGAAATTAGGCTGAGAGATGCATCCATCAGGGTTCTTAGCGTCCACAAGAGACACTTTAATTTCGACAAAGAAATAAGTTTTTAAAGGACTTGGGGTGCTCATAGATTCCTTAGGAGGGCAGGCGAATCAGGCTTAGCCTGTCTAGGTTTGGTCTCCAGGGTAGCTCCTGAGGAGACATGACTGTCGCCACTGGAAGCCGTCCCACTGCTGACCCTGCAGAAGCTGGGCGCCATAGACATTCTGGGCATTAGCTAGAGATCCCGCTCCTGTGACATCTTCAGCAGTCTGGATTCTTCACAGGCCCTGGCTCTCGAGTCAACGTCTTCAGCGGGGCATTTGGTGGCTGCTTCATAGAGGCAAGTGAGGCTAGGAACATAGATGTCTGGCATTTTTAGCTTCTGTCTCAGAGAAGTCTAAGGCTCATGTGGTGCGGAGTTCCCTGAGCTGGGAGAACCAGAAGGATGTCAGGTGTCTCTGTGACCTGTACAGCGCCCCCTGCATCTGAGCCGTTCATGGCAATCTTCTGATTTCTCTGAGCATCACAGGAGACCCATAAGATACATGCCAAGGATGGCCGCAAGCTTACTTCAAGCATCTAGGGCAGTAACTGCCCTTCTGCTGAGCTCCAACCTCTGCATTTGAATGGGACTCTGCCTCTTTCATGCCTAGCAGCTCAACCCAATGTGTTGGAGAATCCCTAAGAAGACTCATCGTCAGTCACCATCAGCCCTCAGCCACCCCCCCTGGAATGTTCCCAGAGCAAAGGGAGGGAGAAGAGAGCTGCCATGTGTTGCATACTTGCCAGGACTCAGGCTTGGGGCTGAGCACAGGATCGACATTCATTAGCCTCACGAATTCCCCCAAGAACTCTGTAAAACAGTGTCTACGTTTCCCATTTTACAGATGAGAAAATTGAGGCTCTGGAGTAATTTCCCTGGAATCACGGAGGTTTGGGGCTGCTGGGGGCCTATAACCAGGTCTTGTGATAGCTTTATGAGAAGACAATACTAAACCAAATGGAAGTAATTGATAACAAAAACAAGTTTTTGAGTTTTAGGAAGGCCAGGTGAGGAGGGGACTTGGGGCAGGAGTTTGGAGTCCGCTGCATGGACGCAATCTGGACCTCTGTTTTGATTTCAGATGACAGGAAGAGACAGTTTGAGGGTGCAGATTCGTTAAAATCTCCAGAGCTGTGGTTGCTTTGTATTTTTTTATGGTGGTCTTTAAAGGCCTTTGATTTAGAACTGATGTTGCTGATGGAGAGCTTTGAGCAAAAGATTCACCCCCGTGAATTAAACTGTCTCTGATTCTAGATGAGTTCATGACGGAAGCCAGCCGTCAGGCTGAGTGACCACCGCCCCCAATCCCCAATCCTGCCTTTAGTATGATTCAGTAGTTAAGACAGGCAGAAACTTCTGTTTCTTCTTTTTGCCCTGATGATTGTAGTTGAAAAGTAGTACGGATGTAGAAGAAAGAGCCAGGATTGAGGAAAAGGATGTTGGAATTAAAACCCTTGCCTTGGTTATTGGTAGCAGGATTTTCCCCCAGGTTCTTAAGCTGGTGGGGCTTCATTATCTTTCTATGTAAAACAAGTGACTTCCTCTGTATAGTCACCTGTCTGGTGAGGAGGGGGTTGGTGAGAGGCCCTGACTGTTGGCTCCATAAGGGCAGGATACACGATAGGTGTTCAGTAAATATTTGTTGAATGAATGGATCTAGGGATAGCCAGGCTGTTGCCATGCATCTGTACACACTCTAAAATGCAGATGGATGCAGGGCGCCTGGGTGGCTCAGTCAGTTAAGCATCTGCCTTCAGCTCAAGTCATGATCTCAGGGTCCTGGGATTGAGTCCTGCATGGGCTCCCTGTTCAGCGGGGAGTCTGCTTCTCCCTGCTCAGCCCTTCCCCCCCCCCCCCCCCGCCCCCCGCGCCGCTTGCGCATGCTCTCTCTCTCACTCTTAAAAAGATAAATAAAATCTCAACAAAATAAAATGCTGACAGATGCCAGCAGGCTGGTACTGTTGTGCCAGAGTAGGGTCTCAAACTTTAGTGCCCTGAGAAATAACTCGGGGATCTCATGAGCATGCGGATTCTGAATTGGAAGGTCAGGGGTGGGGCCTGAGATTCCAGATTTCTCCCAAGCGCCCAGGTGATGCAGATGCTGCAGGCATGGACCGCTTTGTATAGTGAGGATGTAAAGGACGGCTCAGCAAATATGAAAGTCCTGCAAGGTGGGGGTCAGGGGACCCGGGAAGGGGTCCACCCAGGCCAGTCATCTTACAATAGGAGCATGGGTCAGTTCTCCAACTCCTCCTGTGTCCCAAAATGTTCCCGGTCAGGCATCGTGCCTGTGAAGGAACTAGAAGCTCATGCCATTCTGTTCCTGCAAGCGATGAGTGTGGCCTGGCCATGGTATCTCATGCTTGCCATATTTGGGGAAAATGTGGCTCTGAGTCACCAGCGCGTGGCACTAGCATTAATAACCACTAATCCTTGTTAGACATGGCGTGGGTTGAGCAGCTGGTACATGCCTGGCCCATCACAGGCACTCCAGAAAAGGTAGCTGGTGATGATGATGTTGATGATGGTGATGATGATGATGATGATGGTTTTATGAAATCCTTTTGCATCCCTTGCAAATTCTCTTGACGCTCGATGACATGGGTATTAGTTGTGTGAGTTGTGTGGGTTCTGGAATGTTCACCTCCAGATCCTGGAGACATCCGGCATCCGGGCTTATAGCTGCCTCTATACCTTTGCCAGAAGCACTGTCTCCTCCTGGGGGCAGTTTTCACCCTCAGGGACATTTGGCAATGGTTGGAGACATTTTTTGTTGTCATGATGTATGTTTCTGGCACCTAGGGGGCAGAGAACAGATGCTGCTAGACGGATGCACAAGACAGTCCCCAGGATAAATAGTTACAGGGGCCGAGTTGTCATAGTGCTGAGGTTGAGCAAACCCCGGTTCAAAAGGTGCCTCCTCCACCTGTGACTATTCTATAGGTTTCTAAACTGATTGTGGAGTGGAAAAAAATCTTGTGTCTTTTCCCAAACTTTCAAGGCTGATAGCCTCTTAGTGCTGGGACTACCAGTGTCAGCTTCCCTGCCAACCCACACCCTGCCCCCCTGCCCTGTCCAGGAAGGGTGCTGTGGGTTGGGTGATGTAGTTTTCCCATTCACGTGGAGCGAGCAAGAGAGCAAAGGGCCGGCCCCCGGTGCCATCCACTTAGGAACTAGAACTAGACCCTTGAGCTCTTTGGCCACTGCCCGCCTCTCTCTGGCTGAGATCAGCAAGAGAAGCCTGGTGGGGGGGTGGGGGGAAGCAGAATGCTTCGAGCCACCTTGGCTGCAACATCCAGACTTGGCTTCCCCCCACCCTCCCAAAGACAGAAGAAGAAGAGGAAGAAAAAAAAGCATGCTAGACAACTCGTTTGGCAGAATAATGCCTTTTCCTCTCCAAAAAAATCAGGAACGCCTAATGAGGTATGGCCTCCCTGGAGTAATTGAATTTGGAATGCTTCTCGTCAGCACGCGTGGGTCTCCGCGACACCCTCCCTCCAGCCAGGAGCTGCCCCCCAACCTCCAGCAGCCGTCCCTGGGGGGCTCCCCTTTCCTGACACAACATGCAGGAATAAAATGGGGGTGGGGATGCTTGGGGCTGGCCTGGCCAACTTGCCAGGGAACCCGGGAAAACCTGCTGTGGAGCACAAGGAAATGTTGGTTGGGAAGTGGGAGGGCAGGTGCCAGGCGCGCCGCATGTTGCATTCTGGAAATGGTTTCTTTGCTGCAAGCTTGTGCAGGGGATGTTTATCAAAGAGGCGGAGACAGGTCCTACAATGGGACAGGCCTTGATTCTGTCTCTGGCCGCCTTTGACTGCTAGTGATAGGTGCCATCAGGGCCTCGCTTGAGAAATGACCATGTAGCAGGCACCTCCGGCCACGCAGCGTATCGATTGGCTGGGTCCCACCTCCCTGGAGCGAGGGAAGAGAAGTGAGAAAGTAGGGGGGCTGTTGTACTGCCCGCACGGCAATGTGGTACTGGGGGCTACAGTTGCCCCTGTGGTGACAGCATACCTGACAGTCCTTACAGCGTCTCCCCTCCCATCACCATTCCGCGCCCCCGCAGAGACCAGCCAGATCCACGTGCACAGTGACCTTCCAGAAAGACGCCCGCCTCTTCGGATTCGTTTTCTTCAGCAAAGTGGTGTGGCTGTGATTCGTTTTTCTACCATTGACACATAGGGCCTGAAAGCAATTAATCTGGGGCAGAACACCTGAGAATCCCATTCATAAATCATCCTTTTTCGGGGCCCCCCAGCGCTGGGGTGTGAGGGGACATTTACAGGCCTGAAGCCTGCAGGCCAAACTCACAGAGAGGAGTGTGGGCCCAAGCTTCTGACGTTGTATGTGGGACTGAACAGCTGTGATCAATACATTGCCATAAGCACCGAGGGGGCATTTTTATGGCAGGTACATAAGAGTTTATAATGTGGAAGAGACAGGCTATGCCACCACCCCCCAACCAGGGCATAAAACCCATCTTCGGAGTAAGGGCATGAAGGCGTTTTAGCAAAAGTTCTATCTGTGGCTGTTTAGCCTGCAGAGAAAGGTCTGTTGAGAATAAGACCGGCTGAAATGAGTCAGAACTTGTGAGCATGCGTGTTGGTGGGGGGAGAGGGGCTTTCCTGGCAAGCTGGCTGAGCTACAGCTGAGTGGTGAAGGGCTAGGCCAAGTCACTCAATTTCTGTAAGTCTCAGTCTGTTAACCACAGTGATAGTGCCTGGCCTCATAGGCTGTTGGAAGAAGCCAATGGACTAATGCCTATAAAATGTATAGCCGGTCCCCGGGGTTTCATGATGGTACCATAAGTGTTAGGAGGAGGAAGAAGATGCTCTTGGTGGTGGTGATATTGATGGCCATATTCACTTGGTGTCTGGAATGTACCAAATTACAAAGTAAGTCATATGTCTGCATCTGACTCATACCCCCGCCAGGTAAGAAGCCGGTTCAACCACTTCAAAGCGTGCTTGCTGGTAAAGAGCCAGGAAGGGCAGCCACGGAACGTGGCCGTGGGATGACTGTTTGAACTCCAGATCCGGTCTTGACCTCTGCCCTTGAGCCCTGTCCCTTCATTGCCCTGACTTCCTCACGCTGTCTGTTGGCTTCCACATGACGGCCAGCAAACCCTGGTGAAGGAGATGTGTTGCCAAAATCGTTACTTGACACTCTTGTTTGCTTGGTGTTGGCCTTTGGAGGGTCTGGGCCTTCATTCCGTTGTGTTCATCGAGCGTTGCCAATTCATGGTGAATATGGCAAACGGGAGACCCCAAGCAGCCGGAGACTCCGTGTGGAGGGAAAGGTGCCAATTCGGCAACTAGAACTCTGTGTATCCTTTTTGGTCAATTAAAACCTTGTGTTTAACTCAGATCATCCCTTCCTGGGGCCATCTGAGTTCGTAATAATCTCAATAGCTACATGCGCTGAGCCAGGCATTCACTGAAATGCTTTACAAGTGCAAATCTCAGTTATAGGCTTCACAGCGGACTTACAAAGAAGGCCCTTTTATATGGCCGCGCTCTTGGCTGCAAGCAACCAAGGCCAACTTGCTATTCCAGAAGTACGGAGTTTATGGGAAGGGGACTGGGGCTTCCAGAGTGGTTGGGAGGCTGGAACACAGGGTTGTGGAAAGGGGCTGGGACCCAGGGAGCCCCAGAGGGTCAGGCAGCAGGGGAGGGCTGTTCCGTGTGCCAGCTCTGTGGACCAACCAACATAACTTCCGGTCCCCTCCGTGCCCCAGAGTCACTGAATCTGACCTGCTTACATCGAGACCTGCCATGTGAGCTGCCCAGCTGGCTCAGTCAGAGCATGCGACTCTCGGTCTTGGGGTCATGAGTTCTGGCCCCACGTTGGGCACAGAGTTTACTTAAAAAAAGCCCCAAACCTTCCATTTGGCCGGGTCAGGGCAGGAACAAAAGATCTTATCTTTTAAGCAAGAGTAAGGCCAGGTAGGCTCCATCTTCCACCAATATGACACACCACTGGGGGATCCCCAGAAGGAGTTTTGAATGTTGGGTGGGGGCTGGATTGTGCATAGCCCAAGGTGGCAAGTAACCACCACAGAAACCCTAATGGCCCCATGGTACAGATGTATAGACTGAGGCTCAGAGGGGTGGGCAAATTGCCCAGTTTATACAGACATCAGTTGGCAGAGCTGGGATTTGCACTCAGAATTCTCATACTCCAGACGCTAAGCTTCTAACCACCCCATGGCTCTGCCCTTCCTGAGGGACTTCCTTTCATCGGTTGGGATGAGCTCAGGGCTGACTGTTAGCACGATACTCTGCTCAGACTGATCTAACGGTAAGGAAATGTGTTAGGTCCCCATTGGGGAGAGTGAGCATACACTATCATAGCCTCTCTCTCTAGAGGACATGAAAGAACTCTCTCAGAAGCTTCTGGCCAACCTCTCCTGGAATCTAAATGACCAGAAGTGGGTCACGTGACCACTATTAAGCCACATGCTTCGGTGTGATTAACCTCAGAGCTGTCCCTAGAGGGAGAGTCAAACCCCAAACTCCATGGCCTTTCCAAGATGACAGAGGGGAGATACAGATATTAGGGAGTTGACCACGGTCCACTAGAGGGAATTATAATGCACTTAAATATCCAGAAATATGTATAAGTTTAACTGACCTTTTGTGTATAACAAGGACCCAGGCTAGTGAATATGTTTCCCATACTGATAACCTATGATCCAGTTTACCTCTTTATCCAGTTAATAAGTGCTTTTACTACATAGCAGCTGTATAAAAAGAATGAAGATACATTATTTGTTTGTTGGTCTTACCAAACTGGACTTTAGAATCTGACCAATCTATGGCAGAAACACATCTCTTACAGACATTCTGCCCTGGAGCTTTGCCAACCCACCTCCCATTACCTTTACAGGTTCATTTCATCTTTCAAGGTTGTTTTAAAAACATAGCTTGCCCCCTAATAGAGTTACTGGTACCATCCATGGATGACTCTCAGTTTGGGGTAAGGGTGAGGGGAGGGCAGAGAAGAGAATTCACCAAAAGCATGACATTTCCCCAGGGGAGAGCCTTCCCAGAGCCACCTTGTACCATTACCCAGGATGCTATGGGTTGTGAGCAATAGAAACTCAAGCTGCCCCTGTATAAAGGAAGAAGGGGGACCAACTAGATCCTGGAGTATCTCAGAAAAGATGCAATTGGACTTCGGGAACCAATGAAATGAGGGGCTCACATGACCTCAGAACATTCCATTTCTCAGTTCTGCTTCTCAGAGTATGTGCTCCATCATAACCACTTGCTGACTGGCCTCTTCCACTTCTGAGACACCTCTGGAAAGAAATGGGGCTCCCTAGAACAGGGCATGCCTCGCTCCAAGATATAGGTTGTGCTTTTTCAGTTTTCATTTCAAGGAACCCCGAAAGGCCTCTCATTGGTTCGGTGTGGCTCAGGTGCCAAGCCCCAGCCAGTCGCCCGGGGTCAGGAATCACGTTGTACTTACAGAGTGGCTCCCTATGGCGAGGGGGGCAGTTCGCAGAAGCGAAGTCCTGGGAGGGTGGTCCCATGGATTCTATCATAAGCATCTAGTGCTGTTGAGGGGAGGGTGGCAGGAGAGAGGGAAGAGAATTTCCCTTGTGAGTCTGGGGACTTGGCTCTGCCGGGAGTTTTCCAGGGAGACTCAAAGTCTCTGTGATTTCATCTCTTCCTCTTGAGGACTCTCTGGAAGCTGCTGGATCTTTCAGGAAATGGTGGTTAAACAGAGCTGGACACATGGATGCAGCAGAGTCCCTGCCCTCAAGAGGACTATAGACTGGCCGGGGAGACAGGTGCGCACACAGCCTCGAAGCCTTCCCAGGGACTTCTGAGGACTAAACCTGGCAGGTTCACCATACATCCTGGCAGTTTCCTACACGTGGGTATCTGCAGAATCTCTGCCGTGCTCCAGACCTGGCACTGCGTGGTGGTGGCAGGTGAGTGAGGGAAAGAACGCCTCCTCCATTCCAGGCAGAATCGGAGAAGTGCCAAAGACAGGGGAGCCGGCGGATTGGGGAAGGCACCACCCATGTGGCCTGCGCCACTGAGTTGTGCCTCGAGGGGCCAGGAGATGGGAAGAAAGTTAGATGAGAGGAGGAAGGTGGGAGGTCAGCTCCCTCTGAATGGCTTTGCAGGCTTCTCGGGCTTCCCTGGCCTGGGCTCTGACAACCCAATGTACTCCCTGGAACACCATCTAAGTCACAGCGATTGAAATTGACTTGTCCCTAAAATTAAGCACTGCCTGCTGTCCTTCCAGGCGCTCTGCGGATTTCCAACTAGACAGTCTTACTCATCTTCGCGGCAATGGTACTCGATCAAAGCAGGCCGAACTGACCAAGACCGTGCAGTTTCCAGAGGCTGCAGCCTTTCTGTTGAGCTTCCACAGAGAAGCCCTCACGTTCCCCACCAGGCTGGTCCGTCCCTGAGTGGGGATTAGACACGCTTTTGTAACTGATGTCGGAACCGGCCAGGAGCGAGGAGTAGAGACTTACCCCGATTTCCTATGGAGATCTGGAACCAGTGCAGCTAATAGGAGAAGAAGGGACAAATGACAGAGGAACCACTCAACAGGCCAGGCGAGTGTGTTTATGTCTTACGGACTGAATGCTGGTCGACGTTGTGCAGGATAGCGGTGCTGCGGAGCTGGCCCCAGGGCAGGAAAATGGGGTCTCCACAGCCAGAGTGCTCCTAGGCACGGAAGCCAGGGAGACAAGGGGCAGCACGATCCCAGGCTCTGTGCCCAAGCGCAACACAGTATTTTCGAAGGTTTGGTTGGATGAATCAAGGCCAAGGTGAGGCTACGAATAAACCCTATTCCCGATTCCAGAAGATTTTCCTTCATTTATTTTGTCTTTCATTCAGGTATTTGCTGGTTTGTTTATTTTTGGGGGATGTCACAAGATTTCCAGCGGAGTTGATTTGAACCTTGAAGGATGATGATTTCTCTTCTAAAGAAAGGTCCTAAGTTTCTAAGTTAAGGGTTTTCCAACTTCTTAAAATATGACCCACTCTTTTTTTTTTTTTAAATATCCGTATCGAGTACACATGAGCATACATATCCCTGAAACAAGTTTCAAAAAACAAAACTTTCCCATAATATAGATGGTATATTCTTAACACAGTGTTTCTCTGAGCGTGGTCCTAAACCAGCAACATCAGCCTCACTTGGGAACTAGTTGGAGATGCAGACTCTCAGGCCCCACCCCAGATATGCTCTATCAGAAGTTCTTGGGGGCAACTGGGTCGCTCAGTGGGTTAAGCGTCCGATTCTTGATTTTGGCTCAGGTCATGATCTCAGGGTTGTGGGATCGAACGCCGTGTCGAGCTCCTCACTGGGCATGGAGCCTGCTTAAGATTCTCTCTCTCCCTCTGTCTCTCCATCTCCATCTCCTCTCTCTCTCTCTCTCTTAAAAAAAAAGTTCTTGGAGTTTTACCAAGACTTCCAAGTGATTCTGATACTTTCTAAAGTTTGAGAACAATTGCCTGATATATACTATGCTATTCTAATCTATTAATTTTAAAAACCCTTATTTTTAAGCCACAAGTTTGGCAGTAGCTTAAAGGCTACCTCAAAAAAGCAAAACAAAACAAACAAAAAAAACCCCAAAAACCTCTGGGGCTCTGCATGGGCTCCCATCTGCTCCCCTTTCCAAACTCATCTCATACCATCTGCCCTAGAACACCTTGCTCTAGCCAGCTCCAACCAGCCCACTTCCTTTTCGGTTCTCAAACAGCACTTTCTAGAAGCTCCTGAACCTCCACCATGTTGCACCCTTGCCGGAAGCCTCTCCCCTCAATTCTTGCAGGGCTGGTTCGGGCTCCATAAGGAGCCTGGGCTTCAGATGCTCTTCCTCAAAGAGACTGCCCTCTCTAAATTGGTCTCCGGGGGTCTGGTTCCTTTTTGTCAGATCCCTTAGCACAATGGACACTTGTCTGCCCCCAGTTGAATCTAAGTCATGTAGAACAGTGCCTGGCATATAGCAGGTCTTCAGTAAATATTTGTTGGAGGACAGAATGAATTAATGGAATACCTTTCAACCAGACGTACCTGGGAACACATCATCACCTGAGGAGCATCTTCAATCCACAAAACTCTGCTTCCCTCTCCAGTGTGGCCCTTTTGGGGATGATATTGAGAAACCCTTCTCCTGATTCCTGGCATCTCCAGTCCACCACCACTCTGAAGGTACAATATTTTAATCAGGGAAATGTAGCGGGAGTAACACCAGACTTGAAGTTAGGGCACAAGGGTTAAAGACAGAGTTCAAGGCGGCCTGGCCCGGCCATTTGACCTTGGGCAAGTCGCCGAGGGCCATTAGGCTCAGTGCAATTGGGGTCATAAAACCTGCTTACAGAGTTGCCAAGAGCGAAATAGGATAGAACTTATGAACAGACCACATATTAGGAAGGACTCGCAAGCTTAACACCTAAGGTGTTGACCCATAGAGACACAAGCCCCGCAAGGAAGTCTCCAGTCTCCAGAGCGTGGGCGTGCACACCTGGGAGCATACTAATGTGAAAACACTATGTGTCCTCGGAAAGGAGTCCCTGAGCCTCGGGGTCTAAAAGAAGGCTTTGTGGATTTGCATAAGGATTTGCACATCCTTTGCAAGTCATTCCAGGCAGATGGAAATGCATCAGGACCCAGAATACCCTTGCACTCCTCCCTCCTGCCGCCTTCCTTGGCCTCTCCACCTTCCCGTGTCCTCCCTGCTGAAGTCCAGCCTGGAAAAATGGTGGATGGGGCTTCCCCTGGGGTCTCCCACTGCCATCCCCTCCTTCCAGAAGCCTGCATGGGAGCGACTCCAGGCTTCAGGAGCACTCCCATGCCACGCTGCCTGATGGATGGCAGCCCTTAAGCATGACTGAACTTTCACAGTCGAAACCATTAAAGGTTATTCTCCTTTTAATTCTTTGTGGTTGTTCTCACTCCTTCCTTAGAGAAACCTCTGATTTTCACTTGCGAGACGCTTGACTGCGCTTGTCATACTCTAAAAGGTGATTTCGGTTCTCCGATGCCAGGGAACCTTTTCTGCTAATCAAAACACAGCTGCAGAGGCCCGTGTGATCTGCTAATGGGCACCCCAACTCTGGGGTATGTCTATCTGTACCTTGGGAAAATAGATATAATTAGGATAACGGATATCATATGTATATGCAAATGCAGCAGGTAGAAATGACTAGCAGTGAGACAGGGCTTGAGTTTGCCAAATCCCCTCAGACCGGCTGCGCCACTTAACCAGAGCAGCGCCTGCAGAACCACGCCCTCCCCAGAACCAGCGCTGTTGCCTCCCTGAGTCCCCGCCCCCCGTTCTCCCTACCCTGCAGCCCTCCTGCAACTTCTGTGTTTTTTTAATAGAAAAAGAGATCCCCATAGTTTTCTTAAAAGGCTCTTTTTAAAAAAAAGATTTATTTATTTATTTATTTATTGGAGAGAGAGAGCATGGAGGGGAGGGGCAGAGGAAGTGGGAGAGAGAATCCTGAGCAGACTCCCTACTGAGCCCAACCCCCCCCGCCCCCCCCCCCCCCCCCCCCCCCCCCCCCGCCCCGTGTCTCCGGGCTCCGGGCGGGGCTCGACCTCACGACTTGCAGATCATACCCTGAGCCGAATGAAATCACGAGTGGCTGCTTAACTGACTGAGCCACCCAGGCGCCCCTTAAAAGGCTCTTTGAGTAGTCCCCGATCTTTTGAGGCCACAGGGATCGCAGCGTCCGAGAGAAAGTGAGAAAAAGAGGGACAAGAAGAGAGAGCCTCTCCAGTGTTTGAACTTTAATAAGCTGTCCGTCCCCAGAGTGGTAGCATAATATGGCCAAAGAGGCACACCATGACTAAAACCAAGTTGTCTTTTTCAAAAAGGCCCACTTCGTTAGAAGGGCCTGAAAGTCCTGTGACTGACCTCTCTGTGCCTTGGGCTCATCTCCCGAAAAAGGGCAAAATAACAGCACCCACCTCAAAGGGCCCAGCAAGCCATAAGTGATGGATAATGTTCTCCTCCATGGTGGACTCGTGGGAGGATGAAGGCAGTGTCCTCTCTCCACTGTATCATTCTGTCTGCATGCTCTTGAGTAAATCACTTCACCTCTCTCAGCCTCAGTTCCTTCATCTGTAAAATGGGCTAATCGCTGACTTCCCTGGGTGGCAGGGAGGGCCCCAGAGATAGTGGATGGATGACACGGTGTGGTAGAACAGAAAACAGTAGAAGCTAGCTATGTATGTGGAGTAAGAATATTTTCTGGGAGCCCCGAGCCTGATGTGATGGGACGAGTCTCATTGGTGAAGCTCTGGGTCTGATAGGGATTGAAGAGGTCCATCCAGTCTGCCCAAAGCGCTGCAGAGTGGTGCAGGCATTCAGTGAGGGCAGGTCCGACTTCTCACAGACCGTGAGGGTCTGCCTGTGGACCTCTCTTTGTCACTTCTGTACCTAACACTCTGTGCCTAACACAGTGACCGATTCATCGTTGATGCTCAAAACATATTTATTCCTTGCTGAATTTTACATCATACTCTTAATTCACTGCCCTACGGATGGAGCGAGAAAGTGGCCAGAGTCTTGGCCCCTCTACCAAAGGCAAGGACAACACTTGTAGGGTGCACGTGGACTCGGGTCAGAACCACACTCAGAGCCCGGTTCTGCCGCATCCCGGCGGTGACTTTGTTTGAACCTGAGTTTAGGAAAACTCGTTGAACTTCACTTTGCCTCATCTGTAAAATGGGGATAAACAGATTCCTTCACCTTGTCGGTGCCTGGCATGTACCTAAAAAGAAGGGTAGCGGGACTGAAGTCAATCCCTTTCCTCCCTCCCCTTCACCCTCCTTCCCCCTCTCACCACACAGATCCCAGGAGATCTCACACCCAGTCCAGTCCCAAGCCCCAGAAGTGAATCCGGTGCTCTCACCGGCATTGATGTTTCTTATTCCTTTGAAGGCATCAATATTTGTTCAATAGTGTAAGTCTTAAATAAGCGTCTAAACGACATATTACAGATGATGAAAGTCATTTCCGCACAGAAGATTATCTCACATGATCATGTTTCCATCGTTATCTGGGGCCTCTGTAGTTGGCAAATCTCCACAGCTACTTAAATGATAACATTAGTCCTAATACCGTGTAAAATGACTAGTTCCTCAGGGTAGGTTTATTTTTAATAGTGTATGTCAGCAGCAAATAGCCTAGAAGACCCCAGAGGAAAAAGCACAGCTCACGGTCTTGCTGAAGCGCTGATATGGATATATTTAATATCTATATTAAAAACCTTTTAGGCGCCATGGTGATATTGAACTGGATGGTTAGGCATTTGCAGGCAAAATCCTTGGCTGTTTATAGGGCGCGATGCAGTGTGCATTCCAGAAACCTTTTGAGCTTGTTCAAAGTCAAATTTGGGCTTCAAAAATCTTTGACAGACATTTGACCCCAGTAGTAAAATACCCTGAAACACAAGCTGGGAGAATAAAATCGCTTCCCTTTTTTTTTTTTCGTAAGTCTGTTGATAAGTTTGCTGCACTATTAAAATGTTTAATCACTTGCCTCCAGCAAGAGAAACCTTCCATCTGAAGTTGCAATTGCCCAGAACATAACTTGCTATACACCCGAAAGAGGGCCAGGGGGTCCTTAGAGGGACAATAAACCACAATTTGAAATCAGGCATATAGTCACAGATGAATGGGTTGAAAACAAGAACTATTTTGGAGTTGATGTCAGGGGACACAATATAAATTTGGCACCAATTTCCTCTCCCAGATGCACAGGGTTAAGTGAGAGCATGGCCAGAGGTCTGGCCTAAACTGTCCCCCGTTTAATGGCCCTGGGACAGCTGCTGGAACGGGTGCCAGGGAGCTGAGAAGGGGCAGCAGGGGACGGGGCTGCTTGCTAGGGACACATACCCTCTAAGATGGGGCATTCCTCTCTGCTTCAGGCGGTGGTCAGAGAAGCCCAGCTGGGAAGGGCAACAGAGAGATGCCCGGTTTCAGCGGATTGTTACCCTCCACGTCCCTTCCCTCCGTTCTTTGGAGGGGTGGAGCTCACTCCCACCTTCCAGATTTAACCTAGGGCAAAATGAGCTCTGGGGCAGTGCCTCTGAGGCGGGGAAGGGGACTGAGGGGCCCAATACTGTGGACCTCACTCTTAGAGGAAGGGGCGTGGAGGCCCTCCAGGATGCCCACAAATAGTTAACTCCTTCTGGTAACCAGTCACCCAGGACTGTGCCTGGGAGGGCACCTAAAGATAATGAGACAACTGGGAATGCTCAGATCATCAGTCCCTAAAAACAGATGTATAGAGGCGCCTGGCTGGCTCAGTCAGTTAAGCGTCTGCCTTCGGCTCAGGTTGTGATCCCAGGATCCTGGGATCGAGCCCCGCTTTGGGCTCCCTGCTCAGCGGGGAGCCTGCTTCTCCCCTCCCCTCTGCCTCCCTCCCTCTCTCTCTCTCTGTCTTTCATGAATAAATGAATAAAATCTTAAAAAAAAAAACAAAAAACCTCTGGATGTAGAGGCGCCTGGGTGGCTCAGTCTTTAAGCGTCTGCCTTCAGCTCAGGTCATGATCCCAGGGTCCTGGGATCGAGCCCCACATTGGGCTCCCTGCTCTGCAGGAAGCCTGCTTCTCCCTCTTCAACTCCCCCTGCTTGTGTTCCCTCTCTCGCTGTGTCTCTCTCTGTCAAATAAATAAATAAATTCTTTAAAAAAAAGTAAAAATAAAAATAAAAAAAAAAAACCCTGGATGTATAAAGGTATAGGGAATTCCCTATTGATCCATCTAAATCCTTGGCTATACAAATAGCTAAAATTCCTTCTAAAATTTTGATAGTTGGATCCCAAACTGGGTTATGAGGAACAACAGGTGTTTTGGCAGAAAAGGGTACCATAGCTCAATATATTTGGGCAAAGTATATGTTGAGGGGTTGTGAGGCATATCAGCGGCTCTGATGTGTCCCCAAGTGAAAAGCCCGTGAACAAAAGTGATTTCATTCTGTTTAACTGTTTCCCACCATGATTGGACTATGAATTCCTTTCTTCACAGAACGTTATTGCCATCATTTTGCCTATGCAAAACGCAGTTTAAGAATCACCTTGTGGTAGGCAGAGCTCAAACGCCCCCTGTGCCTTTCCAAGATTCTCCTCTTCAGATTCTCCAATCAAACCCGAATGCAAGGACTGCTGGGAAGAGACTCTGCAGGTGGAATTAAAGTCTCGAATACACTGACTTTATGATAGGGAGACTATCTGGGTGGGCCTCACCCAATCAGTTGAACCCTTGATTGAAAGCATGAGAAGGGTTTGTGGAAGTATCCTTGCTGGCTTTGAAGGCGAAGGGGCCACGTTAGAAGGAGTGTGGACAGTGGGGGAAGCAGAGACCAAGGCCCGTTGCCAGCCTGCAGAGAGGTGGGACCCCAGAGAAGAGTCTAGCTGGCCTGAAACCTTGATTCTGGCCTCGTGAGATCCTGTGTTGGGAAGCCAGGCGAGCCCACCCGATTTCTGACCCACAGCACTGTGATGTAAGCGATGGCTGCTGGGAAAGCCACTAGATTTCGGTTACTTCATTATACAGCGATAAAAACCACTAACTGTTGATTCAGACAAATCAGAGCAGAAATGATCGCAAGGCACTCGTCCTTACTCCATGTTTGTAAGGTGTTCTACACGTAGCCAAGCACTTCCCTGTAATCAGGACTGGGCAGGAAAGGTGTCTCCGTGTTTACAGGTGAGGAACACAGAGGGGTTTGTTTGCCCAAGACACTCAGCCAGTACATGGAGGCAAGGCAGCTTGGATGGGGCTTTTCCCGTGATTTAGGGTGAGGAAGTTTCCTTTACTCTCTCTTGCTTTCGAGTAGGAAAAATGTGAGCATCGCATTGCAAGAGACGCTGCAAGGAGCTCGGAAAGGAGCATGAAGACAATTCAAGCAAAGGATTGCACTCCTTCGTTAGAGAGGCCTTCTCTTTCATCTCTGGGTCTGACCAGAAAAGCTTGTTAGAGAAAGACCTCACAGCTGGGAGCCAGGGACAATGTGTGGGGGCAGGGTGGGGAGGCCGCCGGAAGCGGACTGCTGGAAAGCTTTCTCTGGGTGACTAAGGGCAAAGACACACAGGCCTATAATATCAAGAGGAACAGTGTCTGCAGGCTGACCTCCCAGATGGGTGGTTTGCAGAGGTGGGACTGGCCCCATAATTAATCTGCTTTCTTGGCCACAGCTAGCCTTCCCACCTGGGCAGCCGTGCCCCTTAAAGGGGTCCCTCACTTAGCATCATGGAGCAGACAAGTCATCCGGGACCAGCCCCTGTGGGCACAAGTGAACACAGAGGTCCAGGAACAGGATGAGACTTTTACAAGGTCCCAGGTGCCCTAACTTTCCATTCCAGGATTCCCCAACACACACACACACACACACACACACACACACACACACACACACACACACACTATACTTAGCTGTAGTATCATGGCATTTCTTCATGTTGGTTACTCATCACTTCCTGATGAACCAGAGCTCCTTACCCAGCAAATTTAGTGCGTCTATGTCTGTATGTGTGTGTGTGTGTGTGTGTGTGTGTGTGTGTTGTGTCCAGCATGAGTCAGAACTCTGTGTTTACTACTGTCCTAATAATAATAAAGTCTAACACTGATGGAGTACAGACCCAGTGCTGGACACTGTCTTGAGAGTCTGCGGGTTAACTCACTTCTAAGAGCAAGCCCATGAGATCCTGGGGAAGCCATCCCGGTTCTTAACAAACGTTTCTGCCCAGAGGCAGGTCGAGGTTTTGCAGGGCCTGAAGCTGATACAATTTTGCAGGTACTTTGGAAGGAAAAAAAAAGTTACAAATATAAAATTAGGTACAGGGTCTTGCAAAGGGAGCCCAAGGAAGAGAGGAGCTCTGAAGCATTATAGTAAATCTGCCTCGGTTTCCCTCTTTCTCCTTGGCACGAGTGAGCGTTGCCTATTCCTGCTTCCCCCACCCCCCTATGAAGTTAGCAAGGCCACCAAACTTACACTGGGCAATGCAATGTGAGTAAATTTCATGTACGTCACTTCCAAGAAGAAGTTTCAAGACTCAGTGTACGATTCCCCACGTTTCTCCCCCATCCTCACATTCACCGTCTCTGCACTGATGGTGGAAGCACGTGCTAAGATGGAACATCCTCTGCCCAAGAACTGAGAGTCATTAAAACGATTAGAGCATCTCCTCCTTTCACCCTGCACTGTGTCAACCCGCAGTAGACACAGAGGGTTGAGTGAGAAACTAGCTTTTGTTATATGAATTGACCAAGATTTTGGAGATTCGTTTTTTGTTTTTTTTTGTTGTTGTTGTTGTTTGTTGTTTTTAGCCACAGTAAACCTAGCAGAACCTAACTGATACAGGTAGGGCATTATCATCGTTCCCATTTTCCAGATGACAAATCGAGGCACAGAGAGGTCTAGTAACTTGCTCAAGGTCACACAGCTAGTTAGTAGTAGACCTGGGATAAAGTGTCCTAGTTTCCCAGTGTTATCAGGGAAGGGGGGGGGCTTTCTTAACTAAAGATACTTGTCCCTTCTAGAGGCTGCTACTCAGTTCCAGCTGATGGCTATAAAAGAGGAATGTGGGTCTATTGTTGCCAGATCTTCTGATTTTTTGAAAGACAGGCCATAAATCCAGAGTTTCAATGCGAAATCCTGAATATTATAGATAAGCAACTCATTGAAGTCATTTTTTCTTTCTTTCTTTCTTTCTTTCTTTAATTTTGACCCCTGTGAGGTCAAGACATCAGGGAGCTTGGTTTGGTTGACCAGTTTGAGATCCTACAACATCCAACCTCTCATTAAGAAACAAACAAAAACAACTGGAGATTCAGGTTGGGAGCAAGTATGTGCTCAGTGATGGGGCTGTGACATGCAGCAGTCTGAGAAGGCTTCAAGGAGTTGGTAGCACTTGGCATGATGTCCAGTGCCTCAAGAGGAGAGGTCTCATGCAGCAGGATGACAGGCAGATGTCCAGTGCCTCAAGAGGAGAGGTCTCATGCAGCAGGATGACTGGGGCTGGAGGTGCTCCTGGGCATAGAGAGTAACATACATTTGCAAGCATTCAATAGCACAGAATGTGTTTTGTCAAAGTCATTCAAATATTTGTAGGAGGCTGTCATCCTTACATGTAAATACTCTGCAAGGAAACACTAATTGTTCCATATGATGCATATCTGGAAGCTTGGTTGGCACTGTGAACATGTGGGGTGAAGCAGGATGTGGCAGGTTGTCACTCAGCCAAAGGTACAAGGGGCTAGCGCAGAGCAAGGCTTCCCAGCAACTGGAGATTGGCTTGGACCCCAAAGAAGCCGCTCCCTGATGAGGCCAAGGAATTTACATCCAACTTGTCTCTTCTTCAGCTGCTTGTCTGTGGGGCTCAGCTTATTCCTGGGGAGTGGGGCAATGAAGGGTTAAGAAGGTTATGTCCATGTAACTCTTAACACTAAGGGAAGTCATGGTCAGATGGGACTCATGTGTGTCCAAGAGCATCTGACCTCTTGTATTAATCCAGAGGTTCCCAAAGCATAGAGGGAAACACAAAATGCCATAAGAATAAATGGGCTCGGGGCACCCGGCTGGCTCAGTCAGCAGAGCATGCAACTCTTCATCTCTGGGTCATGAATTTGAGCCCCACGTTGCGCGTAGAGATTACTCAAAAAATTAAAAAAAAAAAGAATAAATGGGCCATCTGTGGAAATAGAACCTTGTAAGCAAAGACAGTTGGAAAATTGAATTGCACAATGAAGCAAAACCCTTTGCTGCAGGACTTCTCAGAACCTTTATAATGTTTCACAAGCACTGGGCATCTCCGAGCACAACATGGCACCCTGCTTTGCCATGGAATCTTTTCTTCAGAACTTCTTGGAAAAGAATGTCATAGAGAACCTGCTTTGAGACACACTGTCTAATTTTCTATTTGTGGTTTCTCTCCTCACCTCTCAATATCCTTGCCTCTTTCTTTCCAGGCTTCTTTAAGAATTGCAGTTTTTCTCTTTCTAGGAAATGGGTCATTTCTGCTTATCCGCTAGTTTAAAGGATTAGGGGGACCAGTGGAGATTGGGGGGAGGTCACCACATATCTGTCACTGTAACCGCCCATCCTTGGGCTCTCTGGGGTGGCACCGGTATCTGTCCTTGTTCTCCCCTTGGGAGTGACTTTCCCAGATGGCATTTGCAGCCCAGGGGAGGCACTTCAAGGCACTTGGGAGGTAATGACATTTAAAGGAAACGCTCCGTCCGCCTGGAGACATGTACTGGAGGAGGAAAAGGAAGAGCAGAAGGGAGAGGAGCCCCTGCGCGATTGACCAAAAGGGGCCCCTTTTATGGCCTTCCTGTTTATGGCTGAGAAGTAAACAGCTTGGGAGGCAGGTTGTCTCCGAGGGCAGCTGGGACACTGGCTCAAGCTGGCTGGGGACCTTCTCTTTCTGGGTGGCAAGGGGCGGGGAATCTGCCAGTCATGTCAGTCTCAGGGGGCATTTTCCCTTCACCTCACACCATCTGCTTCACCCACATTATTGGTTCTACTGCTTTTGAGGGACAGCTGGGGGTCTGTGTGCACGGGCTCGGGGTGCAGATCCCAGCTGCGCCGCTCGGTGGCTGTGTGACTTCGGCCAAGCGCTGAACCTCTCTGGGCGAGGGTCCTGTGTAGTGATGAGTAGGAGAGACTTGGGAGGATGTGGACACCGTGCCTGAGAGCAGCACTTGCGACTTGCCCCGCATGTGGTAAGTATCAATACACATTACTGCTATGATTCTTATTTCAAGGGTTTCCCCTTGACTAAGCCTCCAGGGCCTGGGCGGGGGCGAGGGTGGGGGTGGAGGGCTGGGCGTGGGGGAGGGGGCCAGGCCCAACTCTGAGGGATCTCTCCCCACCGCCCCCCCGCCCCCGCCCGGCCTCGGTCGATGCAGGAGCTCTCTCTCTCTCTCTCTCTCTCTCTCTCTGGATTGGAACCCGGAGCACTTAGCCTCCTGAGAAAGGCAGGCTGTGATGGACGAGAAGGTGCCCCGGCCGGGATGAAGAACACGACGCCAGGGGCGGCAAACGCCAGGAGAATCAATAAACTATAATTATCAGGAATGGTGCCTGTGGGAGGTGGGGAGTCCTGGGGGCAGAGAGAGACAGAGGAGGGGCGGGAAGATGCCAGAGAGAAGGGACAGCGACAGCAGGACACGCGCGCGCGCTCTGATGCATGCAGAGGTGCGCATGGGAGCCAAGCGGATGCTAGCACAGGGAGCTGGAAGCGTCTGGCCGGCTCTTGGGCCCTCCGATCCTTGCGGGCGGGCCTGCTTCGTGGGCAGCACAGAAGCGGCAAGAGTGGAAGCTCCTGGCCTGTTTTGTGCCGCGCTGACATCCATGTTTCTATCCACGCGAGTCACCGTGTGCTTCTTTAAATTCCCCAGGGTGTTGCCTGCCCACGCCAGTGCTTTGAATTCCTAATAAGAATCTAAGAGCCTAAATATAATATCCCTAAAGATACCATATTAACTCTGCGATGGGAGGATGGGATTTTCTAATGCCCACTTAGGGGCCTGATCTAGTTAGCTGGGCTGAGAAAATAAAACAAGGCGGTTGGTGATGTATTGAGTCAGAAATGCTACTTCGACGTCACCAGGGTCTTCATCGTCCTCGAATTTAATGCTCCTTCCCCACCCCTCCCCATGGCGGTTTCTGATGCAGCCCTTCTGGAATCTCTGGGTGAAGGTGTCACCGGAAGTTGAAGGCAAGCCTCAAGGACCCTGTGGGCCATTTGTGAGCTCCACTCCGTTGTCATTCACCTTATACTTTTGCAAAGCCCGCCTCAAAAGTTGCCTTTTCTCTGATCCCCAATACCTGCCATTTTGAAGTCTCCTCCCCAGACGGGATGACTAAGTCTGTGTGTATTTTCTTGGCCTTGCATCACCCCCACCCCCCAGCCCCCCATTTGATCTGGTAACCTTTTTAAGCAAACAAGTGGCATTGACTGAGTTCATTTGGGACTGACGTGTCTCCTGACTGTGTTAGAGATCCTCTTAGGAGGGAGCTTTCTGTGACCCTCAAATAGGCTGAGTCCCTGCCCCCACTCTGCCTATTCTTAAGAATCTTTTTTTTTTTTTTAGATTTTATTTATTTATTTGACAGAGAGAGAGAGACAGCAAGAGAGCGAACACAAGCAGCAGGAGTGGGAGAGGGAGAAGCAGGCTTCCCGCTGAGCAGGGAGCCCGATGCAGGGCTCGATTCCAGGACCCTGGGACCCTTACCCGAGCCGAAGGCAGATGCTTAATGACTGAGCCACCCAGGCGCCCTAAGGATCATATTTTTTTTAAAAGGATCTTATTTATTTGAGAGAGAGAGAGAGCTCACAAATGGGGGGAGTGGCAGAGGGAGAGGGACAAGCAGACTCCCCGCTGAGGGGCTCAACCCCAGGACCCTGGGATCATGACCTGAGCCACCCAGGTGCCCCAAGGATAATATTTTTGAAAGCAAACACACATGCAAACAAGCTGGTTTTCCTTGTGCTTTGTTGTGTGCCAGGCACTGGGCTAAGGATTCCACAAGCAGTGTCTCAGTCAGCTGGCCTAATCTCAGCGGTCCTAATGGGAACCACTTTTTCCTCAGTTGTAGGTAGAGGTGTGGGATGGACTCACCGCCGCCCTGTCACAGAGCTTGCTGGTGGCCAAGCCTCCAGGATGTCCAGGCAGCTCATCAGAATTGCACTGTGAAGTACAAGGTCATCACCACCTTTCCCAGGAAGGAGACCCTGACAGGTTAACTCCCAAGGCCTCAGGGCTCACCGTAAGTGACCAGACTAGGTTAGATCAGGCCCCCCAACTCCCCTGAGGAGACGTCGATTAGGAGGAGATGAAGACTGCACAGTAAATCCCATCCTGCTTGGGGGGGGGTGTCTCCAGGATCTATCTCACACATCCCCCTCTGCCTCCCGCCCACCACCTCGAAGGCGGTAAACCCCCCCCCCACCCCGCCCCACCACCTTCTCCGGCTCTAGCTGACACATTTTACAAGGAGGTCAGCCTCCTAGCCCTCAGCTGGGGAATCACGTGGCTGCCTAAGTTTCCCCGGGTGCTGAGGGCAGGAGCTCTGGGCCTGGTACTGGGCCAGCCTGGCCTTCTTCGACTGGGCTTGCTCCCCGGAATTCTGTCTGTGCTCTGGAAGCCAAAGGAAGAACTTTTTGTGCACATGCTTGGCTGGGTCAGAGAGGGACCCCTCGGTAAGAAAACTGTTTGTGGGTTTGAGGTGGTTTGGTCTGCCCACAGAAGCCCCTAAAGTGTTCACCTTATGCAAGAGAGTGACAGGAAGAAAGGGGAGCCAAGTGCAGGAAAGGGGTTTGGATTTTTCCCTGATCACTGAGCATAGCATTTGCCTCTTGGAAGGAGAATGTGATTTCTCTCTCTCTCTCTTTCTCTCTTTCTTTCTTTCTTGGTTATTTGAGGTTGATATGGTGACATCCAGCCGAGGGTGCAGCAGGGAGCTTCCTTTCATTCTTATCTTTTTATTTTGTTTCGTGTCTGTTTCAACTGTATAAAACTGCCGGAGAGTTTCATTTGGATACAATGAAGCCAGATATCAAAAACATAAGTTACCTTCAAGACTCCAGAGTCTTAAGAATTTGTAGGATTCTTCCCGCTTCTAACCTCAATGCAAAATTTTCACTTAGTGACTTATTTCCCTACCTTGATAGGATATCACTAGAGAAAGGATTGTTAAAAAAGAAATAGGGTGTGTGTGTGTGTGTGTGTGTGTGTGTGTGTGTGTGTGTGTGTGTTCCACTTTAATTGAAAATAAAACTTGGAATGATAGTCTGCTGAGAAGCAGGTTTCCAGCCTGGCCAATGCCGCCCTCCGGGGTTATTTACAAGTACCAGGGCTCTGGGTTTGTCTAGTTTCTTCAATTCCCAACCGAAATCATGTTCACTCTTAAATGGCATTCAGGAATACAAATGTGAGACTTTACAGAAGGCTTAAATATGTGTAGGGATTGGAAGCAGCATTTCTCAAATTTAAGGAAATTTTGGTTGTGTTAAGTGGAGTCCATTTTCCCCACAAATTCAGTCTGCTGGTTTTTGTTTCACTTGGGGAAGAGAGCTAACTGGGAGCACCCTAAACAGAGGAATTATTTTCATTAGATGTCTGCTTACTTGCTTGACAGGGAGGGAGACGTCTTGAAGCTCTAGAAGAATAAAAATGGCAGAAAAAAAAATGCAAGTAATTACTTCTTTTTTTTTTTTTCCCCAATCTATGTCTTTCTTTCTTTCTTTCTTTCTTTCTTTCTTTTATATAGCTCCCCATCAGGCATGGTAGACCTTGCCCCCACCCTCCCCATGCCCTGCACAGAGCAAGGCCATGTGCCTGCTCTGCTGGCCTGGACTCCCACAGATGAATGGGGGGTGTGGGTCCGGGAGGGAAGGAAGATTGGGGGAGCAGAGCAGTTTCCATAAGCAGATTTGGGGTCTGAACTTTAGCCACCATGCCAAGGGAAAGATGAGCCTGGAGGACAAGCTGCTTCTTTCTTTTTCTGATACTGAGTTCAACATCCCAATACCAGCAAAACCTGCTGCTCAGGATGCTTTATAAAATGGTTCATAAACTACTGTGACTGGTGCTGGTGAGTTTTTAAAAAGTAAAGTCTGTCTTTTTTTTTTTTAATTAATTTGTTGCTAGGCTTTCCTGGGGGCAGACAGGAAAGATACCAGAGGAACGATATCGTAGTTACTGCCGAAAGTGATTACAGACTGTGTGGTTTTTGGTTTGGGACTGCTTTTTTCCCTCCTTACAATACTTTATTCTCTTTTCCACACTCAGATGTGTGCATCAGAAAGATTTTGCCTTCTATTTTTTTTTTTTTATTTTGCCTTCTATTTTGTTCCTTTTTCTCCTCCCTGAAGATTCTGAATCTCTGCTCAAGGGCTCAGAAACATATATTTATGCACACATGGGGACATGGGCATGCACGTCTCCCTGGGTGACCCTGATTTCCTCTGTGGCTTCCCCCAAAGCCCCTGCTGTGCTCTGTTCCCCTTGAAGTTGACATCCGGGTGGCCCTGATACAGGCTAAAGATTTCAAGCTCGGCCCAAGTTCCCAAAATATCTCCATCCCCCACGCACCGTGGGTTTCTGGCTGTTGTCTCTATTAGCATGGACCGAATGCCCTGCTTTGCGGGCTGATTTATGGTTGCATTAGGGAAAACTCCACAGAGGGTATAAAATACAGTGTCCCACGCTTGGGCCTGATCTTACATGTTATCGGCGATTGCGAGTGCATTTTATAACCCTGGTGCCAAATCGAAATCAAGGTGATTTGCGCATCAATCTCCTGGATAAAATCAGGGCATGCTCTATTGCGGTTTGACCTTCGTGGTGCCTTTGGCTGGTCTGACTTGTCTAAGTCCCTTGGACAATTACCCAGGGACAGTTGGAAAATGCACAGATAATGGCCAGAGCTGGGATTACCAGCTGTATCAAAAGGCTTAACTGCTCACCCCAGAGATTCCTGAGTGCGGGAGAAAAAGCCTTAGGAGGAGGCTCGCATGGTCTTTAAGAAAGGCAGGCTGCAGGCAGAGAGGCGGAGCATCTTGGAACGGCTTCTCCTTCTTGGGTGCACTTCGAGTAACCCCCAAACTCCGTAGCAAATCTGGAAAGAAAAACTCCACTCTCAGAAAAAGCCAGGCAGATAACTGGGCTCCAGAAACCCCATGCAGGCCCTCCTTGCCTGGCTGACGATCCCAAGAGCTCAGCTGCCTGTGGGTCAGAGAAGGAATTAAGTTTCTAGAATGAACGGAAGACAGGCATAGGAATGAAACTGGTGGCAGGCATTTTTTTTTTTTTTTTGTCTTGATACCCCCCGAAGTGGGCTCTCCTTGCTGGTTTTCAAAGAAAGTGGTCAGAGGCTTCTGAAAAAATCTGTCTCCTTCGAGAAAGTTCGAATCTTAACCCCAAATTTTGACGGTGGCATTTGAAGATCCTTGCAGGGTTAAAGATATTTTGAACAGGATTCGTGGCAATTGTAGATTTTTAGAATCTGAAGGCTCTTTAGTGATGGTCAGAGGGTGTATTTAGGATAAATATTTTCAAGTCGGGGTTTTATGCCTATAATCTGAGTTTCTCAACTTATATTTAGCCCAAACTTCTTTTTAAAGTAATTTCTTCTCTTTTGAATCTGCACCCTTTCAGAGTCCAGGGGAGGAAGCTCAGCTGGCTCTTCAGATGGTAAAGCCTGTTTCACAAAGCCCTTTAAGATATGCTAATGTATATGGGCTGATTATTAAGATAAATACCTTGTGTTGGAAACTGGAGTTAATTATAATATATATAATTAGTCACTGGTCAGCCTAGACGTTATAATTTATTGTTCCCTGATTTGCATTTATTATCAAAGATATTTAATTTAAAGGAATTACAAAAAAATAGCCTGATTTGAGTGGTTATGGAGATGGTGGGCATTTAGGAAACTTCAAAACTCTCTTCCCCCCCTGAGCTTTTCTAAACCCATTATATTCAATTTCAGGAAATAACACACCAACATTAGGAGATGGCTCCCGCTTGTTGATTCAAAAAATGGGAAAGCCATTTTTATAGAAGAGAAGGATGCTGTTTTCTCTTCTAGACCCTCATTTTTGGAACACTAGGTAAGCTTGCATGATAAGAGGGTCCAAGTCCAAGTAGAATTATGGTGGTTGGGTGATAAGGACGTCTTTTGTGTCATGCTGGGGGGAGGAGAACAAGGTAAAATATTAGAGGCTTTTTCTTTCAGTTAATCATTTCTCCTGGACAGTGAAAAAGAGACCGGCAGTTTGTTACAGATACAGCTTTTGTGTAAAAGGAGATTCTTGTGGCTCTTCGTATAAAGTCCGTTTCCATAAAGCCCTACCCGCCTTTCAAACGTATTGTTTCTGCATTCCTTATCCGGTTCCTGCTCTGTGACAACTCTGGGCCCCCTCAGTCACACAAGCCACTTTCTGGTGTCCTTTTGTCTCTGAATTAATGCGTGTGTTAGAGGGGCCCCTTGGCCCAGTGTGAGAAGGCAGCCCTCAGCCCTCTCGCCTCTAGGGATCCTTTTGAAAATAAATGCAGTGAAGAAAGAGAAATTAAGGAGTCGATCCCATTTACAATTGCACCCAAAGCCATAAGATACCTAGGAATAAATCTAACCAAAGAGGCAAAGGATCTGTACTCAGAAAACTATAAAATACTCATGAAAGAAATTGAGGAAGACACAAAGAAATGGAAAAACGTTCCATGCTCATGGATTGGAAGAACAAACATTGTGAAGATGTCAATGCTACCTAGAGCAATCTACACATTCAATGCAATCCCCATTAAAATACCATCTACTTTTTTCAAAGAAATGGAACAAATAATCCTAAAAGTTGTATGGAACCAGAAAAGACCCCGAATAGCCAGAGGAATGTTGAAAAAGAAAAGCAAAGCTGGCGGCATCACAATTCCAGACTTCCAGCTCTATTACAAAGCTGTCATCATCAAGACAGTATGGTACTGGCACAAAAACAGACACATAGATCAATGGAACAGAATAGAGACCCCAGAAATGGACCCTCAACTCTATGGTCAGCTAATCTTTGACAAAGCAGGAAAGAATGTCCAATGGAAAAAAGACAGTCTCTTCAACAAATGGTGTTGGGAAAATTGGACAGCCACATGCAGAAGAAAGAAACTGGACCACTTCCTTACACCACACACAAGAAGAGACTCAAAATGGTTGAAAAACCTAAACGTGAGACAGGAGTCCATCAAAATCCTAAAGGAGAACACAGGCAGAAACCTCTTCGACCTCAGCCGCAGCAATTTCTTCCTAGAAACATCGCCAAAGGCAAGGGAAGCAAGGGCAAAAATGAACTTTTGGGATTTCATCAAGATAAAAAGCTTTCGCACAGCAAAAGAAACAGTCCACAAAACCAAAAGACAGCTGACAGAATGGGAGAAAATATTTGCAAATGACATATCAGATAAAGGGCTAGTATCCAAAATCTATAAAGAACTTATCAAACTCAACACCCAAAGAACAAATGATCCAATCAAGAAATGGGCAGAAGACATGAACAGACATTTTTCCAAAGAAGACATCCAAATGGCCAACAGACACATGAAAAAGTGCTCAACATCGCTCGGCATCAGGGAAATCCAAATCAAAACCTCAGTGAGATATCACCTCAAACCAGTCAGAATGGCTAAAATTAACAAGGCAGGAAACGACAGATGTTGGCGCGGATGTGGAGAAAGGGGAAGCCTCCTACACCGTTGGTGGGAATGCAAGCTGGTGCAAGCACTCTGGAAAACAGTATGGAGGTTCCTCAAACAGTTGAAAATAGAGCTACCATATGACACAGCAATTGCTCTACTGGGTATTTACCCCAAAGATACAAAGGTAGGGATCCAAAGGGGCATGTGTACCCCAATGTTTATAGCAGCAATGTCCACAATAGCCAAACTGTGGAAAGAACCAAGATGTCCATTGAGAGATGAATGGATAAAGAAGAGGTGGTGTATACAGACACACACACACACACACACACACACACACACACACACACACACACACACACTGGAATATTATGCAGCCATCAAAAGGAATGAAATCTTACCATTTGCAATGACGTGGATGGAACTGGAGGGTATTATTGCTGGGCGAAATAAGTCAATCAGAGAAAGACATGTATCATATGACCTCACTGATATGAGGAATTCTTGATCTCAGGAAACAAACTGAGGGTTGCTGGAGTGGTGGGGGTTGGGAGGGATGGGTTGGCTGGGTGATAGAGGGTATGTGCTATGGTGAGCACTGTGAATTGTGTAAGACTGTTGAATCATAGACCTGTACCTCTGAAACAAATAATACATTATATGTTAAAAAAAAAAAAAAGAAGATAGTAGGAAGGGAAAAATGAAGAGGCGGAAATCGGAGTGGGAGACGAACCATGAGAGACGATGGACTCTGAGAAACAAACTGAGGGTTCCAGAGGGGAGGGGGGTGGGGGATGGGTTAGCCTGGTGATGGGTATTAAGGAGGGCACGTTCTGCATGGAGCACTGGGTGTTATGCACAAACAATGAATCATGGAACACTACATCAAAAACTAATGATGTAATGTATGGTGATTAACATAACATAATAAATAAAATAAAATAAAATAAAATAAAATAAAATAAAATAAAATAAATGCAGTGACAATTTGCAGTGAGTTTGTCTGCAATGTGTCCTTAGGGGGAGGGGCACTCCCTGGGATGTCAGATTTTTCCTTCCTGAAATGAAGGAGTCGTCCATCCTTGGGTGATGTCTGTAAGAATATACCGTCCAGGGTTCTGTGTCTTCTGATAGAGATCATCCTGGAGCCATCTGGACATTCTTTTTGAACCTGTTGAATGCTGAGATCAGATGATACTCTCAACCCGCATGTCTTCAGAGGTCAGAAATGGGGGGGTATCCGATTTTATGGCTTTCATAAGTAAGAGTGAAGCAGTCAGACGGGGTGGGACTTGAATGATTCTTCCTGGGGACAGAAATCCTGTTCTCTCATTGGGGGAGAGGGCAGAGATGAGGATGGGGGAAACCCATCAGGCCCTCGTGGGTTCTCAGGGCAACTCCTTTTGGGAGGTGGAAAAAGACAGAGGCGCAAACAGCATGAAACACCATGGAACACCTCCTGGTCATTTCCGCAAAGGGCCGCCTGGCTTCTCCACTGCCCAGGAAGCCCTGGTGTGGAAGTGTGCACCAGCGGTGGTGTGCATACAATCTGGGGGGTTGACTGCACAGAATTTGAAAATGAGCACCAGGGACACCTGGGTGGCCCAGTCGGTTGAGCAGCTGACTCTTGGTTTCAGCTGGGGTCGTGATCTCAGGGTCGTAGGATCGAGCCCGCCACGGGCTTGGTGCTCAACACGGAGTCTTCTTGTCCCTCTCCCTCTGCCCCTGCCCCTCCCTCAGCTCACATGATGCGTGCACATGCTCCTTTTTTCTCTCTATCAAATAAATAATCTTAAAAAAGAGAGAGAGAGAGAGAATGAATGCCAACTAAAAGTAGTCTCTTTTTTATTATTACCCGAAGCTGGCAATTCTAGTATCAGTGATAAAGTACCTGTGTGCTGTCCCAGAAGGTCCTTCAGTAATGCATACACACACCAGCTCCATGTCCACACAGAGCCGGGGCTTGGTCCTGATCCCCACATCTGGGTCAGGGCAGCCACTCTCCAGCCACTGAGAGTGTTGGTTGCCCATGCCACCTTTTCACCTTTCCTGGAGAGTTATAGCCAGCCTTCCCTGAGCAGCCCATGGCCGGTGAGTGGCTAGCCCCAGTGGGAAGACAGCCCTAAGAGGCAGTTCCCCATTCGGAGTCCTCACCTCTGCAGGCCACATGTAGACCTTGCTCCTGATCACAATCTTGCCCAGCCCTTTCATTTCTCTGGCCTGCTTCTTTCCCTCCTGTGAGCACACCCCCAACACATTGTGGGCATTCAGATTCCTGTCTTGGGCCGGGCTTCTAGGGACCCATCCCTAAGTCATTTGACTCCCAGGAAGGAATGATTTGCCTGGCGAGAAAACTTGGCCTCAGTTTTCCCCAGGTCCACCTGTGATCCCAAAGTGTCTGTGTGTCTCTTTTCTTCCTCTTTGCCTATTGATGCAAAATGTGGTCCCGCTACGACTTTGGACTTTTCAGGTGCATTTAATATCCATGGGCTTTAAGAGTTACAGAACTGTGTGCAACCCCGAGGAGGTTAGAATTTTTTTCTCAAGGACTCTGTTTGAAGGCCATTAACAGCCTCTGGGAGGCAGGATAACATGAGTTTTGCAGCTCGATTTCCTGTGCAATAGTGAGTATGAGACTAAGCCCAAGACCACCCTCCCCAGGTGATAAGATGCAGAGTCAGCACTTGAACCCAGGACCTCCATTCCAGAGTCTCCATGTTCAGGCCCCATCCTGTGCTTAGCACAGTCCCTGGGTGCTCAGACAGCGATAGCAATGATTATCCCACTGACGGGATGACAGTGATGTCAGCAACAAGGTAGAACAAGATTCACACGTGTTGGTAACAGAAGCCATAGACCAACTGAAATTCTGCAAATTCTTCCCCATAGGCTCCTTCTGATGAGAAACAAAAGACAAAAAACAACAAACAACAAAAAACCAAAGACCCAAAACCTTGGGGTCCTGGATTAAGCACTGGTCTTGGAGTCAGATACCAGCTTTGGATGAGTTCACTTGTCTGAGCCTTGGTGTGCTCACCTGTAAACTTGGTGGAAATCTCAGGATTAAATGAAAAGAGATCCTAGGTGCAAGCTCTCAGCCCTCTGGCTGGAGTGGTAGGGACCCAGCAGATGTCGGGGGGCTGGAAAAAGGCACGTCTTGGGTGACTCTGGAGAGAAGCAATGGATGGCCAGGCTACCTCTACGCTGAGCACTACCCAGGAAGAGGTGAAGGGAACTTGCAGGAATTCCTGGGACCCCGGTAGATGAGGACTTGCTGTTTCCCTGACTTTGCAGTGGCAGTTCCCCTATACTCCCAGGGTCCTCTGCTATTTCCAGGTCCTGTTGTCACACCTATGGCCTCGTTATCGTGAAAGTAAACTCCCCCGATCGCACAGGAGGGCAGAGATTTTAGCCTATATTGTTCATCACCGCACTCCCAACACCTAGAAGAGTGCCTAGCATATCCTAGATTTTCAGTAAATATTGTCAAGAAAATAAACCTTATCAAGAGACAGAACTGGGGGTGCCTGGATGGCTCAGTCAGAAAAGCGTTTGACTCTTGATCTTGGGGTCGTGAGTATGAGCCCCGCGACTGAATGTGGTAGGAATAAGCACTCCACTAGGTGCCAAGAGGCCTTAAGGTGTGTCTCTTCTCTGCTCTGTGGCTTTGGAAAAACTACCTATCCCCTATGGACTTTATCCATCTAGCATGCCAGTGACACCAGCTCTACCTTACAGAGTTGGGATAATGCCATTTACCTCTTACTGGATCTTTGAATTTCAAGAGCTATGAAATTGATTTGAAACGAACAACTGAAGGACATTTAGCTACTACCGTAGATAACCTTTCTAGAAAATGTGCTGCAAACTTTCTCTCTAGAAATGTAAAAACACCTTTCCAAATAAACTCTTAGGTTAATAGTTGAACTATTTAGAAATTAATGGCACCATGTGCCAGAACCTATGGGATGTAGCTAAAGCAGTACTCAGAGAACAATTTATAGCCTTAAAGGGATTTATCAAAACATAAGATTGAAAATCCATGAACTGAATATTCAACTCCAGAAGCTGGAAACAAACACCACCACCACTACCAACACACACACACACACACACACACACACACACACACACACAGGTGTGCAGGCACATACACACTCACAGGAAGGAAGGAAAGTTTCCACGTGAATTTTTTCGGGGAATAGTCTTAGGATAGTGGGATATGTTTCTACCAGGAGATTTTCTAAAAGTGATACATTTTCCATTAATCAATAATTTACAGTTATATAGTACCTGATGCAGAGTATAAAGCTTTCTAGAGGATATAGCCATTCTATAATATAATGTTTTATCTACGTCCTCTTTGCAAAAACACCAATCAAGGAAGATGAAGGGGATTGTGGGGAGCAGACCCTTGATCATGTAAAGAGGCATCTTGCTTGGTGATGCAGTTTGTACCATATGATAATGGCATCAAGGAGGACCTGGAGACCGGAGTGTAATATGCAGGGTCCTATGGGGAGGGAGGACCCTCGGCCACCCATGGGAATTTCCAGGGGACCAGAGGGAGGTAGAGGGGCAACAGTGTGCCATCTTCGTTTTCTAGTTCCATTTGAGAATTAATTTGATGACTAGTAGGAAACCAGACTCCTATCTCCCCGAGGACATCAACCAGACAGAAGACCACTGGAAAATCCCATCTGGGCTGGAACAAAGAAGACTGCCAATACCCCTTTCTTTAAACAGCACCTGACTCTGGACTCCCGCTCAGAACTGCAACTTAGAGAACTGGGTCAAACACCCGCTTCGATGTTTTTTTTCTACACCGGTCTGGGCAGTGCCAGCACTTTTTCTCCTGCCAAGAGGAAGGAACCAAGACACAGGAAGTTTTCCAAGCCTAAGGCTTCAACCCATGCATGGAGCTGCGGGTTCCTATATACCATTGACTGGAGTCAGGGCTCTGAGATGTCTAGGAGTCTCCCCTTGACCGGCGGGTGCCTCGAACCAGACACAGTGCAGGGGTGATGGCACTTTTAGCCTTGTGTGTCCAGTGGGGTCTCTACTGGCTTATTTACCCTCTCGAAGCCTTGTTTTCTTTTGCATTGTTGTTTCTGTTGGGTTTTTTGTCTTTTTTTTTTTTTTAAGATTTTTTTATTTATTTGACAGCAAGAGAGGGAACACAAGCAGGGGGAGTGGGAGACAGAGAAGCAGTCTTCCAGCTGAGCAGGGAGCCCGATGTGGGGCTCGATCCCAGGACCCTAGGATCATGATCTGAGCCGAAGGCAGATGCTTAACGACTGAGCCACACAAGCACCCCTGTCTTTTTTTTTTTTTTTAATTCCTTTGTATTTCACATACAGTGTTGGACTAGTTATAGGTGTACAACACAGTGATTTGACAATTCCATACATTACTCAGTGCTCATGGTGATAAGTGTGCTCTGACTCCCCATCACCTACCCCCCCCCCCCGCCACATCCCCTCTGGTAATCATCTGTTCTCTATAGTTAAGAGTTTGTTTTTTTGTTTGTCTCTTTTTTTTCCCTTTGTTCGTTTGCTTTGTTTCTAAAATTCCACATATGAATAAAATCATATAGTATTTGTCTTTCTCTGACTGGTTTATTTGGCTTAGCATTGTACTCTCTGGCTCCATCCATGTTGTTGCAATTGGCAGGATTTCATTCTTTTTGATGGCTGCATAATATTCCATCGTATATCTGTATACTACGTCTTCTTTATCTGTTCATCTATCCATGGACACTTCCATAATTTGGCTCCTATAAATAATGCTGCAACGAACACAGGGGTGCCTATACCCCTTCAAATTAGTGTTTTCATATTCTTGGGGCAAATACCCAGTCGTGTGACTGCTGGATCACATGGTAGTTCTATTGTTTGTGTTTTTGATCTGTAAAGTGGGTAAAATCATACTGCCTTACCCGTCAGTCTGTTCAGGTTGCTGTGATGGACTATCATGAACTGGGGAGCTTGTAAACAGCAGACATTTATTTCTCAGAGTTCGGGAGGCTCCAAGTCCAATACCAGGGTGCCAGTGTGGTCAGGTTAGGTGGGGGCCCTCTCATGGGCTGCTGACTTCTCATTGGTGGAAGGGGGATGGCAGGAAGGATTTCTCTGGAGCCTGTCTTATAAGGGCACTCAATCCCATTCATAAGGACTCCACCCTCACAACCTAATCACCTCCCAATAGCTCCACCTCCTAATACCATCACCTTGCAGGTTAGGATTTCAATGGATACATTTGGGGAGGGGGCAAACATTCAGACCATGGCGCTGTGGTAAGTTTCCCATGAGGAAATTACATAAAGCATTTGGATTAATGCCCGGTTTATGGCCACACTCAAACTAAATGGTCGCTCTATGTGGCTTTAACCCGTTTTGTGCCAATTTTCTCATTGCGGAACAAAAGAGGGTAAACAGTAACCACCCGATCCTCCTTCAGAAAGGAATTTAAATATAGAAGGTTGAGCCATATGAAATTGTCACATTTGATTGTTTTTGACCTGTACAAATAGTAATTTGGTGCGGGTCAATCTGATGCAATGTGGTATATGCTAATTCCTATCTATAGAGACTCAGGACAAATTACAAATATGAATTATTACTTTATTCCCCCCTCACTTTCCAGTTTCACAGTGAAACGCACCTCAGAGACATGATGAGACTGGAACTGTGGGCCTTTTTTTCCTCTCTTTGTTTCCTTTTATATTCACCCCCCCCTTCTGGCTCATAATTATATTTCCCGGCACTCTGTAGGGGCAAGCTCTGCTAATCAGAACTATCCCCATAGAAGCCGGTAGATTTGTTATTTTCAGTGTTAAGTTGTTAATTGATTTGATAATTACCTGGGAGACACACACACATACACATACACAAAACAAATGTCAGGCCACACACTTTACTCTCGACAGTAAGATGAAGATGTTTTAGTTATTAGAACTCAGATGTCACCTAGAAGAATAAGAGGAGGTGCTGGGGAGAAGGGGGGGAAGTGGAACCAGCGTGGCGGGGGGAGGCAGGCCATCCCTCTTGGTTATCAAGCGAAATGACTCCCCAAATATGACAATAAATCACTGCAGGAATCAATCAGACGGAAGGCCACTGCTCCACGCTGATAATGCATCAATCAATATTTAATGTTTACACTTTAATTAATCCACACATGGGAAGCATTCTTTCAGTGACAAAAATAAAGGGATGAGAAATAAAACACCTTTTATATCAAGGAGGGGTCAGCGTGCTGCCTATCTGGGTGGCTTTGATTGGAGCTGTCATTGATCCCCTTGAGCCTTGCCAGCCTCTGAGTCACATTTGGAGTGCAAGCTAATGTGGGGGAGGGGCCAGTGGCATCCGCATCCGGCCAGGAAGATTGTGAGTCCCTCAGAACTGCTTCGAAGTATGGATTCCTGCAAAGGCAGAACAAAGCCAGGGCAAATATTGGATTCTGAACGTTGGCGACACCTTCTCCCCAGAAAAGATTTCTGTCTGCAGATAGTGATCTATACCTCGGGGGTGGTGGGAGAGGGGGCCGGAGGCAGGGTGAGCAGGAGAGACATATCTGCCTCTGCTTTGAAGAGTCTGAGTGTCATCTTGGGCATGAGGATTTTAGTCTCAACCCCCAGGACTTGTTTGGTAACATTCATTGTCCAGGAGCCCACTTTTCCCACTCTGCCTTCCTTCTTAGCATGCGCTTGGAAATACGCACACCCCGCATTCTTTATAATTCATCTAGAATGGCACATGAATCTGTTTGAGGTGTGGTTGACCAGTTGACCAGTTGACCTCAGACTACATTTCGTAGACATTTAGTCAAACATACATGACATTTGGTTTTGCAGATTTCTCTTGATATTTTGGAACCAGTGCCTTTTGTTTTGGGTCTCAAACATTTTGCAGGCCCTCAGAAAGCTCCTAGGCTGTAAGCATGTTTATGGTTTCTATTTGAGAAGATGACCTGGTGGACAATGCTGGATGGATTTTGACCCTGAAAAATGACTAAGTTCTCCTTTTTGGAGCATAGCAGTGAGGTGACAGTCATAGATGTTAAAAATACCAGGAGTCTTGGTTTGGGTTCTTCCCAAAGTAGATCCCAAGATAAGAATTTGAGAGCACATGGTTTATAAGTGGGACAGGGAAGGGCAGGCAGTCAAGTAAAGGAGAAGTTGTCACCACAGATACATGGGACTCACTCCCACTGAGAGCTTGGGAAGCGAAAGCAGAACACTCAATTCAGAGTGAAGACTTCTGGAAGGCAAGGAAGCCATGTTCATCTACTGACTCCCTGTCTGCTATTAATTGAAGGTTGCTTCCAGGGAGTTGGTGGTCCACCACTCCCCACTTCCAAGGCCAGAAAAAGAGACCAAGGCAGAGAATCAGCTCTTTTTTTCAGGCAGCCTTGAGTTTGCAGAGTTGCATCGTAACAAGATATGAGCACATATCAACTCTGACCATTCCATCAGGACAAGTAAGTAGTAACTGACATGGATTCTGACTGTAAAATGTAAAAAACCAAAAACCAACAACAACAACAAAAAACCCGAAACCAAATGGTTTCAAAGCAAAACATTTAGTTACTCTTTAACCTTTTCTCAGTAAATCCAAACTTCTTAGAATTTCCTCCAGTGTTGGAAGACAGCACACTCTGTCAGCTGAGCATTAGGTGAAATAGTTCAGAGCCTGTGTGTGAAAAATATAAAGTCACCCTGGAGCAAGATGCTCCTATTGTGCAGGGCTGAAGATGCTGAGCCTGGCAGGGGCTGGATGATTCATGAAGCCTACTGCACACTTACTTCTGGGGCATCCTGCCCTATCTCAATTTCTCTTTTTCTTTCTCCTCTATCTCTACCGAGCTTCCTTAGCTGACTCTGAGCAATGTTAATTCTTGTACGATGCAACAATTCTGTATAAATTTACAAATTCTACTCCCTAATATAAGAATAAGACTATACCCAACCTAGGTAGAATAATGTCCTTGTGATTTTTTTGTGTAGAATGCTTGTTATAATTATCCAGTGCTGAATATATTGATTTAATTTTTTTCTTCTTTTGAATTTATACTACCTGCCTCCCCCCACCTCAAGTTCTCTTGAGACTTAATAAATTTACTTCCACTGTATATGTCATTGACCTTAACATATTTCTGATTGGTTGAATAGAATTTAATTTGCAAAACCTTCTGTTGTAGGAAGGTGGTTCAATTTGTGTCACTCTTTGAGTTTTAAAGACTTTATTATGGGGTCCTTTGGCTACAAATAATAGACTGAGCTTCATTAACAAGGAGCAAGAACAAGGAATTATGGGAGGCCTACTGACCAGGTGCAGAACATCTCTAGTGATCTCAGTTATGACCTCTTTCTCCAGGGCAATCAGCACATGGCTAAACTCAAAACACCTGTCCCTATGCACCTCTACTCAAGAGCCAAACTCTCAGGAAAGACTCTTTGGTTGGCTTTCGTTATTCTCCTCTTGCCCTGCGGCCAAGACTAAGTGAGGTGTCTTAAGCTGTCTCTTCCTCCAAAGAAAAAGTGAGCACTATACGCAGATGAAGAAGGGGAGGACTTGACCAAAGCAAGGAAGCCACGATGCCCACCACAGTCCTGTTTTTGTAGCATTTTATATAAGAGAAGTTTTTCTCCCTCAATTTCCCCTTCCAATTTCTCTTTCTAATTCTGAAATGAATATATACACGTTCACACTGCTTTTGTAAAGCTTAAGGAAGAAATAGCCATGCAAAAGACCAACACCATGGCAAGGAAATTAAAATGTTGAGCACTGACTGTATGCCAGGCTCTTTATAGTTCTATCCAGAGAGTCCTGTGGTATAAACTCTTGTTTTTCTAATACTTTTCTTGAGCTCCTACAACCCCCGGAACCAAGGTGTACAATACTTCCCTCTTGAGACTTCTACTATACTCTCCTTAAATTGTCCAAGAGCCTCTTGGGATTACGTTAGCCCAGCGGTTTTCAACCAGGAGCAACACTGCCCCGCCCTCCCCTCAGGTCACTGGCCAAAGCCTGCAGATATTTTTGGTCATAACTGGGGGATGGGAGGTGAGCTGCTCTTGGCATCTACTGGGTAGAGGCTCGAGATGCCTGTACACATCCTACAGTGCTCGTGACAGTCTCCTACAATAAAGAATTATCTGGCCCCAGACGTCCATTGTGCCAAAATTTGAGAAACCATGCTTTAATCCCAGGGGGTCAACTCTAGCCCAAACACCAAGTGAAGAGAAATGATAAAGTAATCAATGTAATACTGTTATGGTTTCTCTCTGCCATGTGGAGTCACTACTGAAGATTAGTCCAGTGCAGTTTGGTGATTGTTCCTTTTGGTAAGAATCTCCACTGGTATGAAATGATGCCCCATATTGGTTCTTTTGGTTCACATTTACACATTCATATGTTATTTCCTAAAGCCCAACAACTGAGCCACGGGGACTGGATCTGAGATGTTTCTATTTTAGCCATAGATAGATTCTCTGCAGAAGGAAAACGCCCTGAACTTGAGGGTTTAGTTGAGCTCCTACCCTGAACTATGCCTCCTGAAGCAGAATTAATCCTGTAGACAGACTCCTACCACCGGTTCACTGTTGATCAGATTTTAGACTCTCGAGGGCCTTTGTCTTTTGCTTCCTCTGCCCCATCATTCTGCTCCACGAGAGCCAGACATCATATTTCCTCAGTTGCTCATGTCTTAGAGTTGGCTGCATGTTCGGCATGAACACTGGATGAATTCTGCTACCAGCAAGCAAGTGACCTTGGCCCTAGCCTTGGCTCTCTATCAGTAGAGTGGTGGGTCAGTGTGGTGTGTGTGGGGGGGGGGGGGGGAAGGGGGTGTTTCTAGAATCAATACATGTGTGTATATCATTTTTTCCAAGTTTTGTCAGATCTGTGAACATGGACTCTTACTCATATTGTTAATATTTTTCTTTTAGTGGACTCACTCAGTTTATTTACTCAATAACGTTTTTTGAAAAGGAAGTTTTATTCACTTTCACAGACAGAAAATCAGTTGGCATAAGTAGAAAGTAATAGAAGAAATAGGTACAATGGCAAATAAAACCAAAATCTGCTATTAAGTTCTAACCGAATACTGTGGCTTGCTGAGGATTCTGAGCCATAGGTCCACCTGTAGTTCTTAAAAACAGAGATGGGCCAGTGTTGGAGAGGGGTGAAAGACACACTAGGACTCCTGGAGACTTGCTTTTTCTCTACAGTTCATCAGAGGGACAGGATGAGGGCTGCAAGGGAGTCTTGTAAGGGCCTGAAGTGCCGGTACAGCCACTCACAGTGGCTCGTGTATTACGGGTATCCCCGCTATCTGAAAATAGAGCAGAGCATTCCTATGAAAACTTTCCAAAACCGAAATGCAGTAAAGCAAAGAAGCAATTACTATTAACTTATATGGAAAAAATTTTGACCGTTTCTAAACCCAACAAATCACCTCTCTTAGGCTCTTCTGAAACCTTAGGACACATCTTGCTAATGGATGCACAAAATAGATCGGGATAAAGCACAGATGCTCACAGACACAGTTCATGGCTCTGCTGGCTGGATGCAGAGATGTGGAGTGTAGTTTCCAGGAAGGAGCTTGGCCGGGGCCCTTCTGGCTGCTCCGGGTGTGCATTGCCTCTATAATCACTTGCTGGAAAACAAATGCTGAATGCTAATTTTTGTGTTTTGTTTTGTTTTGTTTTTTGGTAAAAGCAAAAATCCTCTCCAGATTTCTTTGGGGGTATTGAAAGCAGGTACTGATGTAGGTCTTTTGTAAAAGCGTAGTGGTGTTACTCGAACCTTCGAAGAGCAGGGGATACCTGTATATGCATCCTGTATGTCAGGAATACCGGACTTCTTGATCCTTAAGTCCTCTCTGGGCTCTAGCCACTGGCTTCATCTTCCTTGTCTACATCAGAGAGGCACTGATAGGAGGCTTCCTGGGAAGTGCTGTACCCCTGTGGGCAGCAGGTGCTCACTTCCTATGGATGGGCTCACATCTGGTGGCACCTTCCCATCTGATCTGTGAGTGTCCCCAGTTCTTCAATCAGAGATAATCCTTTTGGTTTCCAGCTTCTAGTTCTCAGAAAATTTGCAAATTTCCAGGTGGCCATGGAGGGGGTGATCTCTCTGGGGGTACTGTGCCAATTATAGCACCCCAGAACTGAGTGTATCAGTCCTTTCCTGGGAGGGAGGGCAAGGTCCAAGCACGGTTAAGGAGAAATGTCTGGAGTCAGGCCCAGGTGACCAACCAAGAAAGCAGGGGTAAGCCAAGTCCAGTGTCACAGTTCTGCCAAAGTCCCTACTTGGCTTCTAAGCTCTGTCTTCAGCTTGGGTAGAGCTTGGTTTGGCCCCCAGTTATGATAACTAAAGAAGAGCCACCATAGGGGCATTGGAAAGAGGACCTTACTGGTTGGGACTGATAACAGTGTTTCTCTAAAATCTCTCAAGCATGGGGGCGCCTGGGTGGCTCAGTCGGTTAAGCATCCGACTCTTCATTTCAGCTCAGGTCATGATCTCAGGGTCGTGAGACAGAGCCCCATGCTGGGCTCCATGCTCAGCGTGGAGTGTGCTTGAGATTCTCTCTCTCTCTCTCTCTCTCTGACCCTCCTACTTATGCTCGAGTCTCAAGTTGGGCTCTACTGGGTGTGGAGCCTCCTTGGGATTCTCTCTCTCTCTCTCTCTCTCTCTGCCCCTCCCCACCCCCCTGTAAAAAAATTAAATTAAATTAAAATCTCTCAAGCATGGAGCCTGGTACAGAGTGAGTAGTCCCCAACTGTTACTATTATTATGACTATTATATTTCCCTTGACTAGTCATCAGTTTCTAAACTTACCTCCTCTGTGTTGTCTTTCACAACACTTGAATAAGGCCTGACCCCTCTAACTTGGCTGTGAAAAGAATACCAATGACATAGTCCAATTTTTAAAAACTCTCATTATTTGTCCCAGGTCCTGTGCCAAATGCTTTATATGTGGTGTTTTATTCCACTCATTCAACTACCCCATGGAATAGAGGCTATTAGTAGCCTCATTTTAGACTTGAGAAAACTCTGCTTAAGTGGCTTGGCCAAGATGTCCATGTGAGTAGGTAGCTGAGCTTAGGTTCAGCGCTGGCTGCCAACCCAGGCTTTTTCTAGCATTTCCTTCGATGCACTGGGGTTAGAATGGGAAATGGACCATGTTTCCATTTCTCTGGGACAGGAATCCCTATGGCTTGGCTTTCTTTTGCATGCCCTTATAGCAGAGGTTCTCAGACTACACAGAGCAGTAAAATTACCCAGGGCAGAAGATGGCGTTCGTCTTGCCCTTGATCTAGGGAGTCAGGAGCTTTGAGGTGGGTCCTGGGAATAAGTATTTTTGAAGAGCTCCCCTAGCAATGAAGCCAGACTACAGCCTGAGGGGTAGTTCACTGTAGAAATAGTGGAGTATACTAAGTGTTTGTTGAAGGGATATGTTCTTCCATAATTTGCCAAAGATGAAATACAGAGTCTCAAGATAGGAGAAGGTTTATGTTCTATAATCTCAATGGGCAATGTCAGGAAGCCATAATCTTCAATTCCTTTTATTACTATTTTCTTTTCTTCTTTCTTTCCGGAGTTATCTATCATTATCTATCTATATCTATTATCTATCATCTATCTATCTCTCTCTCTCTCTCTCTATCTATCATCTATTATCTATCTATTCATTCAACTATCCATCTGTCTATCAATCATCTATCTTATTAAGTATTTTTTTGGTACAGAATCTGCCTACCTGCTGGGATTATCTTTTCTATCTTGGGGGTGGGATGATGCTTGGGTTCTGATGGTAAGAAATAATGGAGCCTCTTTGGGAAGCAATGGCATTGATGTGAGGGATGTCATCACCATGTCCTTTCCCTAACTGGGGAGTGTAGAAGGATGCCTTGTGGGGGGAACTGAAATGACTACTGAGGGGCTGAAGTGTTAGGCTTATGGCCAGGCCCCATCCCCTTTACCTTCTGCCTCCCGAATTTCTGCTGAGACCAGGCCCAACCTGTTTTATATTTTCATTCATTAACATCAGCATTTCACCACGCCTGTAACGTGCAAAGGTGCATCCAGAGTTTGCTAGGTGACACTTCAAAACAAAAAGGATCTTTCCTTGGATCAGTCCTCAGGGTCCACAGACTACTTCCTCCCAGAGGAGGAGACTGGCACAGAAGGAAGGTAATGGAATAAAAATACAGGACAGGGAAAATCCTCCAAGTTTCACTGCTTCTTTCCATGAATCTGGGCAATCCAGGCTTGATGGTGCTTATAAACACGCTGACCTTTTATTTTCCAGGAAGCCAGACATTCAAATTCCCCTCCCTTAATTTGTACACAGGCCCGCAGTTGGTCAGTGAGAGCGCTAGCATATGAATGCACTGGGGAGCTCACCTCGCTCTCCAGCTAAATTCTCAGCCCCCCTGGTATGGCGTGTATGCTGGAGTTGAACTTCTGAAAGTATGTCCCGAGGTCACCAACCAAATACATACAGAGGCATTCCTTAACGGGTCTGTACCCTTCAGTGAATGCATTTCTACTGATTTCTAATAGCCTCTTGGTAAGCTCCCTTGAAAGTCAGAGAAAGACATCTTTTCTTTCCCCCGTTTTAGCCTAGTGTCCAGTTTTGTCTTTCTTGGTGAGAAATCAAACAAGTGAAATGGTAAACCCCAATCATATTTTTGCATAAAAATTGTAGGTGTTTTTAGTAATGTTTACGAATTTCTGATAGTGACTGAAAGAAAAAACATTTTGCAGAATCACTAAACAGATGCTTTATAAAAAGCAGTTTCTAGCTCTAGATGTTCTTAATGATAACATTTCTAGAAGAACAATGATTTCTAGAAAACCAACGGAAAAATGTCCCACTCCTTACACTAAAGAACACTAAAGAATGACTCTTTTTTTTTTTTTTCCCATTAACAAGGGTTGTGTTTTTTTTTTTTTGGATGGCAAATGAGGAGCTTTTGTGGTCCTCCAGTTTTGCATTCTGGAAAATGTTCCAATGCAAAACTGACTAATATTACTGCAAAGGTGGGATAATTAAGTAATTGCAACAGACTGTGTCCAAATATTAGATTTAAATCACCATGTTGGTCCAGATAAAGATGGTGAACATTGAGTCCTGCTCATATCTCTTGTGGTTGGAGTCAGAATGAGAAATAGAGTGGGTGTCTTGGTCAAAATTTAAAAGGAGCTAAAATTCTGCAATTAGACCAAGCCATTTTTTTTCTGTGTTAAGAAGATCTCTGAGAAATAATACAATTTTGAACTAGATAGCCTTTAAAACTGAGAGGCAAAAAAAAAAAAAAAAGGCAGTTCTTTCCTTTGTTAAAGCACATCAAAAAGAAATTCCAGGTTTTACAGGGGAACCCATGATTTTAAATACGAAAGGAGATCACCTTTGGCCTTTTCTTTCACTCACATGACTGTCTGTCAAACCCCAGGCACCCCATAAAGTCCTATCACATAGCTCTTTCCATCAGTAACAGAAAATGGAATTTAGGGCCAGTTTATAGGGTGACATTGTTGTGGCTGACAAATTATCCATGCAGAGAACCTGTTGTGACCGCCCATTGAGTGCCATGTACATTTCCTACAAAAGGAGCTCAAAGGGTACTGAGTTCGAGTTATGCAAAAGGTTTTGAGAAGGATAGAGTATTGTAGGTACTCAGCTGGTTTGACCACTTTGAAACATTCAATGAATACGCCTCTTAAATTTAGCTTTTGAGAGGCCAATTCTATAAAATGCTAAATGTACTGTACATGGCTAGAAGAATCTGCTTCGTCTTAGGATAATAGAACCTAAATCTGGATGACGTTTAGAGATCATCTAGTAAAACACATGCATTTTCCCGGTGAAACCGAGGATCAGAAAAAGGAAGTAATTCTATTAAAGTCATATAGCAAGTTTGTGGCAGAACTGGAGGTCTCTTGGTTTCCCGGTTTAAGTGTTCCTTCTGTAGGAACCATCTAAGAAACCACACTGCCTCATCCATGTGTACGCAGGTAAAGGATTCCAAAACCATCATCCATCCATCCATCCATCCATCCATCCATCCATCCATCCATCCAAAATAATGTTTATTAACCATCTTCTCTGTTTGGGGCATTCTACTAAATCCTGGGAGGTGTAAGAACAAAAGATGCCATCTGTGTCCTCAAGAAGCATGTCACACAATATAGTGCAACGAATACCCTGCAATGAAATTGTTGCAGTTTCCCGAGGAACTGGGAGGGATCTGGTTGGAGGGAATCTAAGATGGCGGCCCAAGAAATCTGAAACCTATTTTGAGCCTCGCAGGACAGGAAGTGTGAGTCCTCCAACGTCGTTCTTTTTGAAAATTATTTTGGCTGAGTTCCTTTGCCTTTTCATATATATTTTAGAACCAGTTTCTCAAAACCTACAGAAGCATGGATACTGCACTTTTTCTGTAAGGTAAGTAGTAATGTCCCCTGTTTCATTCTTGGTTTTAGTAACTCAAATCTTTTTTTTATGGTCATTCTCAATAAAGGTTTGTTAATTTTGTTGATCTTTTCAAAGAACCTTTCATTTCATTTTTTTTATTTTCTATTTGATTTATTTCCACTCTAATCTTCATTATTTCTTTCCTTCCTCTTGCTGTGGGTTTGCTCTTTCTTTTTCTAGTGTCTCAAGATGAAAGTTTAAGTTACTGATTTAAAGTCTTTTTTTTTTTTTAATATAGGCATTTACAGCTATAACTTTCCCCCTAAACACTGTTTTCACTGCATCCATCCTGTAAGCTTTGGTATGTTGCATTTTCATTTTTATTCACCTCAAAGTATTTTTCAGTTTCTCTTGTGAGTTATTTGTTGACCCGCTGTTTAGTTAGGAGAGTGTAGTTTAATTTCCACATATTTACAAATATTTAAAATTTCTTTTGATTACTGATTACTAATTTTGTTCCATCATGGCTAGAGAATATATTTTGTATGATTTCCATCCTCTTAAATTCACTGAGACTTGTTTTATGGCCTCCCACATATGGCCTACCCCAGAGAATGTTCCAAGTTCACTTGAGAAGAATGTGTATTATTCTGTTGTTTTTGGGTGGAGTATTCCATTAGACGTCTGTGAGGTCTAGTGGTTAATAGTGTTCCATTTCCTTCATCTTCTGTCTAATTGTCCCACCCATTGTATAAATGGGAAATTTAAGTCTTCAGCTATTATTACTGAAATATCTATTTTTCCTTCAATTCCGTCAGGTTTTGCATCATAAATTTTGGGGCTCTCTTTTTAGATGCCTCTGTGTATATAGATGTTGTGTCTTCTTGTCGGACTGACCCTTTTAGCATCACGAAATGTCTTTCTTTGTGTCTAGATACTCCACTTTTTGAATCTTTGAATGATGCTCTCATTGGAAATTTTATCCCAATGCACAAGAACTGTTCCTGATCTCCTGGTACTAATAACTTACTATATTGCTTTTTGAACCAATCATTCAAAGGCTTGTGTACGACAACATTCAAAACTTGTTCTTGTAAAGTCATACCCGCAGGAAGAATGACTAAATCTGTTTCAAATATCTCTGCCCTCTTTCTTTATTGATTCTGTCAGGTGACCTCTCTCCACATCCCCAACCAGCTGGCTGAGGTTATTTCAGGCTAATTTGTTTTCCTGAAATAGTACTGTTTGTTCAAAATAAAGTATTTGAGAGAGCCTTTTACAACATGAGCGACTCTAAGCAGATTTAAATATAATCCAACTCCCTCTTATCAATAAATAATTTTAGGGAAAAATAATGTTGCCTAATATTCAGGCATGCACAGACTCCAACTGTACATACTCTTGTTTTCATTCTCCTTCATAAAGAGGCTCAGCTGATCACACATCATGCCGTATCTGCTCCTTCTTCTCCTCTGGCTTTCCGGTGCTTTAAAAGTTGCCCTTCCCAGGGCACTGGACAGTCCGAGTGCAAAGCTTTCATGAGTAGCATGTGGGTTCTAGCTAGGCATATAGCTTGATGTCCTGGTCTCACGAGGGCCTTGGCTGGGCCTCCCAATCTGTTTCCTATCCAGACTCTGGCAGATAACTAACAGGCTTGGTCAGTTCACTTCTGCATAGCCCGATTTTTCATAAAGATTAGTTTTCCTCAGGACACCATAGGGGTGTGATGCATTCAAGGCCAGCATCCACCATTCTTGGGCCCAGTGCTTGGTGTTGTTCATAGCGTCCTAGAATCTCAAGGTTGGCAGGGCCCAAGATATCCTTGTATAGCACGACTAACAGATCCTTCTGTTACATTCACATGGAAATATGACTGGGCCCAAAGACAGAGGCTTATTTTTCAATGTCTATATCCAAATGTGACTGATAAATGCACATTTTAAAAAACTGGATCATCTGGCTTCAAAATGCACATCCGAAGCAACAGGACCAGGGAGACTGTCAATATGCCCTATGTTCAGGACATCCAGTTTCCTGACCTCCTCTCTGCTTCCCACCTCTTTCCTTACACCAATTCCTGTTCTCCCCCTATAAGAGATCGAAACGCAGGAATGTACAGGTATTGCCTGGATGAAAAACAAGACTGAAAGAGAAATGACACCCTTCTGTAGATATCTAGGAACCCGGGAGTTGGAAGAGCATGTAAACTTAGCTTGTGTGACCCCAAGAGATAAAATTGAGGCTAACAAAGATCATGGAGATTCAGATCTGCTTTAGACGAGTTTTCTATTCGGCAAAGAGTGTCCAAAGAAATAATGGCCTGCCTTGGGAAGTAATAGCTCCCTGTTCCTGGAGATGCTAAAATAGAACCCTGATGATCAATCATTAATTTATTATTTCACGGTGTATATTTGGAACCTCGCTGCTGTGAAGAACACAGAAGGTCTGTGCTCTCATGGAGCTTCCATTCTAGTGGGGTGGAGAGTGCAGACCATAAGCAAAAAAACCAAATTATTTTTAAAACGTAGGTTATGATGCATGGTAGAAAGGATGGAGACAGGCTGCTCTGGTAGGGAACAAAAGGGGTCCTGACTTCTACCATTTCCGGGATGGTGTTGATGGGAACCGGACACCACTTTGCCCTAATGATTCTGGGACTCTGTGGCTGTGCTGCCCAGGAATTCAAGATGACCCAGGAAATTTTGGGTCCAGTTACCTAGAAATTTGACCGAGTGTAATATAGAACTCTGAATGTCACCTCTTGACATGAGAGAGCCAACTCCCTGAAATCAGCAGGAATCTTGTTTGCTATCGGTTTTTAGTCCAGGTTGGACTTTACTGATTTTGGCCAAAGGTCGTCGTGTTGATTTTTAGCCGAAAGAGTCTGATGAAAAGAACTGGCCTGCTATCTAGATTTCTTTTAAAAATCTCCTTCCAAGGTCTGTCCTGGACTTGGGCCCTTTTTGTTCCATCATCTGCAGCTGGTGTCAGAGAGGGAGAAATGAGGATGAATCCATATATATGTCATCCTACACATATTCTTAGCTTGGCCCACAAAAGGGTTTTTGTTTGTTTGGTTTTTTTTTTTTTTTTTTTTTTTTTTGAGCCAACATTTAAAATGGGGTGTTTTACTTAAGAATCCAGACTTCTGGTGTTGCTTGGAAAAATGGAAGATCTGTCCCAAAATGCCCACATTCCCATGAGGTCATATCAGCGAGAGACCTATAGCAACAGCGTCCTTGGGACGGGGTGTGAGCTCTCCAGTCCCCTTTAATTCTTATTCAGCCCAGTTCACTCATTTCTGTGACCCGCTTGGCTCCTGGAGGCATTTGAGGTTTTGATTCCTGATCTGTGCATTTCTGGGCCCGGAGAGTAGAAATGCTGTTTAATGATGAATCCTTTATGACCCTGTCATATTGTCAATTTGAAAAGAAAGAGTATCATTGAACCTTAGACTCTCAGCTGAAAAGGTCTTTAAAGAACCACTCTCCAATCCAGCCCAAATCCCTGTTGAATTCAAGGGAAAACTGAAACCCAATGAAGAGAATACTTGCCCATGGTCACACACTGAGTTGGTGACATCAGTGAGGCTCCACAGGGAGTTGCCCATACACTGAAATCCCATGGTAACCATTAAATTTAATTGAATCCAAACCAATTTAAGAATAGATTTCCATACTGGAAGGATTTTTTTTTTTTCCCCTTTCTCAAATGCACTGGAAATGAGTAAAGAAAGGAAAAGAAGGAAATGCTGTGTTCTTTGTCAGGCCCATGTGAATTTTGTTCACAACCTGAAAAAACAATCTCCCAGATAAAAATACCGGAATGTCTCATCTTAATCATTATCTTGTTGATTTGCTCTTAACATTTAATCTAGAAACCCCAAGACAATCTTAATCCCTTTGGCAAAGGTCTCCAGGGTGCGGATGCCATAAAGATATTAAGATCTCTTCATGTCTTCTCAGGTGCTGGAAAGGAAGAGATCCTTGGTGTTTGTTAAAATGGGAAATGTTCTTTGTAACCAAAGGGTGCCCTTAGACTTTGGACTCCGCCTTCGTACTTCAGCTTTGGTAACTGAGAGCAAGAATATGGCTGTTCCTGATGCTTCCCTGGTGAAGAGTGAGTTGCTAGGGGTACAAGGTGAGATTCCAGGAGTTGGAATAATGCTGAACGCCATTAATTAAAATGACAGGGGCACCCGGGTGGCTCAGTCGGTTAAGCATCAACTCTTGATTTCAGCTCAGGTCATGATCTCAGGTTTGTGAGATCGAGCCCTGCATCAGGCTCTGAGCTGGGCGTGGGGTCTGCTTAGGATTCTCTCTCTCTCCCTCTTCTTCTGCCCCTCCCCACGACTTGCATACACTCTCTCTCCCTCTCAAATAAATAAATAAATAAATGGCAAATAAATTAAAAACATAAAACAGCTACATCTGCGGGGCATTTACCAAGTATCAGGCTCTCTTCTGAGGGTCCCATCTATTACCTCATTTAGTCCTCATAGGAACCCAGTGAGTGAGTGTCTATGATTATCCCCATTTTACAGATGAGGACACTGAGGCACCAAGAGACTAAGGAACTTGTCCAGGGCCTCAAAACCAGATATGTTAAAACTAGGATGTAGGACCCTGACTCCAGAGCCCAAGAGTTTCACTAATACTTTTTTTCCAGAGGCAAAAATGCACATTTCTGAAATTTTCTCTCCACATTTTATGTGGAATAGACAAAGCCTCTTAAATCCCAACTCTCTAGATCTATGCTGCCTAGTATGGTAGGTACTAGCCTCCTGGGGCTATTTAAATTTAAAATAATAAAAAATTACATAAAATTAAAAATTCAGTCCTCAGTCACACTGAGCACATTTCCTAAGCTCAGAGGCACATGTAGCTAATGCCCACCCCGTTGGACATGGCAGATGTAGAACATTTTCATCATGGCAGAAAGTTCTTTTGCACAGCCCTGTTATAGATGAAGATTTGAAATTCAGAGAGGCAAAGGAACTTGTCTGAAGACACAGCGAGACCCAGGATTAGAAAATGCCAATCAAGATGCCAGGCCTTAGTCTTTTCTTTGGTCCTTTGTTACCTCCCTGTAGCTTGTCTCTGCAGTGAGATTTCCCATTCATCAGGGGCAAGGAGCACCTCTTGATTTTTAGCTGTGGACCACACTCCAGGCCCCCAAACCCTCCCCCCCGCTTCTAGGGCTGAGCACACAGTAGGGCCTCCACAAAGAATCTTGCCTTTCCTTTTCTGCTCTTCACGTTCAAAATGACAGTGCTCGAGTTCTGGCAAGGATCAAGCCTCAAGTTTGAAGTAAGACGTGTTATGATTTTTTTAGGAGCTGGCCAACTTAATTGCGTAAGGCATGGAGATGGTTTTTATTTGAAAGCCTCCGAGGGCTAGTATGTGGAGTGAGGAGAGAGGGAGTGAGCAAACCTGTACTGTTTACCTTTCTCGAGGTGAGAGTGGGGGGTAGGGTGTGCCGAGACCTGGGCCTTGAGGACCTGAGAACTAACTTGGTCTTGTAAGAATCTTACCTAGAGGTTTAGTTAAGGGTACGGGCCCCAGAAACTGAGAGGTCTAGGCTGTTGCTACAGCTTCAGCAGGTGACAGCTGGGTCAGCTCAGATTTATGCAACCTTTTTGAGCTGCGTTTCATAATCGGTAAAGTGGAGTTTGGCCTTCTGGGGTCAGGAAGCATCTCTGAGATAACCCTGTAAAAGGACAACAAAGACCCCGGCCTCATTCCTGAGAGCCAGTTAGTTTCATCCCCTCATTGTAAATTCTTTATTAGTGTTGCTCTCATTAGACTGCAAACTCCTTAAGGGCAGGGCCCGTGTCCAATCACATTCACGGCTGTATTTCCAGCCCCACGGTAGGTGTTCAATAAATACCTGTTGAAACAATGAAGGAATAGCTGAGACTACAAAAGTCTGTGTTATGAGGACACTTAAAGGTGTAGAGTTCAAATTGTCAAGATGCATAAATCACCAATTATAACCCCTTTGGCAAGCAGTTGTCTGTGCACTGCTTGAACACCTCCAATGACGGGGAACTTACTACCTTCCGAGCACCTTTTTTTCAATATGGACCTCTCTATTGGTCTCGAGGGCAATCATACATGTCTGGCTGAGACACAGATAGGAAGTGTCATGTTCCTCAAATGCACCCTGCTATGTTGCCCAGCCACCCAGTCTCTTCGCCGTCATAGGAATAGGGCCGGACAAAGGAAGTCTCCAGCCAGCTCTGTGGAGTTTCATGGCTATCACTGGGGGAGGGGAGAGAGGTGGAAAAATGAACCTAGAGAGTCTGGCTATAAAACACATTACCTGCATTTACGGTCCTTGTGCCCCAAGGCTTGGGATAACGTAAAGAAGGAAAAACATTCCACTCTGGCTCTCAGTGACCCCTAAAAGAAACCCCCCATGGAGTCATTTAGGATAGTAATTTGAGTATAAACTCAAGCATGCGTTCCTAGCCTTCCCTTCATAAACGCAGGAGCCTCACGATGATCGGCACCAAATTGCTTGGAAATGTGGCCCAGAACCCTTCCAGATGAGAGCCGGGCTCAGAGAAATAAAAAGTCAGGGGCATGTTGCTATGGCATTAAAATCAAGGGAGTATGCACGAACCTCAAACTGTGCACAGAAAGTATGTTCTTTCTGTATGCTATGCCCATGAAAAGTTAAGCCAGCAAGAGTCATTAAAGTGTCAGACAGGGTGCTGGGTGAGAGAAACACATGTTTAAAAGTAAACATGTAACCCTGTGATAATTGTGTTCCCTAAAAAGTTAAAGATGATGGAAAGAAAGAAAAAAGAACTGGGAATAAAGAGAAAGTCAGAGAGAATGGGCTGCATGGGTCCTCCCATAGTCTTTACGCTTTGAGGACATGGCACCATCATCCATTCGTTTGTTGGAGCTAAGCGCCTGAGAGCCAACCCTGATTCTTCCTTTCATTGGTTCTCTGCATTGAATCAGCCAGCAAGTCCTGAATCCTGATGTATCTCCAAATATTAGGTTGGGCCTTATGAAGTTGCCAATGTTAGATCTTTTTTGACCTACAAAAAGAATGATAATTCCATATGATTCAACCGAATTAATTTCACATCGGCTCTTTCGTCCATCATCACCGCTACCACCCTGTTTCAAGCCACCATCATCACTTGCCTAGACTATACCATAGTCTCCAGTTGGTCTCCATGTTCCCACTCTCATCTACTTCCAGTCCTTTATTCCTACATTGGAAATTAGACCACGTCAATCCCCTGTTTAAAATACTTCAGTGTGATTAAAAGACCTGTACACTGAAAACTATAAAGCAATGCCGTAAGAAATTTTTAAAAATCTAAATAAATGGAGAGATATACCATGTTCATGGGTCAGAAGTCTCAATATTCTTCATTTCAAGTTGAATTCTAGATCTATGGATAGAGTTAATGCAATCCCAATCAAAACTCCAGTGGGTTTACATTTTGTAGAAAATGACAAGGTGATTTTCAAATTCTTATGAAAATGTAAAGGACCTAGAATAGCCAAAAACAACTTTGCAAAAGAACAAAGTAAAGGACTGACACTACTTGATTGCAAGACTTTTTTTTAAAAAAGCTCCAGTAATCAGGAGAAGCAGTTTGGTGTAAGATAGAAAATAGGTGAATGATGGGGCGCCTGGGTGGCTCAGTCAGTTAAGCATCTGCCTTTGGCTCAGGTCATGATCCCAGGGTCCTGAGTTGGAGCCCTGCATCGGGCTTCCTGCTCAGCGGGGAGCCTGCTTCTCCTTCTCCCTCTGCCCCTCCCCCTGCTTGTGCACGTGCGCGAGCTCTCTCTGTCAAATAAATAGGTAAAATCTTGAAAAAAAAAGAAAATAGGTGAATGGAAAAGGTTAGAGAGTGCAAAAATAGACCCACAGGTACGTGGACTTTTTGACAAAAGTGCAAAAGCAGTTCAGTTGAGAAAGCATAGTATTTTTAGCAAATGGTGGTAAACAATTGAACAACCATGTACAAATTCAAAAAAAACAAAACAAAACCCCAAACAAAAAACTCTGATGTGTTCTTTACAACCTAATAAAAGTTGAACTCAAAATGAATTCTAGACCTATATGTAAAAAGTAAAACTATAAAACATCTAGAGAAAATAGATTAACAATTTTTTGACCTTAAGTTAGTCAAAGATTTCTTTGATTTGACACCAAAAACATGATCCATAAAATAACAAACAGGATTTCATCAAAATTTAAAACTTTTGCTCTTCAGAAGATACTGCTGAGACAATGAAAAGATAAGATACATGGTGGGAGAAAAGATTTGGAAATTATGTGTCTTTTTATTTTTTTTAGATTCTTATTTATTTATTTGACAGAGAGAGAAAGAGCAAGCACAAGCAAGGGGAGCTGCAGAGGGAGAGAGAGAAGCAGGCTCCGCACTGAGCAGGGAGCCCGATGAGGGGCTCGATCCCAGGACCCTGGGATCGTGACCTGAGCCGAAGGCAGACGCTTAACTGACTGGGCCACCCAGGGGCCCCTAAACAAATAAATTAAAAAAAAAAAATCCTCTCAATAATGAAAAAACAAAAGCAAACAATTCAGTAAAAAAATCACTTAAAGATTTGAACACTTAAGATAATTTAGAAGGTAAATGAACACACAAGAAGATGCTCAAAATCACTAGCCATTTGGGAATACAAATTAAAATCACAATGAGGTGCTGCTACACACCTTCTAAAATGGCTAAAATTAAAAAGATTGAACATATAAAATGTTAGTGGGGATCTAGAGGAATTAGAACTCTCTTTCACTGTTGGTGGGAATATGAAATGGTATAAGTACTTTGGAAAATTATTTGGCAGTTTCTTAAAAAGTTAAATGAATACCTATTATACGGCCCAGCCAGTCCACTCCTACATATTTGCCCAAGAGAAGTGAAAGCTTATGTCTACACAAAAACTTGTACCAAGATGTTCATTACAGCTTTATTTGTAACAGTTCAAAACTTGATACAACCCAACTATCTACCAACAGATAAATAGATAAAAAATTGTGGCATCTTCATGTAATGGAATACTACTCAGCAAGAAAAAGGAATGATTATTGATACATGCTACAACATAGATGAATCTCAAAATAATTGTGCTGAGTGAAGGAAGACAGAAAGAATATATACTGTATGATTCCATTTATATGACATTCTGGAAAATGTAAGTGAATCTATTGTGAGAGAAAGGACATCAGTGGTTGCCTGGGGATGGTGGGGGTTGGGAGTGGGAAAAAAGAAGGAATTTCAAAGGACAAGGAGGAAACTAGTATGTAAAGGTTGTTTTCTTGATTGTGGTGTTGCTTTCGTGGGTAGATACACATGTCAAAATGTATCTAACTGTACACTTTAAGTGTGCAATTTGTTGCAAGTCAATTATACCTCAATAAAACTATTTTTAAAAATGCTTCAGTGGTCCACCAAACAGTTCCCTGAGACAAACCAGTCCCTCCGGAGCCTTTTCCCTGCCACTCTTCTTTACTTTGATTTTGGTGCTAACATTCATTTTATTTCATTTCATTTTATTTTATTTTGAGAGAGAGAGAGAGAGAGAGAGAGTGCACACACACATGTGAATGGGGGGAGGGGCAGAGGGAGAGAGGGAAAATCTTAAGCAGGCTCCATGCCCCAGCCTCACATGGGGCTTGATCTCACGACCCTGAGATCATGACCTGTGCTGAAATGAAGAGTCTGACACTTAACTGACTTAACCACCCAGGCACCCCACTAACATTCATTTTCATACATGTTTTATTAAGGCCCAACCTCAAATAAACTCATGCAGTCTTTCCATGCTGTGTCTTCCTTCCTGAGACATCTGTAATTTTTTTCAGCAAAGACTGATTCACAAAAACTTTCTAGTGAAGATGACATAGGCAAAAAACAGACTAAGCAGCTCCAAACCCTTGTTCCCCATGGAGACATAAAAACAAACGAAAAACCAACCAGCCAGTAAACCAAACAAAAAAGCCCCCACAAACTTGCTAAAATAACCTTATAGGAACTCTGGAAAATCGTCAAAGATCTATAGCGATCAAAGACATACCCAATTAAGAAAAAAGATACATGTTAAACATCAGGAAAGTTTGTGGCAGTTTTACTTGCCCTTGCCTTATCTCTTCCCCAAGAGCAGTGTGGTCTTGGTCTGGAGGAGGCAGCAACCCAGTTCCTCATTCCCTCCGTCAAACTGGAGAGAGCAGAGCTGTCATCATAGACAACATTCTCACCTGTCTGGGGGCTGCCTAAGAACTGATCTTAGTTTCATCTAACATGGATCTCAGGTGGGAAGAAGCAATGGTACTACTGGGAAAGCTGAAGGGAGACCAAGACTGTGGACATTTGGAGCAAGAGATCATGGGTAGAGACATACGGTGGACTCTAAGGCTCCCAGGAGCAGCTGACAAGAAAGTTTATGGGAACTTGAAACATTTAAAGGCAGCTTTGTATACAGGGGAATCAAAAATGCACACAGGCCCGAGAAAGACTCATGCTCAGAAAAGATCAGAGAAGATCCCAAGTTTTCTCCTCAGGCTCAGTGCATGCCTAGCTAATTAGGGAAGGACTTCCCTGTCACAGCTAGTCTACAAATATAGGGAGAGAAAGCTCCTTTTAAAAATGGCCAATCTGGGGCGCACCTCGATGGCTCCGTTGGTTAAGCAACCAACTCTTGCTTTTGACTCAGGTCACAACCTCAGGGTCATGAGATTGACCCCACGTCAGGATCCGTTCTGAGCATGGAGCCTGCTTAAGATTCTCTATCTCCCTCTTCCTATGCCCCTCCTCACCCATTCACACTCTCTCTCCCTAAAATAAATAAATAAATAAATAAATAAATAAATAAATAAATAAATAAATAAAAATAATAAATAAATAAAATAAAAATGGCCAATTTGCAACAACAACAAAATCACAAGGCACACACAAAAAAGGAAAACATGGTCTATTCAAAGAAAGTAAAGTGGGAGAAATAGTCCTTGAAGGCATGAGGTTTATTAGAAAAAGACTAAAAGAACTGTCTTAAATATTCTCAAAGAGCTAAAGGAAAACAAAGACAAATATTGAAGAAAATCAGAAGAATGATACATGAACAAAATTAGAATATGAATAAAGAGAAGAAATTATAAAAATAAACCAAACAAATTTCAGAGCTGGAAATTATAATAGCTGTGTTGAAAAATTTACAAAAGGGTTGAATAGCATACTCAAGCAGGAAGCAGAAAGAATAAGCAAACTTGAGAGTAGAACATTTGAAATTATTGAGTGTAAGGAGCAGAAAGAAAAAAAAGATTTAAGAGAAGTGAACAGAGCCCAAGAAGGCACAAAGTGGACCAATATATGCATTATGGGAGTCTCAGAAGGTGAAGATAGAGGGAAAGGGAAGAGAACTTATCTGAAAAAATAGTGGCTGAAAACTTCCCAAGTTTGAGGAAATAAATGGAATACAAGATAATAAAGTAATCAATGAAATTCAAGTAAGATAACACCAAAGAGATATATATCTAGACACATAATCAAACTGTTGAAGGAAAAAGAGGAAGAATGAATGTTGGAAACAACAAGAGAAAAGTGACTCATCTTGTACAAGGGATCCTCAAAAGATTATGTCAATTACTCAGCAGAAGGCAGTGGGATGTTCTATTTAATGTACTGATTGGGAAAAAAAAAAAAAAGCCTGTTAACAAAGATTTCTATATCTGGTAAAACTATTCTTCAAAAATAAAGACATTAAGACATTCCCAGGTAAACAAAAGCTAAGGGGGCCATTACTGAAAGAGCTGCACTATAAGATATCCTAAAGGGGGTCCTTCAGGTTGAAATAAAAGGATTCTAGCCTCAAAGCCATATTAAGATATAAAGATCTCTGGGAAAGGTAAATGCACAGACAAATATAAGAACCAGTATTATTTGAAATTTTGGTTTGTAACTCCACTTTTTATTTTTTCTAAGATTTAAAAGACAAAGGCATAAAGAATCTGTGTGTGTGCAGATACACAATACATAGAGATGTAATTTGTGTGTGACATCAATAACATAAAATAAGCCAGGAATAGAGCTGTAAAGGAGCAGAGTTTTTGTAGGCTATTGAAATTAAGATGACATCAACTCAAAATAGATTGTTATAACTTTAGGATGTTATATGTAATCTCCATGATAACCACAAAGAAAATATCTATAAAATATACATAAAAGAAAATGAAAAAAGAATCAAAATGTGTCAGTACAAAAAAATCAACTAAACACAAAGAATACAGTAATGAAAGAAATGAGAAACAAAAAAGCTATAAGACACAGAAAGCAAGTAACAAAATGATAAAAAGTCTCTTGTAATCAGTAATCACTTTAAATGTAAATGGATTAATCTTCCCTAGCAAAAGGTATAAGTTGGCAAAATGGTTGCAGAAACATGATACAACTAGAAGCTGTCTACGAGAGATTCACTTTAGATCTAAAGATATAACTGGGTTAAAGTGAAATTATGGAAAAGATATTCTATGCAAATAGTAACCAAAAATGGACTGAGGTGGTTATACTAATATCAGAGAAAATCAATTAAACCAAAAGTTAGTTTTTGAAAAGATCAACAAAACTGACAAACGTTTTGCTAGATTGATTCTGTAAAAAGGGTAAGATTCAAATTACAAAAATAAGAAATGAAAGTGGGCATATTACTACTGATTTTATGGGGAAAAACGACTATAAGTGAGTATGATGAAGAATTGTATGCCAACAAATTAGATAACCTATATGAAATGCACAAATTCCTAGAAACACATAATCCTGCGCATCTGAATCATGAGTATAAAGCCTGAGTAGACCTATAGTGAGGAGATTAAATCAGTAATCAAAAATATCCCAACAAAGGGAAGTCCTGGACCAAACGACTCACTGGTGAATTCTAATGAACACTAAAAAATGAATTAACAGCAATCCTTCTCAAACTCTTGCAAAAATATGAAGAGGACACTTTCTATTTCATTCAAGGAGGCCAGCATTAACCTTATACCAAAGACCAAGATACTACAAGAAAAGAAAACTTCAGACCAATATTCCTTAGGAATATTGATGCAAAAATTTTCTAAAAGATAATAACAAATGGAATTCAGCAGTGTATTAAAAGGATTATAAACCATGACCAAGTGGGACTTATTCCTGGAATGAAAGTATGGTTCAACAGATGACTCTCATTGATGTATTAATCAATGTATTACACCACATTAACAGAATACAGAAAAAAACACATGATCGTCTCAAGTGATGCTAAGAAAGCATTTGACACAATTCAACACTCATTCATGATAAAAACACTTCAAAAAACTAGGACTGAAAGGAAACTATCTCAACACAATAAAGGCCATGTATGAAAAACCCACAACAAACACATTTAATGGTTAGAGATTAAAAGCTTTTCCTCTAAATCAGGAATAAAATAGAGATGTCTTCTTTTGCCACTTCTTTTCAACATAGTACTGAAAGTTCTAGCTAGGGCAATCAGACAAGAAAAAGAAATAAAACTACTCAAATTGAAAAGGAAGATGTAAAATGATCTCAGTTCACAGATACCCTGATCTTATATACAGAAAACCAAAAAGATCCCATAAAAAAACTTGTTAGAACTAATAACTGAATTCAGCAAAGTTGTAGGATACGAGATCAAAACACAAAATTCAGTTTCTTTTCTATACGCAAAAAATGATAAATCTGAAAAAGAAATTAAGGAAACAATTCCGGGGGCACCTCAGTGGCTCAGTGGGTTAAGCATCTGCCTTCAGCTCAGGTCATGATCTCAGGGTCCTGGGTTCAAGTCCTGCATAGGGCTTCCTGCTCAGTGGGGAGTCTGCTGCTTCTGCCTCTCCCCCTCCCTCTGCGCTTGCTCTCTCTCTCAAATAAATAAATAAAATCTTTAAAAAAAAAGAAAATTACATTATCACCAAAAATAAGAAAATACTTAGATAAATTTGATCAAGGAGGTAAAACATGTATACACCGAAAACTACAAAGTATTGTTAAAAGAAATTAAGGGCATAAATCAAGAGAAGACATCCAGTGTTTGTGGATTGGAAGACTCAGTATTGTTAAGACACCGATACTACCCAAAGCGATCTACAGATTTGATCAAATTGCTATCAAAATACCAACTATGCTTTTGCAGAAACAGAAGACTCCATCCTAAAACTCACAAGAACTATCAAGGGACTCTGGACTTTGAATAATCAAAACATCTTCAAAGAGAACAAAGTTGGAGGTGTTAACTTTCTAATTTCAGAACTTCCTCCAAAGCTATAGTAAACAAAACAGTCTGGCATTGGCGTAGAGGCAGATATATAAGACCAAGGGAAGAGAACAGAGAGCCCAGGAAAACCCTCACATGTATGGTCCGAGGATTTTCTGCAAGGGAGACAAAACCATTCAATGGGAAAGAGACAATCTTTTCAACAAATGATGATGGGAGAACTGGATATCCACATGGAAAAGAATACAGCTGGACTTTTCCTTTAGACCATATACAAAAATTAATTCAAAATTGATCAAAGAGCTCAATATAAGAACTAAAACTATAAAACTCTTAGAAGAAAGCAGAGGAAAAGCATAAGGACATTGGATTTGGCAAATCCAATGGTATCAAAATCACAGGCAGTAAAAGAAAAAAATAGATAAATTGGGCTTCATCAAAATTTAAAACTTCTGTGCATCAAGAGACATCAACAGAGTGAAAAGGCAACCCACAAAATCAGAGAAAAAATTTGCAAAACGTATATTTGTGAAGGGAGTCATAGCCAGAATATATAAAGAATTCCTGTGATTCAACAACAAAAACACAAAGACCCAGTTAAAAAATAGGCAAAAGACCGAACTAGAAGTTTCTCCAAAGAAGATATACAAATGGCCAATAAGTTCATGGAAAGATGCTCGGCATTATTAATCATTATGAAATACAAATCAAAACCACAATGAGATCCCATCCCATACCCATTAGGATGGCTATTTTCGAAAAAAAACAAAGTAACAAGCATTAGTGATGATGCAGAGAACTTGGGGCCCTTGTGCATTACTAGTGGGGATATAAAATAGTCTAGCTGCTGTGCAAAGCATTAAGGCAGTTCCTCACAATTAAACATAGAATTGCCATATGATCCAGCAATTCCATTTCTGGGCATACACCCAAAAGAATTGAAAGCAGGGTCTCAAAGAGATATTTGTACAATCGTGTTCATAGCAGCATCACTCACAATATCCGAAAGGTGGAAACAACCCAAATATTCATCAACAGATGAACGGATAAACACAATGTGGTAGATACCTACAATAGAATATTATTCAGCCTTAAAAGGGAATGACATTCTGATACATGCTACGGTGTGGATGAAACTTGAAGACGTGAAGCGAGCTGACAGAAGCCAGTGACAAAAAGACAAGTATTGTATGATGCCATTTACCTGAGGGACACAGAATAGTCAAATTCATAGAGGTGGGAAGTAGAATGGTGCTTCCTTGGGGCTGAGGGAAGAGGGGTAATGGGCACTTCTAATGGAACGTGTTCAGAGTTTCAGTTTGGGACAATGAGAAAGTTCTGGAGATGGATGGTGGTGATGATTGTACAAAAAGGTGAGTGTATTTAATGCCACCAAATTGTACTCTCTTAAAAATGGCTACAATACAGGGGCGCCTGGGTGGCGCAGTCGGTTGAGCATCTGACTCTTGGTTTAGGCTCAGATGGTGAGCTCACGGTCATGAGATCAAGCCCCGCATCTGGCTCTGTGTTCATCCTGGAGTCTGCTTGTAACTCTCTCTCTCCCTCTTCCCCTCTCCCTCTCTCTCTCTCTAATAAATAAATAAATCTTTTAAAAATCGCTACAATGCTAAGTTTTATGTATGTTTTAACACAATAAAAAAACTATCTTACAAAAAAAAAAAGTGGCTTTCTATCACACTTAGAATAAAATCCAGTTCCTTCCATGGCCTGTGAGGTGTTGCAGGAGCTGGTCTCTGCTGACTGCTGACCATACCTGGCATCACTCTCCTTCGCTCACTCCCCTTCAGCTGCATTGGGTTTTTTTTCCCATTCCCCCAACACATGAAAGATTTCCTGCCACCGGACCTTTGCATTTGTGGTTTCCCTTGCCTGCAATACTCTTCCACCAGATGATTCCATGGAGTTCTCTTTCTTGCCCTCCAGTGCCAGTTCAGATGTTATTAAAAAAAAAATCCCTGATCATCTAATTCAAAATCTTACCCCCCAAGTTATTGTATTTTTTTTTCTCTGTAAGTTATGTTGCCTCACAGAACACTGTTTCTTTCCTTTAAAGTGTTTGGACAATCAAAAATTATCCTTTTGATATTTTTGTTTACTTCTATTTATTTATTTACACTTGTATTGATGATTACTGTGTGCAAGGTACTATGGGGTTACACCAATAAAATCATTTTAATGGAGCTTATATTCTAGTGGACAGATCCAGCCACCTTGGGTAAATTCATAACATAGGTATTATGTTAGACTGTGACAAATGTTAAGTAGAAACACAAAATAGGGCCAGGACAGAGCATGTTGGGGGTGGGATTTGTAATGTGCTTGCTCATTGACTGACCTCCGCTAGAATGTAACCCTTGAGGGCAGGACCTTCTCTGTATTGGTTACCTCTGTATTCCCAGGGCCTACAGCAGTGTTGGGAATGTGTCAGTTAATATTTGTTGAACAGATGCAGTGTAGATCAGTGATGGTCTGACTTGCAGCAGGGGTGTAGAGTGGGAGATTGTTTATAGAGGGTGATCTCAACTTGCCCACCCATCCAGGAACTGTCTTCAGTGAGACCTAACAGATCTTCTTTCTTTTCTTATTGTGGTAAAATGCATGTAAAATTTACCATTTAGCCATTTGTGAACATACAGTTCAGTGGCATCAAGTGCACCCTCTCAATGTTGTGCAACCATCACCACTACCCATCTCGAGAACTTTTTCATCATCCCAAATCGGAACTCTGTACCCGTTAGGCACTGACTCCCCATGTCCCTCTCCCTCCAGGCCCTGGTAACAACAGTCTTATTTTCTGTCTCCGTGAGTCTGACTACTCCAGGAAGCTCATACAATATTTGTCCTTTTGCATCTGGCTCCTTTCATTTAGCATAACGTCTTCAAGTTTCATCTATTTTGTAGCATACATCAGAATTTCGTTCCTTTTAAGAAAAAGGAATTTAAATTTTAGGTAAAGCCTTATGTTTTAAGTATATCATTCTAGGAGGTATATAGGGCATCTCATTGTGATTTTAACTTGCCTTTCCCAAAATAATTTTTAAGGCTGAATAATATTCATGTTATGTGTATACCCAAGGGAGCTCCAAGACTTGGTCAGGTTTGTGATTGATGAAGGAGTCCAGCCAGACCCTAAGCTCTCTGCAGATGGTGATGGTGCTTACCTTGATCAGTGATGACCCCAGGGCCCAACACCTGCATGGAGCAGGTGCCCAATACATTGAAAGAGAGAGCGTAAAGCTCTCTGACCCTCTGTGGACTTCCTAGAATTGTCCACTTCAATACTGGTAATATTTTTCCTGTAAGTGGAGGCCACAGACGGGGAGGGTCCCCTGATGGCATTTCACTCCATATACTGGATGACCCTAACGGATTCTGATTTAGTTTCATTCAGTCACCACCCCAGACTGGATGTAACTGGAATCGATGGGTCAGTCTGCCTTCATCATAAAGACAAAAGGAACATGGGGATCCGATGGGAAGGAAAACTGGACTCCTGTATGTACCCTTGGATACCTGTGAAATTGACATCACCACTGAAATTTGGAGAACTTCTTGTTCTCTGTCTTTATTACGGGTGGCTGTCCTCCTTCCTTTTCTAGCTCTTGCTCGGAGTTTCGATTTCCTCCTTCCCAGGACTCAGGCGAGGAAGTATAACTGGTTGCACTATTGTGGGACCAAAGAGAACCAGATCCGCAAGCACGCGGGAGACATGCTTTCAGACCCGGGAAAGCGCAGACTCCAGGCAAGGCCCATTTCTCACCGCCAGGAGTGCTGGGTACTGAACCAGCTCGGAGCGAGCTCCCCAAGTCATGTTTACACTGTCATGCTGTGCAAATTGGAGAGTTTGTTTCCAGGAACATCTGGGAGGACCAGCTGGACACGTGTTTCCCTTCTCATTAATTTAGGCTCCTAATTAATCGTGCAAAACCCAAACCAAATAAGCAGGAACCAGGACTGAAAATAATCATTAAGCCCCCCAAACACGCACACATTTTAATGAAAACTTGGCCCAGGTGATTGGACCTCTCTTGGCTCAGCCCTGTGGCTCTAGCAGGGGAGTTCACCAGGGAGAAATGCCTAAGGAAGCAGACAGATTTCTATACTGTGCTGGGCAGCACAGAACCTAAAAGGCCAGGGGGACTTGGGCCGGACTTCCTACCAATTCATAAGGAATGGATTTCCCTGGGGGTCAAGCATATTGTGGACATTCCAGCAAGTGGCCTGTGTTCAAACCCTCCCAACAGTATTCACAGCTGTTCACCTCTCCGGGCCTCAGTGTTCCCATCTGGAAAATAGGAACAATGATATTCTCTGTCTCACAAGGCTGTTGTGAAGATAGAGTGGGATAATTCATTTAAGGTACTTAGCTCTGGTCCTGGCACCTTGTGAGCTGGATGACTGGTAGCCATTATTGTCAAAGGCTGCTATGGATCATTATTCTTACTCATAATCTCCTTCTCCACCTCTGATGATGATGACTATTAAAAATTAAAAAAAAAAAAAAAAGAAGAAATGTCAGGAAGGCCAAGTCATGGAAATGAAAATCCATTTCCTGCCTTTCTTTGTCATCCATCTTGGCCCAGAAGGGTCCAGCTGTAGGCACAATTTGGCCACCATACTCAAAGTACAATTTTCTTTTCTGATTCTGACAGTATTCTGGGTTAATGTCCCTCTCAAGCTTTATAGTATCAGAAGAAAGAGGTTCGCAATGTCTCCTCGTGGGTGGTGGGCATACTGGCCAGGATGGAGCAGGGGATTTGGTGGGGTTTTGAGCTCTATCACGCCTCCTGAATAGAGTCTGGAAAACGCTGGTTTTGCGACCTAATCACATGCTGAGCTCAAGGATTCCTACTTCGAGGAAAAACAGAGTTAAAAAGATTTATTGAAAGTATTCCAAGGGCATCTTGCCCATCAAACAGCTGTGCAAAGGGGGCTGGAGTTAGAAGTGCACGAGCGTCTAGAAGGCACGGGTTGTGCCTCACTTTTGCTGCACATGGGTTTTATAGGAAGATATGTTTGGGGCTTTATTGGTGCTGTCCCCTTTCCCCTTTATGCGCCCAAAGAAGACCTTGGAAACGTGGTTTAGAGATATATTCTGGACAAACTGTGGGCGAGGGCTCACTAAAAGGTAAATCTGATCATGCCATTCTGCCTGTTAGAGATAGCCCTTGAGATAAACCGTACCCTCCCAGCCCAGCTGACCAGGTCCTGGAAAACTCGGGCACTCCCCATGTCAGGGGCTGCACTTTCCATCTCGCCCTCCTGCCGCCCCGTCTCCTACTTCACAGGCTCCTCTTGTTCCTAGAAATCTGAATTCCCTCTTCCCCTCTGCTCAATGCTCTTACCTCTGCTGAGAGAACTACCCCTCTTGCACGCCCCTCAGCCAAGGCTTCTCATCCCTCAGGAGCCCAGGCAAGTGACATTTCCTGCAGGAAGTTGTCCCTGAACCTGAATTTGGTCAGTTTGTCTCCTCGCATCCGCCCACGACATCTCATCCCTCTCCTAGATCGGCGACTGCCACGTCGTGTCACCATTGCTTAATCGTTCGCCTCACTTGAGAGATGCAAGAAGGATTAGCGCGAGGGCCACCATCCGGTGTCTGTGCCTTTAACTCAACGTGTGGGACAGGTCTATTTCTCTAAACCTTGACATGTAAGGAGTGTTGCATGGGGATAAATGAATGTCCAGCCTGTTACGGCTGCTTCAAGCCTTGACTTGGATGTAGATGACAGTCCCTTGCTCAGGAGTGACCTAGGGAATGTTCTTCACCCAGAAGCATGAGACCACTCCAAATATCTGTCCCAAGGCCCCTCCCAACTCATGCCAGCATGCCTTTCCTTTGCTTTCTGGTTTTATAAGTCGGCTGTCTTGCTATCAGTGTCTTCGGTTCCTGCCCATCATGGCCTGTAACCTTGAGTCACCACGTGCAACATTCCACCTGGCTGGCCTCCAGGTCCCCCTACCTGATTTCTCCACGGGAAGCAGAGCAGCCCCTTGGTGAGCCCCCATCCACAGATGAAGAAAACTTTCTCGGCTTCTTTCTTGCCAGGGATGGGGCTGCCTTTCCCATAGGGAGGCACTGGGATGCCATCTCAGGTCAGCAGGAAAAGCAATCAATGTGTAAGCTTTAGAAACAATGTACCAGGCAATCTATGGAATGGAGGAAAATATTTGCAAATCCTTTATCTGATAAGGGGTTAATACCCAAAATATATAAAGAACTCATACCACTCAATAATAAAAAAATAAATGATCTGGATACAAAATCCACAGAGAAACTGAATACATGTTTCCAAACAAGATATACAGATGGCCAACAGGTACATGAAAAAGTGCTCAGTATCGCTCATCATCAGGGAAATTCAAATGAGAACCACAATGAGATGTCTCTTCATACTTACTAGAATGGCCAGTATCAAAAAGACAAGAGATAACAGGTGTTGGGGAGGATCTAAAGAACAGAGAACCTTCTTTCACTGTTGTTGGGAATGTAAACTGGTGCAGCCACTATGGAAAATGGTATGAAGGCTCCTGAAAAATTTAAAAATAGAACTACTCTATGATCCAGCAAACCCACTTCTGCATATATATCAAAAAGAAGTGAAATCCCTATCTCAAAAAGATATTTGCCCTCCCATGTTCATTGCATCATTATTTACAATAGTCAAGATATGGAAACAACTTAAGGGTTCATCGACAGATGAATGGGTAAAGAAAATATGGTATATATGCACAGTGGAATATTATTGAACCTTAAAAAAAAGAAGGAAACATTGCCATTTGCAACAACATGGGTGAACCTTGAGGGCTAAGTGAAATAAGGCAGAGAAAGACAAATACCATACAATCTTGCTTATATGTGACATCTAAAAAAACCTGAACTCAGAGATGCAGAGAACAGATGGGTGGTTGCAAGAGGTGGGGGATGGGGGTCGGGGGGTGGTGGGGGAAGGTGGTCAAAACAAACAGACTTCCAGTTTTAAGATAAATAACTTCTTACAAACTTCCGTTTTTAAGAGAAATAAGTTCTGGGGATGTAATGTACCATATGGTGACGCTAATTAACAATACTGTATATTTGAAAGTTACTAAAAGAGTAGATGTTAAAAGTTCTTATCTCAAGGAAAAATAATTTGTAACTCTGAAGTGACAGATGTTAACTTATTGTGGTCATCATTTCGCAATATGTGCATAAGTCAAATCATCATGTACATCTAAAACTAAACATTACATGTCAATTATATCTCATTAAAACTGAGGAAAAAATGATGCGTCAGGACATGAAATCTGCTTATGGCCAGGCAGTGAGGCAGAAGATTCCTGAAAGAAATTTATGAGATTTTCCTTGGCAAGCCAGGCAGGTAAGCTGTGGCAACTTGATTAAGTTGTTATACTTCTCAGTGTAAATAACGGAAACCCAAATTTTGGTGGCACAGACAGTAAAGACAGTTGATTCGCTCATGTAATTGGAAAATGTAGATTGGGTTTCAGGTAGAGCTTGATCCTGTGGCTCAGTGATGTCATTAAAGACCCACTTTCTCCATTGCAAGATGCCTTGTAATGGCTTTTGAGGTTTCAGACTTGATCACTCACAGGAGGGAAGAGAAAGTGCCTTGCTTCTGGCATCAGAAAATGTTCTGTTCAGGAGGGGCTTAAGTGGCTTGAGGCGGATGTTCAACTATGAACCAATCACTGTAGGCATGGTGAGGGAAGATAATGATTGCCAAGGTCATAGGTTTCACTCCTGGGAGCAAGAGATGAAGTTGGCTACTTTAGAACAACATAGAATTCCTTGTGGAAATCAAAAGGAGAAAGTAGGAAAAAAGTGCAGAAGTGCAACAGTGATCTGATCATGGGAATCAGAAGACACTGGCCTGGGCAGCCCCCCTTGGTGTGGCACAGGGAGACTCTCAGCTATGGTACCAGTTTGCAGAATGGGCACACCGGGGAACAAGAAGGTGGCTTCTGCCTGCAGCAACATTTTGTTTCTGGGAGGGGTTGACTTGGTTGATGGTTTGCAATCTCTCTCTGCCAGCACTGGGGCAGGTACATGGATGGGCTGAGAACAGATGCTTGCACGTGACTCTGGTTGGAACAGAGTAGGACTCCGGGGCCAAGAACTTGCACCGAATTCGGCCACTCTTGTGGCCAATCCCCCATTGTTCCCATGGCAGGCGTGGTAGCGAGAGAGTGTCTCTCCTATTACATTTCATTGTAATCTGGACATTAATCCAAGCTCAGCAAGTGTAATGCTAACCCACACAATGGACCCGTAACAAACCTCAGACCTTCTTGTCGTCACAGGTTACAGTGCACAATCCCGTGTAAGAGCTTGTTTACTTTTATGCAATACACAGGTTTTACTTGGTTCAATGTACTGTGTAACAACAACCTAGCAATTTGCATGTTCTTCCTGATTATCTGGTAATTAAACCCAGTAAGTACAAACATACTGTAATTATCATGTAACCGACCATCTGGATGGAGAGATGGAAATAACTATGTATTTACGCTATAAGCTGTATGATAATTATGACGTAATGGAATGATCAGCTATGAAGGAGAAGAAAGATTTGCAAGAGGCATGATCATGCTTTAGCATGGTCCTAGCATTAATTCTAGCCTTAATTTTCTAGAAACAGTCAAGAGGTGTAAGGCAGCTTGGCGGATGAATCCCATCCGGATGGAGGCATTTGAAAGCACAGTAGAGGATCAACAAATACGGAACTGACGCAGGCGCAGGAAGTGAAGGCACCCACTCATTTATTCGGATCTTGTTAACACTTCATTGGACAACACTAAGCATTTGTTGATTTGAATTGCTCTCCGTTTGCATGGGAGTCATGAGTACCTGTCAGTAAATGGTAATGTGTTTTGAATATGGTTACTATGTTTTGTTTTACAGATCTTAGATTCATGGAGGAAATGGGGTGTCCGACCGCAGAAAAAGTTTTAATATAATTGCATATGCACTACTGTAATATTATTTGTGAAATGCACATCCCCTTTCGCACAGAACCACGAATAACATCCTTACCAGTGAATGTGCTGAACACCAAGGTTCACTCTACTTAGGCTGTGATGCATATATATGGGGGAAAAAAGAAAGTGGTGTATAGGGTATTGGAGAATGGCCGATAGCGGCAAAAAAATCACTATAACTGGAATAGCTTTGGGGGGTGCCCTACGCGAGCTTTTAGGTTATGAACCTCTGTCAAATCTAGGATGCCGCTCAGTGACCATTTCACATACCATTTCACATAAGCAGGAGAAAAAATGCCATCAAGTAAATATCACGCAATGTTTTCTTATCGTTAGAATTTTGAAATGTGGAATTGAAAGTGTTTTGTACACATGTTCAAACACGATTTTAGTCCCATATTCCTCTTGAGCAAACCTAGAGGAGAAGCACAATGATCAGGCAGTGCTAAAACGTCTTCACCTTAGAAGTCGAACGCTTTCAATTTGCTCCCCGACTCTGAGATTTCAGTCTGTGTTATTCATACAACATTGTCCTCTGCCACCGTGCACATTGGTGATTCAGCATTTCCTAAAAGGGTGCATGGCTATTGTTTCTGGCATTTTCTCCCTGGGCAATTACACCCATCCTGCAAATTATACAGCATTATTTATGGCTTACGTGTTTGTGATGGTTCTGAAATTTTATGTGCTATTCTCACTGGGTAAGATTTTGAAAGTTTTCCTCTCTGCAAATATTTATATGAATATTAAGGAATATAAGACATCTAGTAAAACAAACATCTTTTTTTAAATCACAATGACTCAAACTAAGATTTGTTCAGTATGAGTCAAGCAACAAAATCTTGATTGAAATGGCTTGTTATAAGTTAATGAAACATTATGAAAGATGTAGGATTTGCATTTAGAATATTTTCAATTAGTCCTAATAATTTTACTTATCATTCTTTTAGATCTTGTTTATATCTTATTATCGGTCACAATGACTCAATTTCTGATAAATTTTTATAGAGCTAGGGAGCTTGATCAAATCTAACTTTCTGTCTATCTCTCTGATGAGTGAGATCTGGCTCCTTTCTCTTCTTGCTTACATAGACTGGGCAAGGGTATCCAGGAGCTCTCAGGAACGATTTAGAATAAGTTAAAGTAAAAGGTGATAACCACATACACCTAGTTAGCTAGGACTCCTTGGTTAAAAGTTAGAAATTAATTCAAGAAAGACTTTTTTAAAAAATATTTTATTTATTTATTTATTTGAGAGAGAGAGAGAGAGAGAGAGGTCGGGGAGAGGCAGAGGGAGAGGGAGAGTCTTAAGCAAGCTCCCTGCTGAATGCGGAGCCCAGTTTGGGATTCAGTCTCACGACCCATGAGATCATGACCTGAGCCAAAATCAAAAGTCAGACCCTCAACCGACTGAGCCACCCAGGTGCCCCAAAAAGATTTTTTTTTGAAGAATCATTTATTGAGGCTACAGATATAGTGGGAAGGTGTTAGTTGTTTTTGTATCATCTCTCCCTTGCCTCTTGTCTCCTACAAAATTGCTGGATTGTCCTTTGGGTAACTCTTTCTTCCATCTTCAATCATATAGTGTGGGAGGGATAGACCCTACCCTTGGCTCCAAGGCAGAGTCCTGCCTGATTTAATCTAAACGGCTAATGTCTTATCTCCCTGTCCATTGGTTCTGAGATGGGCACGTGGCTTACTTTTGGCCAATGACGGTGAATCCGAGGATTTGTACAGGGCTAACTGGAAGAGATTCTCTCTTCCTTTAAATAGCCTGAGTTATGATGTGAGGTCCAGAACTACTGCAGCCATTTTACTACCACCAAAGAAAAGCCTAGAGCTGCAAAGGACCCTATGGTTCCTGAGAATAATTCCTCATCACAAAAGGCAAAAGAGGCAGATGATAGAAACTGAGTCCTTGGTCATATCAGCTACCAAATCAGAGCCAGAGCCAGCTACCTATCTAAAGCCAGAACAACCTCTGGACTTTTTAGTTACATGAGTGACATTCATTAATATCTTTATTATATAAGGTTTTATGATATAAGTTTTCTTTCACTTACAACAAAAATGAAAAACATTATTCTCTACTGTGGAATCCAGAGTTAGGAATTGAACATGGAATCCAGAATTAGGAATATAGTGGGGTCCCAGGAAGTTACTGGAAACACTCGGATCTTGTCTCGGATGCTTTCTGTGTGCCGGCTTTAATCCGCCCCCCTCCTCACACATGCATCCTCTGGTCAACACACTCAGTCACTGTCTCTTAGGGGAAGTTCTACACTCCCACGAGGGAGATACTAATTGGACCAGCTTAGGTCAGGGGTCAACCTTTGATCCAACAACTCTGGCCAGAATGTCAGGGGCACAAAGCATGAAGATGACATCAAATCAAGCCCTGAGGGTGGGAAGTCAGTTCTCAGAAGGAGATACAGGGCTGGTAGGGAGATGGCCAGGCACCCCAGAAAGCGTCCATGACCGGTGGCCTCTGGGAAGTCTCTTCATGTCTTGGAGCTACCATTTTCTCCTGTAAAACAAAGACACTAAACCAAAGGGCTTTCTGGAGTGTAAAATGAGAAATCTCAGGGGACAGGTTGCTGACGGGGTGGTAGGGATCATTTCCACACTTCCTGTACTCTTGAGCGGAGCTGAGCACATTACAGGGTTCAACAAACATGGTCCTATGACTGGGTAGCTGCACGCCAGCTTGACTCTGGGAACGTTCGTCAGCGTTACTACAAACAACCCTGCAGTTCCATACAGGACTTTCACATCCATGAATGTAATGGACCCTTAGGACCATCTTGTGAGGTGGGTCACTGCACCCATTTTATAGATGAAGAAGCTGTAAGTCACTCCTCCTAAGTCAATGGTTCTCAAAGTAGGAGTGTCACCTAGGTCCTACCACCTAGGCATGCCGTTCGGGCTTGGTCAGGGTAAGAGGCAGCTTTATGAGGTTAATCATTGAAAAGAATTCAAGCTGAAATCCTACCAGAGCTTTGAGAAACGTCTTTGCCCTGCATTACTGGAATCAGGAAGGGTATTTATTTATTTATTTATTTTATTTTTTAAAAGATTTTATTTATTCATTTGTGACACAGAGCTACAGAGAGAGAGAGAGCATGAGCAGGTGAGAGGCAGAGGGAGAGGGAGAAGCAGGCTCCCCGCCAAGCCAGGACCCCGGGACCACGACCCCAGCCAAAGGCAGATGCTCACCCATGAGCCACCCAGGCGCCCCAGGAAGGGCATTTAGTAAAAGCAGCCGACTCCAGCTGACTTGAGCGCGAGAGAAAGGAATTCAGGGGTAGGGGCGGCTCACCACGCTCGCTAGGAGAGTTGGTGAGCCAGGTTCGGAGACCACGCAGCAGGCAGACACCCTAATCATGTCACGGAAAGGTCTGGTGAGGGCGCGAATGCCACCCCTTCAATGCACCAGAGAGGCGGGGTGGCCCTGCCCCGGGCTCTCCTAGCCCCTGTCCCTGCTGCCTTGGTGACCCCGCCTTGCTCTGAGGGCCACCACTGCCGCAAGAACACTTCCCAGGCCCAGCCTTTCTGCCTCACAGGGAATAAATCAATAACCGGGGTGGGTGTTTCTGACGGGTGGCACACAGGTGACCCACCTCCTCTCCAGCCGCAAGGCATCCTGGGAGGGTGGATATCTGCCATCTTCATCCTTTGTCTGAGAGAGGTGGCCTCTGCACCTTCTAAGACTCAGAAAATGGCAAAAGTTCCCCGAAAAAGAAGGAAGTTAATGAGTTGGTTAACGAAAAGAATAACTATGCAAAAATAGCCACTAAAAAAAAAAATCATAATCATAGAAGCTAATTAATACTGTAGCGTGGTGCACGTGGATGGTTCAGCGGGTTAAGTGTCTGACTTCAGCTCGGGTCATGATCTCCCCATGGTGGGATGGAGCCCCACCTCTGACTCCCTGCTCAGTGGGGAGTCTGCTCATCCCTCTCCCTCTGCCCCTCGCCCCCACTCAGCTCTCTCTCTCTCTCTCAAATAAAATAAAATAGAATAAAATTAAATTAAATTAAAAAATACTGTAGCACTTACTATGTGTCAGGTGCTATGAAAATTCTCATATATCACATCACTTAATCCGCACAAGGATTCTGTAAGGTCGGTACTGTTATTACCACCCCCATATCAACAGATGAGGAAACCAAGGTCCAGATTGTTGAGTGACTCACCCAAGACCCTGTAGCTGTAAGGTGACAGAGCCAGGCTTTGAACCCAGGACATCTGGCTCTGGGGTCGAGGCTGAGATGCCTCTCAAATCAAAAAACCAGGATGCCCATGGAGCCAGGATTTCTGACTCCCACGCCTCTCAGCTGCCTGAGCCAGTAAATTTCTTATTGTTATTCTCATATTGATTAGGCCAAAGGCAACAGAAGTTGGGCTTCTGTCACTTGAAGAAGGGTGCTGACTAATGCACTTTAGTCAGTGGCTGACTAATACCAAGTTTAAGAAAACATCTATAAGGAGGACTAATCATAAGTGTACCCGGTTTTCCTTTTTTTCATAAGTAAATCATATGCTTTTGCAGGAACTCAGTGAAATAACAGCAATTTTACCCCTTTTCGCTGATGTAAAAACATAGGCCTGCAGAGTCAAAGTGGCCCGGCCCTGCCATCTTAACCCTTTTCTGGAGGAATCAGGAACTGGCATCCTGATGCGGCCTTCTTTCACCTGCCAAGCCTTTCCCGAGTGTCCCCCGGTGCCTGGGTGGGGGCCACATGGTGACCTGGATATGTCCTTCCCCCAGGCTCTTTACGGTCTAGTGCAGGACGCAGTCAAGGCCACAGGCTGCTACCTCGACTGTCCTTCAGTCAGCCTCTTAGAAACTTTCCAACAAGGAATCCCTGGGGATGTGCTGTGGATGTCACCAGGGGCCCCTGCCTCTGACAGTTTCAGCATATGCCATGCTTGCCTTGGCTGCGCTTGAGTCTGCCTGCCCACATCATGCAACGTGGGCTCTTCTTTTGGCAGAGTGGCTGTGACTGGATCAAGAAGGTGAAGGGTGCAGTGAGCTGATTGGATTTCCAGTCTTGGGACAAGAGTCGGTTGGGGGAACCTTGGGAACGGAGCAGCGGTGAGCTAGGGAGCGGGACGCTGAGGGGGAGCTGAGCCTTCGCCACAGCCCAAGACCACGAAAGACAATGATCTCCCGGAGAGTCGGGTGTATGGTAGAGGGCTTGATGCAAGGACATGGTGACACATGGACCCAAGAGTGACTCTCCAAAAAATATAGATAATAATGGCAATAATAGATAATATTGAAAGACGACTTATACTTAATAATAGCCAAGTTAAGGTCTTTACATTTAATCATCCCCTTTGTGAGATAGGGTACAACTGTTGTCCCCATTTTACAGACGAGGAACTGAGGCTCAGAGGTTAAGGAACCGGACAAAGGCCCTGAAACCTGTGAAAGAGAGAATTTGAATCCAGGGCTCTTACCCTGGAAGGCTGGCAACTGTTGGCCAAACAAAAAGGGTGCAGCCTATGTTTGCTGGCTTCCGGTCTCACCTGAGCCCCTGCCTGCGATTCCGTTAGGAGGGGATGGACTAACTTCTGCCCTGCCCCTCCTCCCACCATGGGAAAAGGCCTAATTGCTAATGACAGCAGACATCCCTAATCTACCCGCCTGCATTTTCCTACTTAACCTAAGCATGACCTCAGATTCCTTCTTAACACATGTGCTTTCGATAGCCACTTCCAACTGACCGGAATTGGCACATGAGATGCAAACGATTTCCCCTCCCAAGGGTTCCAACTGGCATGAGCCAAGGGTGCCTTTCTAGGGAATCAAAGCAGGAGGCAGGCTGAGCTGGCATCGGCAATGGGGATGTTGAGGACAAGCCCCGTTTCAAGTCAAATCATGGGGCAGAACAGGAACGATTAGGAAGCGGGGGGATTGGCAGCAACAGAATCTGCCAGGTGGGGTGGATGCAGAGAAGGGATGACGAGCTCTGTTCCCAAGATGTCTACAGTCAGGAGAACACGAACCTCACAAACATCAGCAAACATTTCATAAGGTATTGTTCTCACAATATTTTTCTTTCCCCTGAGCACCTACGATACATGGTTACAAAAGAGTGTACCTATTCTCCGCCCGGTGTAATTTTGCTAGAATCTATTCCTCATTTAACATAACTTGGGGTCACTTAATAATAAAAAGCACACGTTCTGTAACCGGACATTTAAAATCGTATTAAGCTATGAGGATCGGAAAGAAGAAGACGATGATTTTGGCCAATGACTTGCAGGATAGTGACGATGCTTTAAAATTAAACTTACTCCTGAGTTTCCTGGAAGCCGGGTAACAAAGGGTAAGAAGATGTATCGTAGGATTTCTCCTTGCCTGATGAGAGTTTCAGGGAGAATATAAACTGACGGCTTGTCTGGCCTCAAGTTTGAATTGTTTCATTGGAAATGGTTTAAAAGCAGGTGAGTTCACTCAGAAAATCCAGGTTTGCTTCAAGATGACAAGCTATGGCCACTCCGTGCTCACATCTCTCGGGGTCAGCAAGCAGGAGGAGCGGTTGCCCTTTTAGACCAGCAGGCAGGCTCCTGTTTGCCACACCGCCATTCTCCATCATTCATTCCCTCCAGCACATGCCTGGCCCCTGGCAGTGTCTTAAAACGTATGGCCTCGCTGAGGCCATATTACTATTAACGACTATTAACTACACACACGGTCTTTGGTCCGTTGTATGCGTTGTGGCCAGAGTGGTCCTGTTAACCTCAGACCTCAGATCATGTCACTCCTGTGCCCACAGCCCTTCAGTGGCCCCCACGGCCCTCAGAGGGAACGCCAATGGCCTGAAAAGCACCTTGTCTTGAACTTTGTTCCTGTTTGTCCTCCAGCCTCGTTGGCTCTTTCTGTGCCTCAAACCCACCGAGTACACTTCCTGCCTCCGGGCCTTTGCACTTGCTCTGCCTTCTGCCTGGATCACCCTTCCTCCAGCCTGGCTGTCAGCTTTGGATTCCGCTCAACTGTTACCTTATGAGGGAGGCCTTGCCTGATCACCTCATATAAAATGACACTTCCTCCCCACTGCCTACCCCCTAGACCTGCTTCATTTTTCTCCATAGTACTATTTTATGACCTGTTTCTATCTTACGTATTTATTGCCTGTTTTCATGCCCAGTGATGCAAATTCTATAGGGGGTGGGGGGTGCAGGTGGGGGGAGTTCTTGTTTGTTTGCTGCTGTGCGCCCAGCACTGGAGTAGTGCCTGGCACATAGGGGACACTGAGTGGGTGGTATGAATGGATAAAAGTCTATGATAGCTCAACATTTCTATGGGAGACATACATACATAAGCTTCCTGAAGAAAGATATCTTTATATAAATATAAAGCTTAGAGATTCAAAGATGCATTGTTTTATCTTTGCCTGCAAAGATACAATGCTATAAAGATAGCTATGTTTATATTCATAGTGTTTCCAAATTAAAGGCCAAACAATGACCAACAGTCACAGAAGGCAAGAACAATGGGAAAGCTGTTTACAGTTTCCTTGCCAGGCACACTGTTGGTTTCTTTGAGGCCCTCTTCTTTCTACGTGCTCTTAACCCTTAACCCTTCCGTGATTGCTTGACTCTTTCGAGAAATAGCCAGAGCTGGCCAACTTTTCTATAACTGACATGTTGGACTCTAAACATGGGGAGCTCAGCTTTCCAAATGGCCCTTCCACATGGAGGGGTGACCAGGACTCAGCTCCAGGCAGCCTTGCCCCACTGCACGAGCCTCAGGGCTGGCTGGATGAGGACTGTCCAGACAGCACACGCCCGACTTATTCCAACCAGAGTCCCTGCAGACGGGCTGTATGTCAGCCTTGGGAGTCTGCAGGACCCGAAGCTCGCGTCATGCATTGCCCCTTCAGCTCATACTAACGGAAGCAAGCCCTCCTGGGGGTCTTAAAAAAGAGGGGTCTTTTTTAAAAATCCCGTGGAGCCAGAAATGTGCCCTTCCCCAAAGCAGGGCTGGGGTTGTCTGCGGCTCTGGGGAAAAGCCATTGCTGTCAGGATTTGAGCCCACTTTCCCAATCTGGAGAAGCCTATGCATTATATGCATCCCAATGTTGGCATGTTTCGAATACTTGGCTCACAACTGTACATGACATATGTGACAGAGGGAACCTCGTGGGAGTCTGCAGAGCCACACTGGCCCAGCTGCCAAGCCCACGTCGGGGACTGGGGGTCGGGGTGGGGGGGACATGCCGGCCTCCCTGCCCCCCCCCACCAGAAGCTATCTCCCTTCCCCCAGGCTCCTGTCCCTTCCCACCTGCTGCCAGAGACCTCCCAGGGGGCAACCTCCCCCCTCCCAGCCCCCACTCCCTCCCAGGTGAAGGCCAGAGAGGACCACGGTGGAGCCCACACTCCGCGGGCAAGAAGTCTGGGGAGTACTTGGGGGGGGGGGTCACTGCATTCCCAAACCCCACAAGAACCTTCTTCGGGGGGAAAGTTTCTTTTCCTACCTTCTTAAAACCACTTCCGGAGGCGAGCATCAGGAGAAAAGGAAAAGCAGATGTCAGCCGATGACACAGAATAATCACTTCACTCACTGCTTGTATTTTCCTACCAATTTTGTATTTTTCAAAAAGGACAATAAAACAATTGTACTCTCGGCTAATTAATGACAAGCTGGTAAAAGCATCTCCTCATTGTTCCATTTATTTCTCCATTTCTCCCAGTTAACAGTCCTGTCTCTGAAATGAATCAATGTCGTTTACACAATGCTGTCACCCCATTGTTCCTTTATCATCCTCCATTTTCATAAATCGGGGTGTTAATCCCTTAATGGCTTTTCTCAGTGCTTAAAAAAAAAAGAGAGAAAGAAAGAAAGAAAAAGCCCAGCCCCTGCTCCTCTTAATCCGCCAGTAGACAATGCATGTTTACACAGGCGGCCCTGCACTGTGTTTACTGAAAAAGCAGGTCCAGTTGGGGATTTGGCCCCTTCTGTTTGTTGGCTAAACAGGAGGCCCCTCAGACCCAGGGATCTGCCCCTTCCCCAGGTAACTTCTAGGCTGGACTCTTTGATGGAGCCTCTGACCTTTGCCCTGGTGGCCTGGGAAGGCCCTTGGAGGTGGGGGAGAGGATGGGAGATGAAGTAGGGAAGTGTGATCCTTCTTGGCCTTCTAGATCCACAATCCCAGTGCCTTTCTGCTGGTTTCCCCTGGGGCAGCAACGTCAGCACTACCTGGGAACTGGTTAGAAATTAGCTAAGCAGATCCACACCAACCTGCTGAATCTGAAATTGCAGGTGAGGGGCCGGCAATCTGTTTCTCAAGCCATCCAGGGTGTTCCTGATGTACCCCTGCAATTTGAAAACTACTCTACTAGGGAATTTGATTCTAAGGTTAAAAAGGAAATAAATGGAAATAACACTCATTTCATTCAACAAATATTGGCTGACTTCCGGTTCCTGTTGGGTAAGACCCAGGGGTGGGAGCACTGATTAAATCAGGGCTTGGTGCAAGCCTCCAAGGAGTCCCCAGTCTACTGAGTGGGAACGCCTTGGGTTGGAACCCTTTCCAGACCTCCTCTTCAATTCTCAGACCCCTGCACAATGACTGGCATGAAGTGATAGATCCCCTCCTCCTCCTCCTCATTGTACTTGGGAGTGAGCCAGGAACCTTGTCTCAGCCTCTTGCACAGGAATCTGGGTTTCACCAGAATTTCATGTTCCATCACTCAGTGAAAGTATCCTGCTCACTCTGGGCAAGGCCATGGGCAAGCTGCTGGAGGCTCAGCATTGAAACAAAGGATCCCTGCCCTCAAGAAGCTCCCTGTCTATAGTGAGTATACAAACAACTTGCAAATCCCCTGGCAAGTGCTGTGATAACCTTTCTGAAAAGGCACAAAGGCTGCATGATTAGTTCAGTACAGGTGGTGGTGGTGGAGATAAGTGGTGGTGATGGTGGTGGCGCGGGTGATGGCAATAGAGGAGGTAGTGGTGGTGATGGTGATGGAGGTGGTGGTGGAGGTGATGATGAAGGTGATGGAGGTGGTGGTGGTAGTGGAGGTGATGGTGGTGATGGAAGTAGTGGTGGTGGTGGAGGTGAAGTGGTGATAGAGGTGGTAGAGGTGATGGTAGTGGTGGAGGTGGTAGTGGTAGTGGAGGTGATGGTGATGATGGTAGTCATGGAGGTAGTGGTGGTGGTGGAGATGGTGGTGGTAATGGTGGTAGTGGAGATGGTGATGATGACGGTAGTCATAGAGGTAGTGGTGGTGGTGGAGATGATGGTGGTGATAGTGGTGGTAGTAGTGGAGGTGAGGTGGTGATGGTGATAGAGGAGGTGGTAGTGGTGGAGGTGGTGGTGGTGGTGATGGATGTTGTAAAGGTGATGGTGGAGGTGATGGTAGTGGTAGAGGTGGTGGTGGTAGTGGAGGTGATGGTGGTGATGATGATAGTAGTCATGGAGGTAGTGGTGGAGGAGGAGATGATGGTGATATGGTGGTGATGGAGGTGGTAGAGGTGATGGTGAAGGTGAAGGTAGTGGTGGTAGTGGAGGTGATGGTGGTGATGATGATGGTAGTCTTGGAGACAGTGGTGGTGTTAGAGATGATGGTGATGATGGTGGTAGTGAAGGTGAGGTGGTGGTGGAGGTAATGATGAAGGTGTTGGAGATGGTGGTGGTGGTAGAGGTGATGATGGTGATAGTGGTGGTGATGATAATGGTGGTTCAGGTGGTGGTGGTTGGGCAGCAAGTAGCCTTCACAGAGAAGACCCTTAATTTGAGCTTTTCAGTCTGAGGTAAAGTTCTCCAGCTGGACTTGGGAGTAAGAACATTCAGGGCAGAACGAGCAGCTTACATAAAATACAAAGGTTTGAACAGTATAAACTGCTGCTGAAGGAGGTTAGAGGTGGTCATGATGGAACTGTGAGTTACTGAGGATTCCAAGGCTCTCTCTCTAACTGTCCAGACTTAGGTATGGGATCCAAGGACTTAGAGCCATTGGAAAAAGCCTGTGGATTTTAGGTTTGTGAGCTAGCATCTGACCTACACTAGCTTAAGCCATATAAGGAATTTATTGGCTTCTATACCTGCATAGTTCAAAAGAGTTCAAAAAACTTCAGGCATGGGCGTCTGGGTGGCTCAGTCGGTTAAGTGACTGCCTTCGGCTCAGGTCATGATCCTGGAGTCCCGGGATCGAGTCCCATATCGGGCTCCCTGCTCAGCAGGGAGTCTGCTTCTCCCTCTGACCCTCTTCCCTCTCGTGCTCTCTATCTCTCATTCTCTCTCTCTCTCAAATAAGTAAATAAAATCTTTAAAAAAAAAAAATCTTCAGGCATAGCTGGATCTAGGGGCTCAGGCACCTTATCAGAATACTGTATGTTGGTCCTCCTTTCTTTTTGTGGGCTTCGTTTTCAGACAGACTTTCCCCAGTTGATACCAAAGATGGTCACTGGCAACTTTAAGCCTATTGAATCTTTATGCCTAGAAATGTTGGAGAAAACTGGGCATTTTCCCCACCAGAGGTCTCAAAAAATTTCCCTCATGGGCCTGGCTTGCATAACATGACTCCCAGAATCAATCACTTTGACTCAAGTTCAAGTCAACTAGCCAATCCTGGGTAACATGGTCACTCTCAAACAGGCAGAGGGTAGGGCAAGGTGGTGAACCCCATTTAAATGCCATGGCTGACAGCGGAAGAGGAAAGGTGGTTTGCAAAAGAACCTGGCAGTGTTTTCCCAGAAAAAGCAGCAGTGGATTTGGGCCAGCAAAAAAGAAAAACATGACTTGAACAAAGAGCTAGAGACAATTGAGTAGTAATAATTGAACTGTTGCTAAAATTATGTACGTTCACCTATACACAGAAAAGAAGACCCAAATGGTAACCACCAAAAGGTCCCACTTGGTTATTGGTGATGGAATGATGGATAATTTACATCTTCTGTTTCTTTGGCTGGGGGCAGTAGACACAGACAGCCCTGCATTTGAATCCCTGGTTCTCTTGCTTTGAACTAGAGGCTTCAGGATGAGTTTCTTTGCCCCTCTCCACTTCAGAGTTCAACATCTGTAAAATAAGTCTCCTCACACCTTCTTAACATTCACTGATTGGCATGGAAGGGGGGATATTATTATTATTGTTGTTGTTATTATCGTTATTACGATTACTATTATTACCTCTTTGGCTCTTTGGGCTGGCTTAGAACGAACAGGGATTACATCTATGCGAACCAAAGTCATCTACCCCACATGGCTTAGTATCTACAGTAATATGGCTTTCCTCGTCTATTGTCTTCACTAGCGTAATGTTACTATTCTATGACTACTTTTGCCCAGTCAATTAACTTTATTGTTCATTACAGGAATATCCCATAAACGTTTCGATAGAAAGCATCCAGCAACATTTTATACTCCAAGAATCTTTGAAACCCTCCCCTCAAAATCCCCCTGCTTGTTTCCATCAGTCCTAAACTATTACAACAAGGGGGTTACCAGATTCTAACCAACTCCCCCGCCCACCACTTTGGAAACTATCCTTAAACCAGAGTTCAGAATCTTGGTAAAAATCTCACCTTGTCTGGCCCTCTTTCAGATGCTATTAAAGCTCTGTCAAGGTGGTTGGTGCTTTCCACTGCAGGGACGGATAGATGCAGCTGTGCCTCATGACAGGTTGTGAGTGATACTTGGAAGGCAGCAATCAACATCTATAATAAAAAGCTGCAGGGCTATGTAACTGTATTTTTGCACCTTATTTAGAGGGCCCATGGAGGCTTCTGCTGTTATAGGAAACTTCAACCTCATTCCTTTAGGAGATGAAAACAGCGAGGTTTATGGCAAAACATGCTTCCTGCAAGTCTTTTTTTTTTTTTAAAGGATTTTTTGTTGTTGTTGTTAAGATTTTATTTATTTGACAGACAGAGACAGCGAGAGCAGGAACACAAGCAGGGAGAGTGGGAGAGGGAGAAGCAGGCTTCCCGCCGAGCAGGGAGCCCGATGCGGGGCTTGATCCCAGGATCCTGGGATCATGACCTGAGCCGAAGGCAGACGCTTTAACGACTGAGCCACCCAGGTGCCCCATGCTTCCTGCAAGTCTTAAGACAATGTTATAGTCTTTATTACAGCTTTAGGTGATCTATTTGTTTGTGATCATTGGTTTCATGTCCTTTTTCCTGCCAAGACTATAACCCCACGAGGGCACATACTGTATCTTATTCATCATTTTTCTCTAGCATCTGGAAATGTGCTTGGCACATGGTCAGTCCAGTAGCTGTTCAATGGGTGGGCGAGTGAATGAGTGGGTGCAGGGAGGGGCCCACAGTCCTGGATAGGTTACTGATTTGTTGTCTGCCTTTGGGCAATTCCATTCTCTTTCTGGGTCTCAGTTTCCCTACATGGACATTACCAGAGTGAGATGACACCTGGAATCCACATCTACGCTTATAAGCTGTTATGCTTCCAAAGAAGAATGGCGTCTCAGGCTCTGAAGGATGCTGGATGAGACGGCTGATGACTGCTCTTCTGGAAGCCTGAGGTCAGCAGCCCTGGGATTTGTGGTAATTAATTTCAAATTCTCAGACCTGGTCCCCTTCCTAATCCCTGAGACTAGGCAGGATGGGTGGAGGCTAGGATGTTTCCTAGTTATTAGCTACTGCATTCGTGTAAAGCGCCATTCTTTCCTAGGGCATGTGTGAGTGGGTATACACTCTGTAAGTGGTCCTTAGCGGCATGCCATAGAGGGAACCCCTGGTCCCCTTTCCTTGTTTTATTCTGGTCCAGTCAGTTGTCCCTAATCCCCAGCACAGCCTGCTTCTGGAAGGGAATGCTATCTGCCATTTACACTTCCCAGGGGATTTAAATTTCTCATCTCCCTGCCAGAGACATTTATGATTACTTTCTCCCATTATGAAACACAGGGCTGGACCCTGCTCTGATCTTACAGGTGGTTCTTGAACTTACCCACTGCGTGACTTTGGGCAAGTTAGGTAACCTCTCCGTTGCATGTCTCCCCATCTGCAAAATGGACATGATGCTAGTAGCTGCCCAGTGGGATGTGGAGAGGTTCAATGAATTAATATGGTGAAATACCAGGCCAGAGCTTCTTAGCCATTAGCTGCTATTATCATCCCATAACTTGCCTGGTACATGCCTGACTCTAAGCGGAGGCTTTGCAATCAAATACCACTCAGAAAAAAAAAAAAAAAAAAAGCAACTGTACATTCAGGCAACTACTTGGATGGCTCTCAAAGGAATAATGTGAAAGAAGCCAGTTTCCAAAGGTTACATACTGTATCATTCCACTTAAGTGACATTCCTAGAAAAAGTATAATGATGAAGAACAGATCAGTGGTTGACAGGGGTGAGGGGTTGGGGAGAGAGCGTTTGACTTTTTAAAAGACTAGCAGAAGGGAGATTTGGGGGCAATGAGCTGTTCTGCATCCTAATTGTAGTGATGGCTGTAGGGTTCTAGATATGTGTTCACAAATTTGTAAAACTAGGAACCAAGCGAACATGAATTTTTGAGCGATCATTTCAGAAAACGTTGAGGTTCGATCAATGTTGTTGTCTTTCGGCTACCTCCTTTTCCCTGGCAAGATAAACAAGATGAGATGTCTTTGGATGGCCTGGCAAGCAGAAAAAGCATTGTCCACTGGGATGTTTGGAAACCTGCTCCAGACTGCCCCTGGTCTCTGTGAGAGCTCAGGATCAGGACCTGGGCGTAGCGGTGCTATTTAGAACTCCAATAAGCTCTTTAAAGAGATTTAAATGTGCTGTTTCCCAGTTATTCTGAGGTGCAGCTATAATTGCTGTTCTTTCCAAATAAATCCTTCAGATTAAATGGATATCGAGTGTGTAAGTTCAGCCATTGCTCATGGCACGCGAATCTTGTCAAAGTTCAGGGTGAGTCAGTCTAGATTAGCAGGAGGAAGTTGGCAAACGTTGTTTCAGTCTTAACACTATCATTTGGGACTGGTGTTGAATGTTTACATTTTGGGGAGAGAAAACTCTGGCCAGATAAGGCAGCCTGGGGCAACACTCGGGAGTCAGGAATCTTGGCTTAGCAACAAAGTTGTACAATTTAGGGGGGAGTTCCTTCTCCTCTCTGAGACTCACTTTGGCCACCTGTTCTTTGGCAACAGTGTGAGTTGAACTCAATCATCTTTAAGGCTCCTCCCTCCCTGGCTTATGGATGAGACCATGTCTCTTCTCTCTGCTCTTCAGGACAGAGATGCCTGCTCTTGATCCACCAACATTTGCCTGAATGTGGCTCCTGTTTTGAGGGTACTTCATGAGTTCACCAACGTGATCCTCAGTCTGTCTGGACTTGGATGAGCATCCTTTACCTGTCTGCCTGCCCAGAAGCGATTCTCTGAGCCAACTGGTGTACAAATGCCCATAGGCTCTGCAGCGCCTCTGAGAAAAACGTGCCCAGAGGTGCCGTTAGGATGTGGGAATTATGAGGTGAGCAGGAAGAAGCCAAAAAACCAAGAAGCCACTTGAGCAGAGAGTATAAACATAAATATCCCCAAGCAGGCCCCGGCACTGGGTTTTTTATGTTGATGTGCTAATATGTTATCCACTAAGGGTTTATTTACGCCGTTTTGGTATTCCCTGCAATTCATTTATCTGCATAAGGAAGAGGCGCTAACAGGACAGTTCCTCATGAACAAGCATCCCTGTGTGATCCCCACTGCTGTTTATAATCCTTCATGCCCAGATCTATAATTCATGAGCTGATGGCCTGGTGGCAGTTTCCATAAAGGCCATGGCGGGCACCCAGTCGTTAACGCTCACACTGTCATGCATGGAATCGAAATAAGCCCGCTATCCTTCTATTCATCATGACGCCACCGACGTGTGGGCAATGATATTATCCAAATATTATTAAAACTTTGAACCCTGTCCCCATAAATTATGGCCGAATGGCTCCGTGGCCATTAGGAGAGGGGGATGTATGGGCTTCAGTCGCCGCCGAGTAATTATGTGCTTAAAAGGAAGCGTGGCTGAGCATTCCCCTAGTAAAACAGAGAGAAGCTGGGATCATTTGTTACTGCTGTGGCGTTTGGAGCTGGACGGCTCAGGCAGGTCAAGTCAACCTTACAGCAGGACAATTATCTGCCTAGAGAGACCAAACATCTGTTATTAAGTATGTACAGGAATCAAGGCAACATGCTAGAAATCTTGTCCACTTCAAACACTTGGCGTATTCCACACAACGCCCCCCTTGCTTTTTGTAACTGCAGCAGTCAGCTTTGAAATATGCCCTATCTTCCCTCCCCCGGCCCCTTGCTTTAATGTACCCTGCAGCTGCTAAAGATGGTGTTGTAACTTTAGAAGGACCTCGGTATCTTTCTCCAGCTCTTTAAGTAATCATAATAATTTTTGTGGGTTCTCCCCCCTCCCAAATTTCTTTTGCATTTATTAGTTATTCAAGGAGTATGGCTGGGGCAGCAATATCATATAATTTGAAAGCACAAGGTCAGTCCGTGTTTACGTTAGAAGGCCAACCTCTCTTTGATTCCTGCATCTGCGGCAGCTTGTAGGCTGGTACGGTGCATGGGAGCAAGATGGCTCTGTGTTGGGATTATGAAATGGGAAATAGGTTTCTCGGGCTATTGTGGTTTCCTGGACCATCTGTGAGTCTTAGAATCCCGAGGAAGGAGGGAGTGGGGAGCATGCCAGAAAACACGGCTATCGAGGCAGAAAGTGGGCAGAGCTGGGGGGCGGGCAAGATGGTGGGATGAGGGCAATCAATGGGGGTGGCCCAGGGACATTACACTGCAATCACCCCAACTGCATATATCCAGACAAGAATAACTGGAGTACAATTTTCCTCCCGTAAAGATGCACAATATCAAGTAAGGAGAGTTGGGCCATGTTCGCGGAGGAGGAAGGGCAAAACTCTCCTTCACTAAATGACGTAGTAATAACAGACCAGATTCCTTTCTTCTCAAGAAGAATGGAATCTCCAGATCTTCTGGGGCACTTGCAATCTGAGCATCTTAAAGATATATGATGTTTGGATTAGCTTCAAAGTAATCCAGGGTGGAGCAGGACTATACATGAAACAAACGTAGCCCAGAGTTAATAATTGCTGAAGCCCAGGAATGGGCATGGGAGGGGGCGGCTCTCAGACTAGTCTCTACACTTCTGATTGTATCTGAAATTTTTCCATAATTAAAAAAAAAAAAATCTTAAGGAACGGCACTCCTTTCTGATGTGAGTGACCTACCACGCCAACAGAGAACCCATCTCTTCAGCAGAGTTCTAGGGGGGAAAAAACCCCAGAGAATAGAAGCCAGGATTGACTAGTTTGTGGAGACTGTGGGACTCCCTGCTCTAATCCATCCCGTAAACACTTCTCCCAGAAGGACCTGTTTAAGTACTGTTTCATCACACTCCTACTCGGGAGCCCAAAAAGACTTCTTGGCTCAGCTGCACCAGCCTAAATTCCTTCTCGTGGTATTCAAGATCTGCCATAACAGGTCCTCCTTCTACTGTCTCATTCCTTCACCTTCTTGCCCCACTGGAGCCTGGCAGGAGAGTCAGGGGGCAGTGATGATGAAGTGGACACAGGAGTGGTGGCCCCAAGACCAGTTCTGGGACTTCCCGTCCCCCGTGTTCTTTCCCCTTGGGTAGGGCTTTCAAGTCCAGTGGCATGGCCTTTGACTTTGGCCTCTCTTCCCTTGGTAAGTGCTGGGAAGAAGGCAGCTCTAGCATAGCTACTTGATGTCCCCCCAGAAGAAAGGAAGAAACGTACATGGATGACCAGGATCTAGTCCCCTTTGAAAACACAGGCAATTTTTTTCCTTCACATACAGGATTACATTGACCCTTTAAAACAGTTCTACTAGAAACAGGCCATACCAGAGAATAGGCCAAAATAGGAAGGAGATCTAAGAACTAAAGATATCCATTGAATGAGGGCAAATACTTGGGAGTCATGGTGGATATCTGATGTCTGCTAGCCTAGAATCCATTCCCACTTCTTTGGCAGAAATCACCCCACATTTCTTTTGGAGAACCAGCCCTCTTCCACTTGAGATTCATAGAATGTTAGTAGAATTGACCTCCAATCCCAACACCCCATCCCATTTCAGGGGAAGTCATATGACCCAGGTATGGCCTGCTGGAACATCCCCTGAACAGAGTGATTGGCTTAAGGGTGGCCATGTGACTCAACTCAAGCCAATGAGACTCAATTCTGGAACTTTTGTTGAACATGTTTGGTGCCATTGGCCACGTTTTTTTTTTTTTTTTTTTTTCCCCATCTTGAGCAGGAGAACCCACATGAGGATGAGTTACTATAGAAGAAAACAGAGAGATAGAGAGGGTGAGAAATCTTCCTGGAATGGTTCAGTGATGTGAACCAGTTCTTTCCTCTTTTGTGTTTGTTCATATAGAGCTCAGTTTCTGTTACTTGCAACCAGAAGAGTCCTGCCTGACATCATGGCTTCTCAGCCTGTAGGTGACCAGAGGAAGGTGCTCAGCCCAGTTGATCAAAAGAGCAAAGGACTGTGGGCCTCAGCGATGTGGTTGAGTGAGATGCTAGGCCAGTGATAGAAAACCTGTGTCCTACACCCATGGGGACATCAGTGACCAGGGTATCTTTCCTGGTGAATCCAGATGTGACCCAAGTACTTTCCCACTTAGTGTTGTGGGTAACCACTACTGATCAGCCACACTTGGCACGAGGATGGATCTATTTGCCATTCTTGCTTGAGGCCCTGGAGAGGAGCTGGGTAGGGTTTTTTTCTAGGAGGACCTGGAGAGAAAGGCTGCCATAGACTCGAAGACACTTGACAGGCTCAGAGAGGGCTTAGTAGTAGTATTGAGGGGACTTGATGGTGAGGCCCCTGAACAGAGCACCTTGACTCAAAACAGAAGAGGAGGGCAGGACTTGGGCTCTGGACACCCTCTCAGGGGCTACCCAACTAAGCTGACCACTACAGGTGGATGAGATCTTCCTAGAGTAGCAACATGTCTTCCGAGAGCCCAAATGCCTAGTGTCCAAGCCTGGCTTTGCTACTTTCTCAGTTATGTGACTGCAGGCAAGGTTCTTAACTTATCTGTGCTTAGGTTTCTTCATCTGTAAAATGAGGATAATAATAACACCACCTCCCTGGGTTGTAGTGAATATTAAATGAGCTTATTTAGGGAAGGCACTGAGAACAATGCCTGACGCATACTCAGTGCCATATGTTTGTTCAGCAAACAAATAAAATCTCCTTTATTTTCAGGGGTTCAGCTGAGGGTCTTGCTCAGAGGTAAAGCGGTCAGTCCTGAGTTAATGCTCCTATTTACTCCACTTATTCTCTTGCTTTCTCTCCCATTCTTTCAGCAAACATCTGTTCAGTGCTGATCCTGGGCCCAGTGAAGGAAGAGCTTCATACTTCTTCAGATTTCCTTTAGTTCATGGATGATGCAAAGCTCAATAGGGCTTCTAGATATCCACCCCAAAACCTCAGTCCACACATGGGCAGCATTGGAACAATGTCCCGAACCTTTCTTTCCATGTGATTCACACTCTTCCCCTCGTCCTTGATGAACAGATCTTCCCAAGATGAGGTCCCTGCTTCTTAGAGCTAAGGAACTGGGGCTCCAGGAGGTGAAATAACTTCCCTAAGGTCCATCAGGGTAGGATGTGGTAAAGCTGAGTTTGCAACCTGGGTCTCACTTATTTTTCCATCATATTGACATGGGCCACCTTGTCACCACCTGCCTAACTGATATTAGGCTGAGTGGCTGATGTTTCTTTCTCTCCCACTACATTGGGAAGCTTTGGAAATCAAGAGCCATATTTCTTTTTCTTTTTTTTTTATATCCCCACTTTTTTTTATTATGTTATGTTAATCACCACACATTATATCGTTAGTTTTTTTATTTTCACATTTTTTAATTGTTATGTTAATCACCATACATTACATCATTAGTTTTGGATGTAGTGTTCCATGATTCATTGTTTGTGCATAACACCCAGTGCTCCATGCAGAACGTGCCCTCTTTAATACCCATCACCAGGCTAACCCATCCCCCCACACCCCTCCCCTCTAGAACCCTCAGTTTGTTTTTCAGAGTCCATCGTCTCTCATGGTTCGTCTCCCCCTCTGACTTACTCCCCTTTATTCAAGAGCCATATTTCATTCATCTCTGCCTCACTGGCCCCAGAGTAAGCCCTCAGAGCAGCTGTAGACTTGCTTTGCCAAGGAGTTTATGCAAATGGCCCAAAGTTGCAAATCAAGTTAGCAGCTGGAGAAGTGCTCGAAATATATCCTTTCTTTGAAATCCCAAGAGCCTACCTTATGAACTCCTTGTTGGGTTACAAAAGGATGCCCATTTCCCACTGAGATCTTTATCCCTTTCTCTGTCCTAAAAGGTTCTTCCCTAGGATTGGTCTTCTGCGATAACTGGATGGAGAAGTCAGTGAAGGACAGCCTCAGAATATCCCCTCTGGGCCAGACTCCTCCCCCAGTGGCTCAAGCAGCCAGGTCAGCCTGGCCCCAGTTACCAACATCTTCCTGAAGGGCTGTGGATGTCATCTCCTCTTTGCTGGGAATGGGCCTCTTCCCTTATGGTTTCCTGTTCCCTGGCCTCTCTCTAATTTATTGCTTCTGTTTATGATTTGAGGTTAAATGCTTTCAGCTCCATTTTCTTCAAAACATAGATTTCGTTCTCCCCGCCAAGTTATCGACTGCTGGTCACTGAACAACAGGCTCCAGGAAGGGTGGGGGGAATTAGCTTAATGAGACCCCCTGCTCTCTCCTGTGTGAGCTAGGCAGGCTGGTCTCAGCTCAGCCATTCCCAAACGGCTTCCAAAGAACCTATACATCTCCAGCTCCCAGAAACTGCAGTGTGTATTATGTGAACCACACAGTCTTAACATTTTTTTTTTTAAGATTTTATTTATTTATTTGAGAGAGAGAGAATGAGAGACAGAGAGCACAAGAGGGAAGAGGGTCAGAGGGAGAAGCAGACTCCCCGCCGAGCAGGGAGCCCGATGCGGGACTCGATCCAGGGACTCCAGGATCATGACCTGAGCCGAAGGCAGTCGTTTAACCAACTGAGCCACCCAGGCGCCCCAGTCTTAACATTTTAGACGGACTCCTAAAGCAGGAGGCACTGATGGTGGGTGGAAGGGCCTGTAAAATGAGAATGGTAGAAGCCTGGGGACAGAGAAGGCTGAGGACAGAGAAGGCTGAGCCCAGACTTCCAGTAAACCCCCTACCTGGAGCCACCATTTCTCAAAGAACAGGGTCTGCTTGGGCAAATGTGGCTGTTTCTGGATCCCAAGTTGAAGGTTTACCTCTAGCCTTCCAGCCAGGTGCCGTCACTTACCTGTTTTAATGGCACCGGGAAATACCTGGCCCTCTAAACCCACACCATGCCTGGCCAGAAGTCTATATGGGGATGTCGGCAGACCTCTCTTTTGGCTTCACCTTACGAATTGTTGGGCTTTTCTTTAAATTTCTACTCCAGTTCCCTACTATTCCTAGAGGTCCACTTGCTTTCCCTCCCTGGACTCTATCTGCTCATTCATTCATTCATTCATTCATTCATCTAACAAGCTGATACTTGGCATCTACTATGGGGCCAGGTGCTGGATTAGGCTATGGCGTAGAGAGAGATGAATTAGACACTGCCGTTTGCACAACTCTGAGAAGTCTGGGTGGGAAGGTAATTGTGACAAACGTGACCGTTCTGCGTATAAAAGTACATGAAACCATCTCTATAATTGTATCATTTCTAGGATGCCATGTAAATGGAATAATATAGTATGTAACCTTTTGAGATTGGCTTTTTATACATAGCATAATCCCCTTGTCCTGAGGTCATAAAGTGTAAAATGAGGGCCCCGTGTGGGATAAGCAGCTCTCTTATTCTATATCTTAGAAAGCAAAATTCCTGGTTCCTCCTTGCTGCTAATACTACAATTTCATCTGCCTGGGACCTACTGTTTCCTTCACTGCTCTGGTGCTGGGTCAGTCTCGGCGTTAGGCAGTGGTGACCCAGGGAGGTACACTTCCCACTGTCATGGAGCTTACAGTGAATAACAGTAATAGGTACCGCACAGTGCTTTCTAGGCACCAGACTGTTCTAGGAACCCTTGGTTGGGGCAGCATCTCCCAACAGATGGATGCGGTGCCATTTTCTCTGCATGGAGGTGTTGACTGCTGATCAAGTGATCATGGGGGTGGGGTGGAGACCATGCTTTCCCAGAATGGGGCCTTTCTAATGCACCCAAAGGCAACTACAGGCTAGTAAGCTCTGTGTGCAGCACATGTAGAAGCTTTCACCCAAGTTAGGAGGGCACTAGTAAAAATATGCCTTGGCCATTTTCCATAGGAATTTGGCAAATGCTTTTTAAAATGACTCTAGTCATGTGAACAATTCCCTGATTCTACTTCCTAATGCCATATTGTTAGCTGAAATTACTGTCAGTCAGGGGGTGCTCTTGGATCATTTTTCCCCATGGGTTATGGAGCAGACCACCTCCAGACAGCCTCTCCTAGAGATGAGCAAGGACCTGGGGCTCAGGGAGGAGTGAAGGGCAGGTTGCTCTTGTCTACCCAGTTGTGATCAACAGCGTTCCCTCATCTCCACTGTGTCCTCGCTTCTCCATATCCACTCCAGCCCTAATCCCAGGCTTTATAAATTCCAGGCTGTCCAGTTTGATGGGGGGGTGGGCAATACTGGGCCAGTCCATTGGAATTCTAGAATATTTTGTGCATCCCTGTTGACCCTGTCTTGGGTGATGATTCCAAAAAATCAAATAAGGAGTTTCTGAGAAGAGCCCATCAGTGACTAATGACTGCTATTCACGAGTTAATTAATTAGTACTGTTGAGCCCAATTCAGAAGATGACATGTGCTGATACTGGATAACAATATTTTTCAGGGCTCAGAATTTGCTCTAATTCTGGCTTTAAAGCAAAAATATAATATGGTGAGTGAGTGTGAAAGCCTCTAATAAGTCAAGATTTAGAGAGTATAGGGGAACAGGGAGAAGAAGGAGAGGGAAAGTAAACCCAGGTGGATGAGCCCAATAGCCCAGACGTTCATCAGATAACCTATAAACTCACTTCATTTCTCTGCAAGCTGTTTTCTCCCTGTTATGGGCTGAACTTGTCTTCCCCAAATTCATACGTTGAAGTCCTAACCCTCAGTGCCTCAGAATGTGTGACCCTATTTGGAGACAAGGCCTTTAAAGATTAATTAAATTAAAATTAGGTCATTAGAGTGACCCAGTCCAATCTGACTGGTGTCCTTACGGGAAATTAGGACACACACAGAGGGAAGGGAAGGCCATGTGAAGAAATAGGGAGAAGATGCCATCTAGGAGACAAGGAGAGAGGCCGCACAAGAAACCCAACCTGCTGACACCTTGATCTTTGACTTCCCAGCCTCCAGAACCATCAGAAATAAATTTCTGTTGATTAAGCCACCCAGTCTGTGGTATTTGTTATGGCAGCCTGAGTAGATTAATGTGCTTTCTTTGCACTGGAAAGGTGTGATTCGCCTGAGCATCCAGTGGTTAGGACAACTGAAGGAGACTTTGAGAGTGAACCTGGCCTTGGATGGAAAGATTTCAAGAGAGTGAGGAAGGCAATATGGGCCAGTGTAGGATGGAGCAGAGGTCAGTCCTTAGCTTGTGAAGTTCTGGAGGGCAATTGCTCTTTATGTGACCCAAATGCTTGCTAATGTCCCCAAGGGAAGAGGAAGGGATGGATGAGTAGATTGTGTTTCTATGGCACAGTTCTTTTCTCTACCAGGAAAGTTACTATCTTTCCCTTTTCTCCATCTCTTTCTTCTCCTGTAAGTTGGATGATTCCAATTCCACCACCAGAACTGTTTAAAAAATTCAACTGAATAAATGTAAAGAACTGATTGGCTTTATTGAACAATCCGTGGGTTGGACAGCATCTCATCTAGCAAGTGGAGTCATAGAGTCCACCAAGTCATAGAAAAGGAAAGGTTTTTAAGGCAGAAAGGGGGCATAAAAAGGAAATTATTAACTCAGGTCGTGATCCAGGGTCCTGGGATCGAGTCCTGCATGAGGCTCCCTGCTTAGTGGGGAGCCTGCTTCTCCCTCTGACTGCCTCTCCCCCTGCTTGTGCATGTTCTCTCACACTCTCTCTCTGTCAAATAAATAAAATATTTAAAAAAGAAGGAAATTATTAGGGAAAGAAAGATACATCATTTCAGGCAAGATTGTCCTTCTAAGAGGATTGGAAGGGCCTACTGGGTGGGTTATCTTCACTAGTGCTGAACCAGGTGATTCTGTGTCAACTGGTTAAAGGTCACATTCCTGTGGCGTTGAAATTGCAATTATCTTAAATATCAAGTTTTGGTTAGCTGATGCAGAGTTTAACACAGTGACTCCATTTTGGACCTACTGTCTCCTTTTTAATAATTCCCCCATTTGATCAGGTCTCTCAGCTTAACTGATGAAAATTTAAGGCATTAGCACCACTCTGAGCTACTGCTCTGACAGCTTTTGTTGATTTTTATGTGGCATTCGCAGGCCATGACATTTTTTTGTTTAATTTCTATGATATTCACAGGCCAAGACTTCAGCATCATAAATTTTAAGTTGACTGTTTTTTTTTTGTTGTTCCCTTTCTGATGTCTCAATCTTAGGAAAATCATTTCTTGGTGGTTAGTGGCTGTGAATATACATTTAAGGCTTTTGAGAAAGCACAACACACCAGAGAGATTATTATGACCATGAAGCAGGGTGATTTCCAATGTTTGCTGTGAACTTTGGAGCCATGGCTCCCAAGACCCAAATCAATCAAAATCAAATAAGGCAAAGGAAGACCCTGTGTTAGGCCCAGTGGCTTTACTCAGTGACCTCACGTAATTAAGTGTCAACTTCCCCAGAAGGGTTAATCCAGGTGCAGCAGGTGGTATTGGTTATAGCACAGATACCTCCTTACTCAGCCAGAAGATAATCAAGGACTGTTCTATTATTGAGAACAACTTTGGCCTCAGAGTCTAAGGATTTTGGGGGCAGCTTTCATCTCAGCAATGCATTCTGCAATATCTTTGAGTTAAGGAGAGGATTCTGATCATATTCTCACTTACATTTTTTCCTAACCAAGGAATTATGGCCCTGCCAAAGGAAGCAAATCCTCAGTCATGATGCCTCCTGGTAATTTCTTTTGAATTTGATGATGTAAATCCAGGGGAGTCAACCAGTGAGGTGTCTTAGTTCCTTTGTGGAAAGTTGGGGCACAGTTGGATAACCTAAGAGAAATTGCCCAGCCATGTGCCAGCTATCTGGACATTCATAGGTCCAAGAAGAGTGAGAACCATCTCAGCAAGGATAGATGTTTTCAGGGCCCAGACTACTTCCTGCTAAGGTGGCATTTAATAGGCTCATTTGCAGGGATTTGCCTATTCAAGCCAGGGCTCAGTTAGGTTTGCTCTGAGCCTAAAATAAAATAATCTAAATTCCTTAGCAGTGACCTGGAACAAACAGATGATGGTATTATCTTTTCAGGCCAGACCCAGAGCAAAGGAAAGAAAAAGAAGAGAGAGGTTCATGTTTGGTTAAAGTATGATGTTTTGACCTGCCATCTTGGGATGAAGCTGTCTACTTTGATGTTGGCTACTTCTTTTCCTAGTCAGTTTGACTTGGAGGTCTCCACCATTTGCACAGGACCTTAGGTCCCTTTCAAGGAGATTCAAGGGCAGTCTCTGTTCTTATTGATTCCAAATCAGAGGGTGGGAGAAAACTGCAAGCATTAGTTTGGAGAGTCATAGCCAGATACTTCAGGAAACCAGGATTCAGGATCAGGTTCAGGTTCTAGGTATATAAAAAAATCTCAAAGACAACAGATTTAGAATCTAATACAGACAAAGGTGCAAATATAATTTTTCTCTCTACAGTTATCCCCATTTTTCCTCCCAAGGATAATCACAGTAAAACAAATTTGCTTGCGTTAGAGTTGACTGATTATTTACATAAGTGCACCAAGAATAGTGATTGGCCATATAAGCTCTTTTTAAGACTGCTTGGCTGGAACCTTGGAAGCAAAGCACCAGCAGAATTTTTCAAGGGCCTTTATTGGCTCTGTAAAGTCAACCTTAGTTATTTAAAACCCCCTGGTCATATCTGAGTCTAGGCACATTTCTCTCAAATATGACATTCCAGCCAAAGCCTTGACAACATGGCCGATGTTTTCAACTGTGTCCTTTTACAAGATGACAGATTCTTGCTGAACTTATGCAAATAACTAACTGTATTGCCATGAAAAAAAATACTCAAAAGAGTTTCTGGAATCTGGAAGGATCAGGTAAGGGGGGGAAAGTCAATGTAGCACCTTTGCTTACAAAGGTATACTTTACCAAATTGTTATAAGTCATAGATATCTTAAGAGAAAAAATTTCCTTAAATCTAGAAAAGCAAAACATGAGAAAACCAGTAATGATTCTAAACAAGAAGTCATAAAAAGTTTATAATCATCCTCCTAAGTTTATTTAGCCCTATGTTATTAATTTTTTTTCTGCTTCAACCTAGTTTTTCATTAGTTTTGGAAATTCTTGCCCAGTTTAGTTTTATGATCTTAAAGTTATCAGAAAACTTGTACTTGTCTGAAATCCTTTCCTTGAATCTCCTTGAAGATGAAGTACTTTTGCAAGAAGACCTTTGTAAAATATCAGAGTAAAAGCAATAATTGTCTGCAAATGAAAAAAGATTTAAAAAATGCCCATTGTTAGAGATCTGATGAGAGTTTATTGTAGTGGACTTGATAAGGAAATTTGGTTATTTCTGTAACATACAGCATTTTAAGGTAATAACTGGATTTATGGCTGAAAAGATTATACCAAGACATACCATACTTTAGGTATTTCAAATAATTTTTAGAACTTCATATCCAAATACAAGATTAAGAAAGCTAAATATTCTTATTTGACAATACTTCCCATTTAACTTAACATATCAAATAAGCCTAATTAGTTTAAAATCTCCCTTTTTTTAATAAAGAGAGAGAACACGTTTTTTTGAGATGTTCCAGGGACTTTCTGGAAATTCTCAAAGTTAATTTGAGGTCAAAAAGACTTCATTTAGAATTTGATTTTTGGGAAGTTTGGTAGAAAATATGAAAATTGTCTAAAACACTTGTCATATAGGATCACAGTTCACTGTGAAACAATAGTTATTCACTTAAACATGGCAACAGTTAAAGATTTTGCAGGCAAATACAGAAAGTTAAATAGTTGTTAAGTAAAACAACTCTTTTAATGTAGAAGACTCAGTTTTATTAAGTAATCAAAGACTTGATAAAAACAACATAGGAAATTATTTTGACAAAACACAAAATCTTTGTTTTCTAGGCAAATTAAAAGTAAAGAAAAAAAAAACTTTATCAAAATTCTTATTAAGAGCAGACCGATAATCCAAGAAAGGTTTGTCCTTTCAGCAAAAGAAAACCAAATTCTAATTTTGTACCAGCTTACTTTTTATATTAAAACTCATTTACTTCATTAAATTCATTCTAATCTTAGCTAGTCCTGACCATACATAAAGTTTCTTTCCTTTATTTCTAGTAGTTTTAGTTACATATATTAGAATTTTTAACCCACAGAAATCCTTAATTTCTAGTGAAAACTAAGAGGTGAGCAATTAGGAACTGTCTTTTACTTAACACACTGTTTAACCCAAGTGACTCCATTTTGGGCCTAAAGTCTCCTATTTAACAGAAACTTCCATAGCTTAAGGCTGTGTGCGCCAAATCTGTAGGTGCATGATGTGGCTGCCTATGGGTGCTTTATAAATGTCCATATCTGGATGCTCCCTCAGACTCATTGAAAGAGAACATCTGCAGGTCTAAAAAGAAGTTTCCAGATCAGATGGTGAAGTGCTGTGGATGTGGAAGGTATAGGGGTGGAAAAGATTTCCTTCCTCTCTTCTAGGTTATTAGGCTGGTCTGATGATAATCTAATAATTGAATTGATATAAGGTAGAGTAACAGGAGAAAAAAAAACACCCCAAATTTAATAGCATGTATATATATCTTCTGTATACATGGGAGAGATCCAGGAAAACTGAGTAACTCCCTGAAATAGCCCAAACCATCACCCTAAAAACTGTCTTTAGCTAATATTAACCAAAGATGTTGGAGGTTGCAGTCATGGGAGGTTGACAGGAAGAGTGCAGTCCATAGGGTAGGGTTCTGATGCACATTTAAGTTCTACCCTTCTCCATTGGTAAGAGTGTCTATGGATTGAATCCTGGTGCAGCAAAGGAGATGCCCTTACAATGGATATTTCTCTTACAAATGTAACTATCTCTTACAAAAGGGTAACTTCTGCTCAGTTTTCAGGGCTTCACTTGTATCTGCTGTTTTTTAAAAAATGACCAACTTAGGATCACCCGGGTGGCATGGTCAGTTAAGCGTCTGACTCTTGGTTTCAGCTCAGGTCATGATCTCGTACTCCGATTATCATGCCCTGAGTCAGGCTCTGCACTCTGCACAGAGTCTGCTTGGGATTATCTCTCCCTCTCCCTCTGCCCCCTGCCCCCTGCACTCTCTCTCTCTCTCTCTCTCTCTCTCTCTCAAAAATAAATAAATAAATCTTTTAAAAAATGACCAACTTAAAATAATATGCCAAGGACGCATATTTTGAAATGGTTTATTTCGCTCACCATCAAAGGTATTAGGCTTAGATTACGTGGTGGTGGTAGGGCTCATCATTCTCTGCTGCTTATTTCCCAAAAGCCAGCAAGTAGGAGTGGCAGGAGTATGAGGGGCTCCTCAAGACTGCAAGCCTAGGTTTTTTCTGCAGGAACAGGTTAGGCCTTGCTAGGCTTCTGCTTTCTTATAACAGCCTCATCTGTGAAGATTCATAAGGTTGTGAAGAGCCTTTTATGTTCTGGAGAAAGTTGTGTCACTCCTCAAGGTTCCTATTTTAGGGTCTTGCCTGGTCAGAGACAGCTGTCCTAGGTCTGCCCCTGCCGGGAGTGTTTCAGGAATACAAGGAAGCGGCAGAATTCCCAACCCCTCACCTGTGGAGTGATGCCTGGGTGGCTATGGTTGACAGGTCAATGGCCCTAGAAAGGAGATGGCCCATTAGTGGGAGTCTACTTTGGGAGACCTTGGGTTGGTTACTTGTATCCCCCTGCCTCGGTTTCCTCTGCTGTAACACGGGGACACTAACGGTGCTTTTGTTGTAAAGATTTTGCCAGGGCAAATGAAAAAATGTGGATGAAACTCTTAGAAGAATTCCCGTCTCAGAGCAAGCATTTGATTTTGATGATAGTGATGATCGTGATGTAGATGATGATGAAGATGGTGATGATGACAACGGCTATAGTATTGATTGGGCTGGGGTTTTTTTAAGAGTTCTAAGGGATATATTCATCATGCTTTGCCACTGGCCCCAGTACACAAACCTTCAAGATTACCCTCTCTTCTTGGCTATTTTCCTAGCCCAAGAGCAAGGTCCCCTGTGGCTGCCTGCAGTGCTCCCGCCCCACCCCAATAGCAAGCCAGTTTGGAAGGAATTGGTCTGTGATCCAGTCTTGTGTTTAATTCTTTCCTGGAGGGACTGGACTGGGGGAACAGGGAGAAGTATGGAAGGCCCACCTTCCCCACGACTCTGATGATGGATAGAACATCTGGCGAGCTGCAGGTGCCCCCTCAGTCTATCTTTTGTCTACTTGATAATAGATGATCTAATCTGTCTCTTTACAGCACTTCCTTCTCTGTGCAGGTGACAGAGATGGAGCGATCCCATCCCTCACCTGGGGGAAACATGACTTGCCAGGCAATGCACACTGCATTGTAGCAGGCTGTGGGGGGCATCCTGGGAGGTTTGCCACGCTTACTGCTTGCAAGGCATCGTCACGTGTGGCTCTGTGTGGCCCACAGGACCGCCCACCAATGGCAAGCCATGTCTGGCCAAGCAATGGAAATAAGTTCTTCCTAGGTTCACTTACAGCCCGTCTGGCCACCTCTCACCTCCTCATCCAGTGATATTTCTTACAGAAAATCAACTACTCTCCCCCTCCTTTTAAAATGATATTATGCTGCAATATTTCAGGCATGCCAAAAAAAGCCACAGAGAATATTTTCATAAACATTGGGGTACCCAGCCCTCTGCTTAAGACGGGAAACACTGCAAATACAGTCAAAGTCTCTTCCCTCCTCTAATCCCAGTGCTCACCACTGTTTTAAATTTCCCCATACATGTTTTGATAATATCTCTACATTTGTATGTGTCCATCTGCTTTTAAACTTAAAAAAATATTATAACACTGTTGGTAGTCTGCGGCAGCTGGAGACTCTTTTGTCCCTAACGTTGCTTTGATAGTTCTCCATGTTGCGTCCTGGGGTTCGGGACTTCCGGTTCAGCTTCAAGACTCCCCAGACTTTCATGGAATAAGGACCACCCTTTTATTTCTCCGTTGCCTTGTTAATGGATATTTAGTTTGATTTGATTTTTTTTCTTGCACTTCAAGCACTATAGCAGTGGATATTCCTGTCTTCTTATGAAAATGTGCAAAAATTTCTCTAGCATCTACACGTGGGTGAGGAAATGCTGGGTCATGGGGCTTCCAAATCTTCAGTTCTTTTAGATCAGCTAATTGTGTTTCTGAATGATTTTACCAATTTACAGTTGAACCAGAGAAGTAAGAAAGTTCTCACTTTTCCACTACCTCACTAGCATGGATGTGCCAGACTTTTAAAATGTTTTCCAACTGCTCTCATTGGAAATGAGGTACCTCATTATGGTTTACATAACTCTCTCTTGCTCTCATTCTCTCTCTCTCTCTCTCTCTCTCTCTCACACACACACACACACACACACACACACACACACACAGAAGCATTTAAAACTTTTGCTCTTGCATTCCTCAGTGGAAGGGCCCTCTGCATGCAGGAAGTTCAGAGCTGGAGAATTTGGAGATGGTGTATCTGATGGTGCTGGGGAAGGATGTGCTTTCCAGACAGACATGATCTGGATTTGACACCCTGCATATAATTAGGTCTCGCAACTTTGGTCAGGTGACTTTACCTTTCTGAACCTCAATTTTGCTCATCTGTAAAATGGTAAACATAATGCTATCTATCTCAGAGTGGCTGAAGAATGAAGGGGGAGTGGGGTGTAGAGCACTGAACCCGATGACTGCCCCAGTAATCCCTGGGCAAATGTCGGCTGCAAACCCCTCTCCTTCTTTCCCTCCCCTCCTTCCCTCCTTTTGCACTTTTCTACTGGAAAAGTAGTTGCCTTACCTTTAAATGCAGACAGAAACTCCAGGAAGAGGCCACCAGCATTGCTTAGGATGGATACCCTTAGGAGTCCCCTACTCCAATGAGTAATGCCTAATGTTTTGTAATTAGTATATTAATTGTATGCAAATAGATTCCTCTATGTGGCTACAGGGCACCTTTGTTTCCCAGATAATTGAACGCTTCCTTGAAATTTCACGGTTTTGGCTCATTTGCTCAGAGAACTTTTCTTCGAGGGTGCCTAGAGTACACTGCAGCCTGGCTGAGCTGAGTAATCATGAATTCCGAATGAGCAAAATCCTCCAAGCCAGGTTCCCCCGGCTCAGGGTGAATGAATGACAGCAGACAGCCCTCAGGAGAGGATCTGTCTATAAACGAATGGAAGGGATTTCCATAACTCTATTCTGGGCTATGACCAAAGCTAATCATCTAAAAAAGAAGTTGTACCTGGTTCCAGACCTTTGTTAAGTAATGTTTGCATTTCATAAATGTGCTTGAATTCCATGCCTTCCATTTCAAGCTGGGAAACCTCTGCTCATCCAGTCTTTCCCTGTGCTAACATCTCTGACTGAGGCAGCAGGATTTCATCAAATAACCAATTAACTCTCAAAATTAAAGTATACAAGAGCACAATTAATTAATTTTCTACTTTTTTATCTTCATTGGACATTAAACCCCATCAGTCTTTAGCTATCACACACACACACACACACACACACACACACACACACACACCCCAACTAATCCAATGAATGTCCATTGGATACCCATTCTGAGCTAAGCTTCACCAAGTGGCAGACTAAAAGAGCCAGTCCCAGCCACTCAGAGGTCATGATCTAATGGGTGAGACAAACATTAATCAGATAACCTCACAAGTAAAAATATCTCAAACTGTAATAAATGTCACGAGGTACAGAGTAAAGTGCACTGAGTGAGAATAACACAGTGGACATGTTTTGGAGAGGACAGTGGGGAACACCTCTATGGGGAGCGATGTCTGATCTGAAATGGGAAGGATGAGAAGAATTCAACCAGGTAAGAGTGGAGAAGACCCTATAGACAAAAAGAAGGGATGAGCCAAGGCCCTGATGTGAGGAATGATAGACTCATTAGGGACATAGATAGAAGGTCATGTGACTTCTATCCACTATTTTCCAAAAAGGTTGCTGAGATTCCAGCTATCACATCTAGATTCCAGATAAGAAAAGGGAGCAAGAGGGAAATGGTGTATTACCCGGATGAATGAACTTTTTAAAAAAAATGTTTTCAATGTATTAAAAAGCAATATAGTGCAAATGCTGTGGTTAACATAAGAAAGGATCCAAATTTTTCAAGGAATCAGTTTTTATAAACAAGTTCTATAATGAAGGGAAATAGTATCTTGAAACATAAAAGTTTTGTTAAACAAGCTTTAAAATTTTTTAAATCAGAAAACATTTAAGACTAAATTCTTTCAAATGTTCACACAGAAAGCAACCTGCACAATCTCCATAATAAAATCTGTCCTTGTGCACACATGTCCTGGGCACTTTGAAAATGTTAAAGTTTTTAAGGTTTAAGTGGTGGAAGCAGTACGTAAAGGTTTCGTGAAACTTTTTTTCCAAAAAATGTGTACTTTCAGTAAAAGATTTTACCATTTTATCTGACTCTGTAGTAAAGGGCAGAGTAAGTGAGAAGAGACTGGGTGATGGACAGGACAGATCATGAGACCCCAGTACTGATTGTTGGGGTCACTTTCCATTGCTCGGTTCTGGTTTCTGCGACTGTTCATCTCAGGATGCTCCCATTCTGCGACCTCCATGTCCTTGCCTGAACTGTTCCTTCTATCTGAAATGTATCTCTACAACAAACTTCCTACTTGGCAAGACTGTATCTGCCCACCAAAGCTCCTGCTTTCTCCTGGATTCCAACACCGCCCCCTCTCCCCCTGCCTCCTCTAGGAAAGGAGAATCTCTTTCCACACCTGTAGCATTTAGCGGTCCCTCATTTTGGCTGTTTGCCAACTCCAGCTCTGACTTCGGTTTCTCGGCCTGTGCCTACTACTTGAGTGTGAGCATCCTGGGTGTGAGGACCATGCCCCATTATCTTCATATTTCCTCCCTTCCCAGTCTGTAGCTGGCCCCTGGAAGTCAGTATGTCTCCGTGAATGAGTAGAATGAATAAATGAAGTATCCTGCCTTGGATCCTTCCTCCAAAGCCTTACCCCCTGTGGCTAAGACTGCTGGCTGCCTCTCAAATATGCATTCTCCCCGTCTTCCTTGCCAACAGAACTATAATTTTATTTGGCTGGCAATTTGTCTAACTAAAGCATTACATTTCCTGGTAGGCATAGCCAGTAGGAAGCACACACAAATTGTTGGGTGGGGTTTTGGGGACAGCTCCTTAAAAATGTCTTACTCATCTAGGTGATAGACCATTTACCACCTTTGCTCCCTTTTCTTGTCTGGAATCTGGATGTAATAGCTGGGGCCTTGGCAACCTTTTTGGACCTTGAGGCCAACTTGAGGATTGAAGCCAGTCATAAAATTGATGGAACACAAATCCAGAAGACTGGTTTCTGATAACTGTACAGCACTGTGCAGCTGTGGGACCGTCCACTTTGGGACTTCCTATCTATCTGAAGCAATTGCTCTTTTCTCTTATCTGCAGCCAAACACAATATTTACTAAACAGCCTCTCTATCAGTACTCTCTTTTTTCTAACCTTGCCGTTTATTTTCTCCTCTTTCTTACATCAAGAAAGTAAAGCTCTACAGTGTTTTCAGTGCCATCATTTTGGAATTGGTTTCATTCATTTATTCATTCAACAAATATGTACTTAATAAATAAGATACCTACCAGGCACTGACTTTGATTCTGAAAACCCAGAAATGAGCAGCAGAGCCCTTGCCCCTGTCCTCAGGAGTTCAGGGGTGACTGGGAGAAAGGGTGTGTTAACTGGATAGAGCAGCTTTCTCAAAGGCCCCAGGCAGGAGGGACCTTACATCTAAGACCCTTCTTCCAAATAAGATAACAGTTGTAGTTTCCAGGAATTAGGACCTAATGCCTTTGAAGACCATCATCCAGCCTGGCACACGTGATTCTGTGTCCTGTTGCATGAGGGACCATGCCCTGCCGGGTTGCCCTGGTTCACGACCCACGTTAGCAGCCAGAATCCATCATGGAGAGCCTTCTCTGTCCCCTAGCCTCCCTTGGGGTCAACCAGAGCCTAACTGGGCCGAGGACCGGGTAAGCATTTAAACCCAACATGCCATAATGTTTGTCTGAAGGTAAGTCTGCCTCTAAATTATTTGCAAATGTTCCTCACATTTCTTTCCCCTCTCTTTTTAGGAGTCAGAGCCAATTTGTAATAAGCAAGAGCAGTTTGACCCAGATTAAAAGATACAATTAGTCTGTCTGCATGGTAAACTTAAAAAAGTACTACTTACAACAAGTTATTGTTTTTTTGACAAAGGGAGATGTCCTAGCAGAACAATAAAGCCCCCACCACTGATAGGAGCCTTGTAATTTACTCAAAACACTATGGTGTGGAGATAGAACAGCCCCTTAGAACCTGAGAGATCTCAGCGTGTCCTGCTCTGGCAGGGATAAGAAGAGACCCCTAGGAAAGGGGGGCTCCATTACTGCACAGAAGAGAAGGGATTGCCAGGCAAGGGCTCAAGACCCCCCCCCCCCCCATCTGCCGCACTCTTCCCCCGCCCCCTCATCTAGGATAGGAATGCCAGCTAGTGAGTTCTGGAGTCACGTCTGGCCCTCAGGCTATTGGCTGGAAATCTTGGCTATCATTTTGGGGATGCTGGCAAACTTGAGGTGGCTGGATATGAATGGGTCCCTCTCCTCCTTGGCTCCGCCTTCCTTTTATAAGGTGTCGGCCTTAGCCATAGGAGTGTGTGGCTATGGAAGCCAGCCCCTGTAGCAGCTGGGTACTGAGTGCTCCCTCGGGGCCAGGAACTATGGTAGCTTCTGCTGGGGATTACCCCGCTTAAGCCTCACAGCCCAGTGCGGGTAGGAATTCTTGCCATGCTCTCAATAGAGAGCAGGAAACTGGGTGTTATGGATTGAACTGTGTTCCCTTCACATTCATATGTCGAAGCCCTAGCCCCCAGTACCCCAGTGGGTGACCTCATTTCGAGAGAGGGTATTTATAGAAGCGATCCATTTAAAATGAAGTCATTAGGGTGGGTCCCAACCCAATAGGACTGGCGTTCTGGGAAATCTGGAGACACACACACACTTACACAAACACACACACACACACACAAGAAGAATGAAGGTCACGTGAAGACAAAGGGAGAAGTCGAAATGATGCCGGAGAATGCCAAAGCCGGGGAGCAAGCCACGAGCAGCCAGCGGAGAGGCCTGGGCCAGGTCCTGCTTCAGCCCTCAGAAGGAACTAGCCCTGTCCATACCATGCTCTGGGCCTTCTAGCCTCCAGGACTGTGAGACAATACATGTCCGTGGTTTCAGCCACTCCGTTTGTGGTATCTTAGTATAGCAGCCCCGGGCAAACTAATACATGGTGCTTACAGAAGGAACTGTCTGGAGCAGACATGGCTAATTGTCTGACCTACAGGTGTTCCCAACCCTTTGTGGGTTGCCTTCCACTATGAAGACCCCAGGAGCAAAACGCCTGTTCGGTAAGCCTCTCTTGAGTTAGGAGTGGCCACCGACTTCGATCTGGTGAGTGAGACCTAAGCCTTTGGGCTCCTTCTGGAAAAGGTTTGATCTCCTGATAAAAGAGAGGGCACAGACTTGTCCCGGCCCCCCATCACCTCGTCTGCGGGCAGGTGCGCTGCTTGGCCCTGCAGGAGCCAGTGTGCGAAATGAGGAAGAGCCCAAAGAGCCTCAGAGTTCCTGGGTCTTTCCTGGTTGAGTCACTACAGCTGGACTTCTTGTTATGAAGGAAAAATAAACCCTGATTTCTTCAATGCGCTGTAGCCATGTTTTATGCTCCCTCCTGCTCAGCTCAGCCCCAGCTGCTCCCAAGGCCGGGGTGCCCGGCTGGTGCACGTCAGGGCTCTGCTTAGACCCAGCTCACTCTCGCTCCAGTGCCTGGGATGTGAAGCCTCGGACTGTGGACAGAGTCGGGCCACACACCCTGGAGCTCAGTGTCTTCATCTCGTGGCCCCGCGGGGCACCCGGGAAAGGGAGGGGGACGCAGCAGCTGCCCAGCCCTATACACAGAAGAGGAGACACGCGCCCGCGGTACATGGGAGCAGCGCAGAGTTGAGAGAGCTACAAGATGCCTCATAGAGATTCATTCCTTCTCATCCAACTTGGCTCTCAGGCCCTGGAGAACACTGCAACCGCCTTCCAACCCCTGCTTTGGGGGAACCAGAGCTTTCTAGGAGGGAGGCCATATTTCCGGGGCAGGGCATCACAGCGAAGTATCCATGCAGCGGGGCTAGACAAGCTCTAGACGACAAGCTCTAGTTCTCGTTTCTACTTCCTCAAACCCTAGAATCTCTCTATGGGTGTTTTCTATATCCCTCCTCCGAGCCAAGTACAGCCTCTGTGCATGACGGCATAAAGATAGAAAAGTGGAGAGCCTGCCTGTCACCATTATTTGGACCTCTATTCGTCCCATAGCAGATTTGAACAGAAGGATAAGGCCAAGTTTTGACACACCCATTCAGCTGCATCTTATCCGGAGACCACAGTGATTGGTTCAAGGGCAGACATGTGACGCCCAACTGGGCCAATAGGAAGTCTTCTCTGGGATTTTAACTATTAGAGCAGGGAAGGATGCAATCCCTTCTGCGGTCACGAGGCTCTAAGAACGCGAGGCCCTGGCCCCTAGAGTCCATGGTGCCTGGGGTACAAAGAAAGGTCCTGGGCAGTATGATGGGGTCCAGTCCCACCTGCCTGCCCGCCATTCCTCAAATGTGAGTTGGACTAGAATCACAACATAGTCATTACAGTAATTTTCATTTAGTGAACATTTAGGGTGGGTCAGCCCCTGCTCAAGATGCCCTCACTTTGGACTTGCGAGTGGGCGATCCCTTCACTGACCTTCCAGAGAAGCATGCTTGCCCTTCCTCGATTGCAATTACCACACCTCACTTGCTGAGTGCTTGCAGGGTGGAAGACTATAGAAAATGGCTTATTAGACTCAAGTATAAGCGTGTGCATCATGTGTTAGCCAAGCTTATGCTGAAATAATCTGAAGCAAACAACCCAACATTTTTAGGGGGTTATAACCACGCATGTTTATTTCTTGCTCACGTTTCACATCCATGGTGAGGGGTCTAGGACTCTAGCTAAGGATGCAGCAATGTGGCAGAAGAAAAAGAGAGCATGACACACTGATTCTGGAATCTTCTACCGGAAGTTGCCTGTCCCCAAGCTCATGGTTCATTGGCCAAACAAGCCACATGGCCATGCCTGAGCTCAGCAGAAGCGGAAAAGACGGCCCTTCCGAGGGAGGGATGCCAAATCCTTGTGAGCAGTGCACGGTCCGTGGTGCCCGCCACACCGCGCCGGCCCAGTGCTTTGGACCTAGCGAGTGCTCAGCGATCTCTTGCACTCTTGCCTCCCTGCCTATTTATCACAATTGTAAGAAATACTCAGGCATTGTCAGTTTAATGTCTGTTTCACCCACTAGACTATAAATGGCCTTGGGGAGGGTGTGTGTCTGCTTAATTGCTGTAACCCAGCACTTAGTCAAGTACCTAAGACACACTAGGTACAATGAATGCTCATTCATGAGTAAATGAATGAATAAGGAAAGAATCCATGATGGAATTTACACCTGCCTTATTCAAGTGCTATTCCAGCTCTGAGTGTATACCAGGCCTTGTGCTAGGGCCAGGGATGGAGAAGTGGATGGCGCCCCACTTTCCAGCCCTCCTCCTGGAGCTGGGGGCTGGAGCAGGATCTTGTCCAACCTGCACGTGCCCCCACCCCATCGGAACCAGGAGGTTGGATACATCAAATACATTTAATCCCAGAACGCTTCATTCAAATGATAACTTACAAGAAACACTAATATAAAATATTGAGCCACATGAAATTCTCAGTGTCCTGCTTCTGAGCAACCAAAATGGCAAGCTCATACAATTCAACCTCATAGGAAAGAGATGAGAGCTCTGTTTGAAGCTGGGCCCCCACCCCTTCAGTGTTTTTCCATCCCTACAACACCCCTCCCCCCCCCCCCCAAACACACACATTCACGGAATCCCAGTGTAGAAATCTCTGGATGAAATGATCTCCAAGTCCTAAAATTCTGAATTCCTGAACTGAGCTTTCCAGCAGGACTCTCGGCACCAAAACCCACAGACCAGATCCATGTGATGGCACCTGCTGCGTCTGGGAGTCTCAAAGGCAGCCCCAGGTCCCCGGTTCTGCAGATGCGGCTACGCAGTCTCTTCTATGTGGCCTATGTCCCGTGGTATTGATTCTCCTGTTAACTGGATGAGAAATCGCAGCGCGTTTTCCTTGCATGGCTCTTCCATGCATCTCTGTCAATGCTGGTTTACATTCTGGGATTGAACTAATTTGTTTCCCGCTTGCTCCTGGCTGCAAACTTCGGGAAGCTCAGCTTTGCTGCCCTGTGTTTGCAACATGGTCACCGCCCCCCACCCCCACCCCCCACCCCCTTGCCATCCCCATCCCCGGCTAACCACATCTGAGAGCAAGGAGGATTAGCGGGCTCAGTGTGATGGGACGCTGGCAGCTGTAGCCTGGACAGCCCTGCTACTGTTGAGAGCTGGGGGCGGGAGAAGGAACACTCTGATGGTGTCTGAAAGGAGGCAGGGGGTGTTAGAGAAGGGGGAGAGCACCTTCAGTGCGCAGGTTGCGTACCACCCGGCTCAGAACACCCCCACTCTGACAGCAAGCGAGAAGAATCATGGCAATGCTGCTGACTGCAGTTAAAACTTTACTGAGGATCAAGCACGGAGCAGAGAGCTAACCGGCGTTCATGCATTCCAGACTCCCCTCTTCACCACCGCAGCACCCTGTGAGGTATCATTTTTATACCCATTTTGCGGATGGAGGAACCAGGACCCAAGGGGGGAAATAACATCACCCATTAGGACTCCAGCTTCCAAATCTGTGTCCAACTCAAGGATTTATGTCTTTAACAACGGCCTCCCCAGATTCTGGGGCTTCTAGGCAGCTACTTCCAAAGTATACTGAGCACCATAGCCTGAAAATGGTGGGGATGAAGTGTGGTTTTCTGGAAACCTGAGCTGAGAGATGGCTTTGCAGGGTGGAAGAGATTGGAGACGGCTTTTGAGACACTTAGAGTCCTCTGGATGGACCCACATGACACGTTTTAATTTTAAAGTGACAAACCAGGAAGACACTTCCTCAGGCTTCCCCAAATGCGTGCACATTGGCTGATAAGAGGGCTACTTTTCTCCTTGACAGTCTTCTCCTCAATAGAGTAAGTAATTTCAGCTGTAAGAATATTTATTTTTAACCCCCCATGGGACTCTTTACAAACTATTTTCATGGTGAGGATGAAAAAAGTGGAACCTCTAACCATTTTCAACTTTTTTTCAGGAGTGGCCTGCAAAACATCTGGTTAATATTTTTGAAAGCTGAGCATATGCATATTCTATGACCTGACAATTCCACTCCTGGGTAAATACCGAATAGAAATGAGCACACGCGTTAATCCCAGATGGACACTCAGAGCGGTCAGTACTTGCAGCCCCAAACTGGAGGCAATGCAAAGGCCCAGGGGTTTACAAGGGAAATGATGGTCTGGTCACACAGGTGTGTTTGTACACAGCAGTGGGAAGGGACAGATCCAGCTGCACCCGGGGGCATGGAAGGGTCTCACACTAACTAGTTTCACGGAGCAGAAGTCAGATAGAGAAAAGTGCATCCTGCATGATTTGAGGCTTACAAAGTTCAAAAACAGGCAAACACTAACATCTGGAGTTAGAAGTCAAGATCATTTTGCCCTGGGCTGATGGGAGGGGGTGCAAGGGGGCTTCTGGGTACTGGCTTAACTGGGGCATTCACCATGTGCTCTGCACCCTTTCTGTATATGTTATACTTAAATAAAAAGCTTACCCGAAAGAAAAAAAAAAGGCTGTGACCTTCAGGTGTCCTTGAACCTTAACATTCCTGCCCACCTCACCAGGGATGCAGTGCAGTGGGACTGGGCCAAGCTTTGTTATTTTCCTCCAGAGCTCCTATTTCAGTAGCGAATCCCTTATCTGCTAGCTCAGATGGAGGGGTCCCACCAATTTGTAAGTAGAAAGTGGGTTGTAAAAATAATTAAGGAGTCTTGACCAGCATTTTAAAAGACAAAATGTACTATCATATGACATAAAATAACAGCAATATCAGACTGTAAAACAGGTAGTAAGGGTAAGGATAATGTGGTGACATGAATTTTTTTTTTAATTCCAGTAGGATTAACATACATGTAATATTAGTTTCAGGTGTACAACATAGTGACTGATCACTTCCATACAACACCCAGTGCTCATGATGACAAGTGCCTTCCTTCCTCCCCATCTCCCCTCTGGTAACCATCAGTTTGTTCTCTAGAGTTAAGAGTAGAGTCTTTTGGGGGGGGGGTGGCGCCTGGGTGGCTCAGTCCGTTAAGCGTCTGCCTTTGGCTCAGCTCATGATCCCAGGGTCCTGGGATCGAGCCCCACATCGGGCTCCCTGCTCAGCGGGGAGCCTGCTTCCCCCTCTCCCACTCCCTCTGCTTGTGTTCCCTTTCTCACTGTCTCTCTCTCTGTCAAATAAATAAATAAAATCTTAAAAAAAAAAAAAAGACCAACCTGAGATAGCCCTTGGAGCTGGTGTAGAGGTGGCCTAGGACTCATTTGGAAGTAGACGAAGGAAGTGATAATTTTCCATATCCTCACTCATTGTACCCCAGGGGATGTCCCCTCCCCTCAGGTGAATCCTGGGTACCAGAGGGTCCCCTCTGGTCTGCTTTCCGGGAAGAACCTGAGGTTGGCTCTCTTCACGTCCCCATCCCCATCAAAAGTCACCAATCCCTCTGGGTTTTGCTTGCTGCTCCATGGAGGTGACATTTGCTCCTGAATGAAGCCCAGAGAACTCAAAATCAGTAGAGAAGCCAGAAAAACACCAATCAGCTGGCTGCTTTCCTCCACCGCCCGGTTTAGCCCAGTCCAAGATCCCATTTGAGGAAAGGAATTAGAGACATGGAAAAGAGAACCCACGCTTCTCCCCTCTCCTCTCTCTTCAAAAACCATAGATGCATCAGTGCCCTCTGCACCCCCACTCTTACACACACACAGGACGCCACCTCCCGAGCCCACATGGCATCCTGCAAACAAACACACACACTTCCATGTTGAGCCAATGTCTTCAGACCCACTCTGCTCCCTGTGCTTGGTGGCTGAGCTGTGTGAACGACATCCACGGGCACCCTTGCCTTCAGGCTTCCAGATTGGTTTGGCCAAATAGAAACTGACATCAGATAATTTCTAAAAGTTTTCAAATCCGCAGAAGTAGGGGCCTGGAACCAGAAGTGACCCTGAAAATCAGAGGACTCTTGAAGAAGGACCTAGACCATCCATAGCCTGACTCAGTCTCATCTAGATTGTAAGCAGAGGGACCTTAATGATATCTGTGCTGCAGTTTCAACTGACAATCAATCTATCTATATAATGAAAATGGCTAAGGCTCACGCTGGATGCATCTTCTTTAAGTTTATGTGTTTTTCTCAGAAACAATTTTTTAAATGATAAGAGATTGATAGACAGGGAATGGCTGGCTACCTTATGGGAAGCCTGTGTGTGTGTGTGTGTGTGTGTGTGTGTGTGTGTGTGTGTGTGTGTGTGTGTGTCTGGGTGGTAATGACCTGGTTACCTCCTTCCACTGCTTCCCTGAGCTACTAGACTATGGGTGTCTTTGGGCTGAAACTGGGCCACTGTCTCCCTTTTCACAGAGCTGTGTGGCCAACAGTCCTGTGCTTATGAGCAACCCTGTTGCCAGCAGTATCTCGTGCATGTTGCTCCCCCTCATAACTATGGGGGACCCCAAGCATCATTATACTTTAGGACTATCACTAAGGGGAAATTTTTATGGAGAGCGCCTTGGTCATTACAGTATTGATAATTGACTCTCACCCGGCGCTTATGGTTTTGAAGTCTCTCCATGTCCACAGCCATATTTGTGCAGACATTTACTGCCTTGTCTGACCTGGAAGAAACTGGATCAAGGAGGCAGCTACCCAGAAGGAGAAGAAGTTCACATTTTTGGAGCCCTACTCTATGTCAGAGCCTGGGTGAAGGGTTTTCTTTTAATCCTCATAATGACCCGGTGGGTTGGGCATTGGCAGAATCCCTGCTCTACAGACAAGAAGCTGAGGTTCAGAGAAGTTTGTAACTTGCCTAAGGTCACCCACATTAGACCAGGATCTGAACACAGATCTGACTAGCATCAATGCCGATGGAAATCTCTGCTGCTCTTGCAGGACTTTGGTGCCAGTAGTTGGTGATGGCACGTGGAATTGCTACAAATGCTTTGTGACAGAAATAGGGATGCTGTGTCCTATGACTAGTTCTAACTAGTTCCCCTGTGTCCTGGGGAACTAGTTAGTGTCCTCTAACCCTGACTGAGAACGTTATGAACAGCTCAGTAAAATGTGGCTGGTGTTTGACCCGCAATCATGGTGAAATAGTATGAGACCCAGATAAAAATATGAAGCTACTTAAAAAAATTCTGACAGTACCATTCCCCTGCTCAAAGTTTTCTGTGGCTTTTCTTAAGTATGTATCAGTTTCCTATTGCTGCTGTAACAAATTACAACCAAGGAAGTTTAAACCATACAAATTGATGATTTTACAGTTCCAGAGTCAGAAGTCCAACATGGCATCACTGGGCTAACATCAAGGTGTTGGCAGGGCTGTTTTCCCTTCTGGAGGCTCTGGAGGAGAGCCCTTCTTCCTTGCCTTTTCCATCTTCTAGAGGCCACTCGCATCCCTTGGCTCATGGCCCCTATCTTCATCATCCAAGCTAGCAATGTCACATCTCCCTGACCCTTCTTCCTTTGTCATGTTTCTCTGTGCCCATAGCTGGGAAGTCTTCTTTTAAGGACTGGAATGATTGGATTGGGCTCACCTGAATGATCTAGGATAATCTCCCCATATCAAGATCTATGCCATTAATCCCATATGCAAAGTTCCTTTTGCCTGATAAGGTAACATTTATAGGTTCTGGAGATTAGGGCATGGGCCATTGGGGGCCATTTTTTGCTTACCACAAATAAAACCCTCAAAAGTGTGACCTTGCCTGTCCCTAATGTAGTTGCACTATCTCTATGGCACTTGCTCCCAGACACAGAGCCCCCCAGGCTTCACTCAGGTCCTTGGGGCAGGTTGACACTCACTGGCCCCTCCCCCTGCCACCTGCCTTTCCTCTCCCCAATCACCTCCCACCACCAACATAATTCTGACTCATCCCCTTCCTCAGAGATGCCTTCCCTCACCTTATTACACCCATCAGAAAAACTTAGGCCCCTTGTGAGATCCTTAAACTTATCCATCATAATGTTAGCTGCACTTTGTAATAGTTTTTCATGCAATTATTCATTGAATGGATGGTGTAATAGTTAAGTATTTACCCAGGCTCCTGGGTAAATGTCCTGTCTCCTCTGCTAACTGGTTGTTTGATATTAGAAGAGTCATTTAGGTGGCTCCCTGCCTCAATTTCCTGATCTGTACAGTGTATTGATCATATTATATTATTATAAGATTAAAAGAGTTTCTATGTGTACCTTCTTGCCAGTAGATCTTCCTAGAGTAGTGCCTGTCAAATAATAAGCTTTGATACACACATGTAAATATAACATATACATAATTTATTTCTAGAAATACTTACATATTTTATTTATTTATTAGTAAAGAAAAATTTTAAATACTATTCTATACCCAGTACCTGGGATTGGTAGTTGCTCAACAAGCTTTTGTGGAAGGAAGGAAAAGGAAAGGAAAGGAAAGGAATACAGTAGATTTTCTGACATTTCCTTAGTCAATATAATGGCAAAGTAACCAGAGCAATGGCAGAAGTAACATAACACAGGTTATTCTCTCAGCTTTGATGATCTATCTTAATAAACTTGGGCCAGTCGCATTGCTGCTGAACCCATTTACCTGGTTAGAAAATTCTTATTGCCGAGAAAAGTAGAAGATGTAAGCCACCTTGGTTGGTATGAGCAAATTCTAACAGGCGTAAGAATGTTGCCACAGAGCCCACCAATTTTTGTTTGCAAGTGGGTTTGGATAAAAAAAAAAATTAGCACAGAAAAAAGAATATGTTGAAACATAGCTACTCTGGGATCGCTAGAGTCATGAAAACAGCTCACCAGAGCAGCAGTTATGCTACTTGATAAAGCTAACACAACAGTGGACCTTATTGATGTAGCTGTTGCCCTCGGCAGAAGCATTACAAAAATCTGTCCAGACAAAACAAACAAGTATGCCGCTCTGGCAGAGGAGCTAAAGTCCATGTGGAAACTGAGGAACATCAAAGTCAAGGCAGTCATCATCTTGGCAATAGGAGTGTTGTCCTCTGCACAAACCACACATCTGGGGGGTGGGGTCCAGGGCTCGGTTTGGACTTGCATAGGAAATAGTGCTTGCTTTTGCTTATCCTGCATCCATTGCTCATTTTGGAAATAGCACCCCAATTTTTCGCGGAGTGCCAACTCTCTACGACTCACAGTCATTGCTGGGGAGAACTGACTCCACTCCTGGCTACAGGAATTAGCCCATGACCCAAGACTGGTCAATGAAAATTCTGCATCTTCCTGACCACCAATATTTGGTCCAGCAGTGGACATGTGGCATAGTTGGCACCAATGAGGCTCCTTCCCTTGGAATTTCATGGAAACTAATTGGAAAGAGACCCTGTCTTTCCAGAAAGTTGCTTAAGTCATAGAGGTATGTGACAGAGATGGGGACACTTTGTTCTATGTCATAGGGAAGTAGCTTTCACCAACCCTGCTTGAGAACTTCATTATGAGCTCAGGAAAATGTGGCTGATGTTTGACCCCCAATCATGGTGAAATAGAGTGTGACCCAGAAAAAAATAATAATAAAAAAAAATCTGAAAAAAAAAAAAAAAAAAAAAAAAAAAAAAAATCTGATAGTACCATTCCTCTGCTCAAAGCCTTCAGTGGCTTTTTTTCTTAAGTATGCATCAGTTTCCTGTTGCTGCTATAATAAATCACCACAAACTAAAGTTAAACCACACAAATTCATTATTGAACCGTACTGGAGTCAGAAGTCTGACGTGAAGATATCGATGGCATCTTTGCTATCATGTGGGGAAAATCTGACTGAAAACCAAAGCCAACAAGGAACAAAGAAGAGCCAAGAGGCAGAGGAAGGGTCCTGACGGAAGTTGAACCACGGTGCTCTCTGGATTCCATTGGAACATGAGCCAGTCAACTGCTCTTGGGGGTGCAACCTACACAGTCCTGACTGGTACAGGAAGTCCCTAAGTACAGGTGACCTCACAGGGCCTGGAGCCCAGATAATCTCCCATACCTCAGATTGGAAAACTGAGTTTTTGCCCAGGAACTTCCTTGACCACCCACCTTAGGGAACTCATGTCCCAGGCGGTTTTGAACCACTCTATCTCTGTTCAAGCTTGGGTCTTTGCCGGGATGGTCTTCCTTCCCCACCTCGTCCACTTAGTAAATTGCTTCTCAGTCTTTCAGGCCCAATGGGGAGACTTCGGCGTGAAGTCTTCTCTTCTCCCTGCCCAGTAACTGATCACCCCCTTGACTTGTCACCTGACAGCTCTCACAACCCTCACGAGGTGGCCCAGCAAATTATTTGATGCCTGCCTGTCTGTACTGTGAGCTCCTTGAGGACAGGCACCATGAATGGTTCATCTCTGATCCTGTAGTTTGTACACGGCCCGGCCCATTGGTCAGAGAGTAGACAGTGTGAGGAGCAGTCAAAGTTCTGTGAGGCCTTGCAAAACTCTATTTAGAGGTTTGAAATCTCTCATGAGAGCAATAGGGGGAGTCATTGAGGGGTTAAAGCAGCAGTGAGGCAGGATCTTGCTCCTGGTGAACTTTCTGGCATGCTGACATGAGCTTCTGCTTTGCTCCCGAGAGGAAGACCCATCCCCGAGCCCTACTCTTTGTTCTGTTTCTGACATTCTGAGTTTTCTCCTTAGGACCTGCTGATCCCTCGACTCCACCCCAGTGGGGCTACGGAGTGTGCATCTTCTTACCCACGCTCAGATTATGATTACACAGTGCCCATAGCCTCTTGGATCTCTGGGTCACACCTATGGTTTATACCCCAGGCTGGGACCCTCTGCCGTGGCATTTTGACTCCTTCTGTTTATAGACTCTTCGAGTGGAAAATATCCAGAGACTGCTTCCGCCCTCTGACCCTGTCTTTTACTGGATCACTTCTGGCTGACTGGAGGTAGCCAGGCTGCTCTTGATCCCATGCTCGGATGCCACTGACTTCCCTGTGATTCTGTGGGGCGCCATTCTCAACTCAAAGCACCTGCTGCAAAACTGATTTGGGAAAGGTGTGATTTTGAAAGGCGTGTTCATTTATGTTTGCTGTACCCTGTCATCACGTTAGCTCATGAGGCCAGAGGAGGAACAAGGATGCACTGGGGGAGGTGGGGGGAAAGGAGGGGAGCAACTGTGACTCAAGAATTCATCTCAACTTGAACTTCTCAGATCCATGCACATCCAACAGTCTGTCCTTCGTCAGCAGGGGAAAATCAGCAGAAGTGGAAAACATGATTTCCCAGTGTGGACATTTAGAGATATGTAGACATGTTACCTGGACAAAGGAACAGATTCTCCCTTCTTATTCCAGATATTGACTCTCTCACAGCTATCACAAAAGGATGTTGGCAAAGGTTCAGTTCCCTGGATGGGAAGCGAGTCCATTTTTTCAGGGAAACATCTAATTTTCAAGTTGACAGAATTTGGGATATCATACCTATTAGATTAGGCCACACACAATTTTTTAAACACATATTTGAACGTGTTTTCTTATCATACTTGGTTATATTGTTAGGCTAACAATGGCACCCCACAATACTTTGATATGAGGGCAAAGGAATTATTGAAAATTGGGAAGCCACACAAATAGAAAACAATCCATGAATGTTAATAGTGGAGGGGCATGATGTAGGGGAGGATAGGAATTACTCTTGGAAGTTCATCTACTCAAAAGCAAAGTCAAAACCACTCAAGTCGGCTACCTGGAACCCACCATGAACTGAAGTCAAAAGGAAATTCACTGGATTGGGTTTCTGTTGAACCTGAGTCAAGAGCATGCAGCTGATGTTATTGGGCAGAAAGTCTGACCTGAGATGGGGGAGGGTCCCTTGTGCTGCAAAAACTGAGAACCCTCATTATAAAACCCTGAAATTAAAAAGGGCATAAAGAGACACACCTTCCCCAGTCTTGGAGAGTCCTTTTTTTAGATTCCAGGAAGAAAGGAAACAGAATACAAGCATACTGCTCGCTTGGTTGTTAGCCTGGGATAATATCAAAGTCTAAGACTCAAACGCTCACCTGCCTACAAGGACCAGGAAGCTGACACGAACGAACAAGGAGGGTCTCGTGGGGACCGGAAGGAACCAGGGACAACACGTCCTTCTAAAAGGGACGGCTGCTCCCAGACCCTGCTCAGGGCTGCCATGGATGGATGCCAGCATTTCTGGTTTCTAAAAGAAACACGAATTGTCTTTATTTAAAATATACTGAATTTAATATTCCGGTTTTGAAAAAAAAATGTAATAAGCCAAATGCCAGGCCACCAAACTGGCATCAATGCCATTTACAAGGGGGAAGAGGGTGGGGAAGTATCTTAGGTTTGGTTCTCCTCATGAGCAGAGGCCCAGACAAGGACTTGAATGCAGGGAATTTGTGCGGTGGGTGACCTCAGGAGTTATGGGCAGGGCCTTGGGGAGTGATGTGGGGGCGGGGAAGGCAGCCACTAAAGCAACTGCCAAGAAGCAGGATAGGCCTGTGCACACCAGGGCTCGATCCTGTTGAGGACCTCTGGGACACCCAGAGGCCGGGTCTCTGAGTCCTGGCTTTTGAGGGGAGAGGAAGCTGGGGCGTTTGTCCTCCGGCCCCCCTCCTTCCTTGCCCAAGAGCTGCACCCTGTGAGTTCACGGGCTAGCGTTTCTGTTTGGCTTCACACGAGGGTCGAACATCCTCCTTCTGTCTGAAAGTGCCCTGGACGCAGCCCCAGGTGCTGGTGGGGGAGAGCCCTCTGTATGGGCAGGAACAGTGGGTGCCAAGGGACTCTGGTTGGGGCAGCACCAGCGTCCTCATATCAAGGCCTTACATCAGAAGCCCGATTGACCAAGACTGTTTGTATGCCAAAATCATAACATTTCTCCTCCTGAGGCACTTGGAGAAGGACTATCGCCTTGAGAATCCCTTTATTTATTTATTTTTTTAAGATTTATTTATTTATTTTAGAGAGAGAGAGAACAGGGGGAAGGGCAGAGGGAGAGAATCTTGAAGCAGACTCACCACTGAGTGCGGACCCCATGTGGAGCTCCATCCCAGGACCCACAAGATCATGACCTGAGCCCAAACCAAGAGTCGGGGGGTTTACCTGACTGAGCCATCCAGGCTCCTCAAGAATCCCTTTAAAAAACCACTCTCTTTCCTAGTGTTTCTAGCTCGTGATGAGCAGCGGTCATTGCTGGGGACGTCGACTGGAACCATTCCTCCTCTGACATTTGAATTGAAATTCCTTCTCCAAATGGCAAGATTTTCCAGGGCATCCATGTGTCTAGAGAGTAGCAGATCCGAGTATGGAGTTGGGAGACTTCACGCCGGTACCAGTTTGCTGCGTGATGTCCGCCAAGTTGCTATCTGTCTCTGAGCCTCATTTTCTCTGCCTATAAATAGCAGCAGGAAAGCAACATCTTTAATTTGGCCTCCTGGGAGGCAGATTTTGCTCTGCCAAGGGGAGGGGGAAGGCGTATGGAGCGGGACGATGCCATTCCAGGGACAGCGCCTAGAGGCTGGTCGGTGAGATCATACCCGGCTTCACCCCCAGATCCTGAGAACCTGCTGGAGGTGGCAGGAACATGGGACCCAAGTGATTCCAGAGCAAAGCCACCTCCGGCTTTGCTTATCGGCCGGCCGGGAAGAAAATGCATTCGTGGGCAGCGGGAAGTACCATACCCCGGGTGGGTGGGACACAGAATGGGAAGAAATGCTCCCCTTTCCCAGGACGCTGCTCAGGGTGGCCCGGAAGCTGCTTTGGTTCGTGATGTCATAAAAGACGCGGGTAGCCCGCGCCCCGCTGCCTGTCACACGCCGGGCTTTGAACGAGGGGCTGTGATGGATAAGGGGGCCCCTCACTCGCTTTTCTCCGCAGATGGATGTCGGGACCGCGTGCCCACCCCGCCGGGCTTTCATTTTCCCTCTTGCTTTCCCCATGCCTTTAATCAAGGCCTCGAAGGTAATTGCTCTGTGGACAAACAGCTCGCGGCCTAGTGTGCAACTAACAATTAGTTTAGAGGCTGTGATCTATAAATTTTGGGGAGAGGGAAAGAGGATTTGGTGCACTTGGGCTATCGTTTCTAATGAAGAAAAATAACACACCGGAAGGGATCCCGAGTGTTAGCAAAGCAACTTAATATCATCTGGTCATGATTTGTAGGCCTCAATAATGCCTTGTGATCTTGGGGAGAGAGAGAAAACGGGGTGGGGAGGGGTGCGTTGTCGTTGGTGGTGTTTCTTAAAAAGAAAAGGAAAAAAAAAAAAGCCCCTTGCTCCGTGTGTATGAGATTTATGACACGCGGGCCACCATCTGTATAAACCCCACCGATCTTCCATCACTGTCCCCCGGCTCTATAAACGAGGCTGGCCCGAGAGGGACACCATAGGAATGTCATCCTATTTATTGTTTATAAAAATAAACCGGCTAGCCGGAGATGTATGTGAGGAATTTATATCAAGCAGCTGCACAAGCAAGTGGCCCAGGATCGGGGAGCTGAGGAAGTGGGGAGGGGGGAGGAGGTGTGACCCCCAGCACAGAGCAGGCCCTCTCCCATCAGCCAGGGGAGGACCACTTTGGGAGATGAAAGGGAAAGAGGGAGGGAGGAGGCCAGATTCAATACCCAACCAGGTCCAACCCCTCTTCCTTTTGGTGAGACCACTGAGTGACAGCATTTGGAATGCTGGTCTCGAAGGAGCGGGGCTCCCCTCCCAGAGGAAACACTGGCGAGAACCCTGAGGGGCGTCCATGGGGTCCTCTGAGGGGAGCAAAGAGCAAAAGAAGACATTGAACCCTATCAAAGGCTCCCCGATGCATTGCCGTTTTAAGAGCTGTGTGCGTCTGGCTTTTGACTAAGGAGCAGCGCCACGTGGGATGGGCAAGAGTGGTTTCCATCAGCCAGCCCTCGCCGTGGGGTGTCGTCACCTGAGCTCTGTCACCTGCGTGTGAGGTGGGCTGTCTCGGGGCTGCTCAGACCCACAGGGAGCCACCTGCCCTCTTTAGATCCATCCCTGAGCCCAACTGACAAGAACAAGGCCAAGATGCAGATGTTGATAGAACATCATAGTTGAAGGGTTCAGGAAGGAGGACCCCACGGGTCCTCTTGTTTCATGAATGAGGAAGCAGAGACCTAGGTGGAGGGAGGCTCACCCATCCTGCCAAGTGCTCGGATTGAGGCTGGGATTAGACCCTAGGTCTCCTGGCTCTCACAGGCAGGATTCTTCTCTGCTAGCCACGCATCCAGGCCTTTGGCCATTTGTCCATTCCCTGGTGCTTCTCTATTCCCTAGAGTCTATTCTCTAGACCAAAGCCAGGGGTAATCTTTTAAAGACGCGAGTCCAGTCCCCTATTGAAAGCCATTCTGTGACTTCCAAAAGCAACTGGAGTTACACCCAGACACCACATGACCTGGCCCTGCCAGTGTCCCCAAACTTCTCATCTGAACTCTTGCGGGTACCCATTAGGCCCAGAGACAATGACCTTCTTTCTGCTCCTTGACCAAGCCGAGCTCCAACCTCAGGGCTTTTGCACTTGCTGTTCTCTCCATCTGGAGTCCTCTTGCCCAGAATTTTACCATTTCTACATTTGTGTCACCATTCAATGCTGCTTAAATGTCCCCTCCTCAGAGAGGGCTCCCCCTGCCTACCTATTTTATTTATTTTTTTTCTGACTACTCATTTTAATGTAGCATCCTTCTGCCACAAGTCACTCTCAACTTCGTTAATCAGCTGTTTTTCTTTCTTTAGAGCACTTATCACAATCTGAAATAAAATAATTATCTACTTATTTATGGTCCTTCTTTGTTCCCCATTTGTCTATCCTAAGAGAGCAAGGCCTTTCTTATCTTGTTATCTTCAGAGGCATTCATTCATTCATTCACTTACTCAACTATCTTTACTGCATTCACCTGTAACGGATGGTCCCATGCAATCTACTTTCTAGTGAAGAAGGTAAAAGAATAAATTAATGGTAGGACCCGTCTCTCAGGATTGTGGGAAGCACTAAACATTAGAAAATCACAATAGTTTATGAATGTAAAGTTTTGAGCCCAGTGCCTGCTCCTTAGTATCTGCTTCATAAACACTAAAGTGTCACACTAACTCTGTCCTCGAGATTCTTAGGTTAACCTGTCTTAATGAATTTATAGTTAAATACAAGAGACTAATGAGCTTGAAGACAAATTACTTGAGAAGGAGCTAATATCTCTTCGGAGAGGTTAACTGAGGCTGTGGGGCCAGTTGATAAGATCGTTGACCTGCTGAGGTTGTTGAGAAGAGCAGTCATGCCTGGCAAGGATTAGAGGGGTTGACCCCTGAGATCCACTGCCAGCCCAGCCCTGCTCTCCCTGTTCCATGAGTGGGCATCCATCTAGCCAGACCTGTTTCAATGGCATAGGACCACCAAGGGGGGGAAAATGGCATTCAGTTACACCAGCAACACTCACTTACTTGCTAACTGTGTGCATTTACAAATGTTTTTCCACAGTCTTTAAAATAAGGCTTCTCAACCTTAGAGGGGAAGAAATCTTAAAATTGTGTGCACCATACTTTGTGTATATACAAGCACAGGGTTTTGTTTGTTTGGCTGGTTGGTTTTGGTTTCCCTGGGGAGAAGAACCATAGTTCTCAATGCCCAGGGTTGCCAGTGCATTCCGTGTCTCAACATAAGTTAAGGACCACCGAGTTAAACTGTCAACACTTAGAGCTGTTTGGGAATTGTGAATCTCTCCTAATTTCTTTAGAAATAAAGCACTTTCCCACCAATCTGGGGTGACATTTCTAACATACCAAATTCAGGTAGTATTATACTGTTTACTTATTCAATAATTATCTATTAAGCCTGACCCTATAAGGTCAAGAACTCTCCTACAAACAGCCAAGACGTCAGGGCTGAGATGAAGAAAGGTCCCGTTCTGAGAAGGTTACCTTCTAGGGGGATAGGGAGAGTAGATAATAAGCAAATAAACAAATATACAAGACAACTCCAGTTGTTGGTGAGTGCTCTGGAGAAAATAAGGCTGAGATAATAGAGAAGAAAGGAGGCATTGCTTTATATTGGAGGGACAGGGCAAGGCTCTATGCTGAGGTGGTATTTGAGCCAACTTGAATGGCAAGATAGAGCAAAGATCCAAGGAAAGAGTGGCTCAGACATGTCAAGCAGAGGAAACTGCTAGTGCAAAGGTCCTGAGGCATATATCGTGTTAATAAATTCCAAGGTTGGCAAAGAAGAGGCAGTGTGGCTCCAGAGGGATGAGTAGAGTGAGAGTGATAAGGCATGAATCAAGGTGGAGGTGGAGGGTGACATCTCGTAGAGCCTGGTAAAACTTGATTTGGATTTTGGATTTGACTTTAGCATTAGGAGAAACCCCTGGAAGTGATTACCAAGACCACATAGTTTCCCACATCATTAGGTGCTTCTGTTAATAATTTCTATATGTTCATGTATTTGTCGAGAGAATAACAACACACTGTTGTTTCCTTAAGAAAAAATGTTGACTTTGATTTTCCAAATTGAGTTCCCAGATCATTTACCAGCCCTACGGTTGAAAGACACTACACCCAAGTATGCTGAGAAGATGCAAGGCCGCCTACACTCCAAAAAGATCATCTTTTTTTTACAAAGCAAAACAGCTTAGCTCTCCATTGTTTTAAATGTCTCCATTATAGATGTGGGGATTTGGTGTAATTCTGCATAGGCAAATGATTTCAAAGCATTTTTCTCATAATAAAAATTCCAATGCTAGATGGACCTTCATTTCTAAGAGAAAAGAAACAAGAGTATGCTCCGAACTCTGTGCTGACTTTTATAAAAAGTAGTTTAGGCATAGTCCAAAAAAGTTAGTAGAAAGTGTTATATCCTGTGTTGGGCCCCTCAGGAAGCAGACTCAGAGATGGAAATCTGCAGGTAGGAAGTTCATGATGGAAGACTCTTGGGATTAATGCCTGTGAAGGAAAGGGATTGGGGCAGGGGGTGGTTGCTGCCATGTTGTGTCAATAGTCCGACGGCTCCATAGGAAGCCTGAAACGGGGTTGGTCCTTAATAATTATCCTGCATGGGACGGAAGAAGCCAAGACATTTTCTTGCTGCCCCTGACCAACCATTTTATGTAGGCTGCCTCCGTAGGAGGTGGGAACTCAGGCGAGGCGGAGGCACGTCCTGAAGAGGGCTGATAGCTGGGGACCCTCTGCAGCCAGTACGCCCAGCAGCTGTGGAAGCCGTCTCCTTCCTTTCCAAGTGCATTTCTCATACACCTGGGTCTGAAATGGAAAGCAAAGCCTCCCTCTCCCCTGCTCTCCCAATTTCCATCCCCATCCCACAGAGATAAACGTAACTTGTTTGTTTTTAGTTTCCTGAGTTGATTTTAAATGTCCACACAAGATACTCACAATTTTACCCCTCAGTCTAATCAATGTCTATCAACTTCCTGATAAGAAAGATGAGGGTCTGGACTCATTCTTCCCAGGTCCTCCTCGGTGTTGTTAGTTAAATTATTGAAAATTTTTCTGCTGGGGGGTTTTATAACTGCCACATAACATAGTTGGCTTTCTTAATCTGATAACATCACATTGTATCTCATCTCTTCCCATTGTAATTGGAAAGAAATGAACACTTCTACATACCCCTTCCGCTTTCTTTCCTTTCTATCAACCATATCATTATTGTTACGTCGCCAAGGTTTATAACACTCATGTGCTATAACTATAGTCAATAACCAATGTTTTTTTCCCTACAGGTTGAAACCTAATAAACTGCAGTGGTGCAGCTTTTAGGAGAATGTCCCTATCGTCAGCCATGTGGCTTCCCCGCTTCTCACCCTGTATGGTAGAGACCCCTTAATGGTGTCCACATCTTAATGCCCTAGTCTATGAATATGTCACCATCTATGGGGCAAAGAGCCCATTTTGAGATGGGGAGATTATCCTGGGTTATTAATTATCTGGGTGGGCCCAAAGTAATCACAGGGGTCCTTTTAAGATGGAGAGAAAAGTGTCAGCATCAGAGAAGGAAGTGTGATTACGGAGGCCCGGGGAGGGAAAGATTCTGTTTCCCTCTACCCTCCTCAGTGCTCCAACTGGGGATCTGTATGTCCAACTAATGAGAGACAAATTAACAGGAGAAAAACAAACAGAGGTTTATTCTCATGTGCACCGTGCTCACACTTGAGAGCACCCGGAAATAAGTAACTCGAAGGGGTGGTTAGAATTTGGGGTCTAAATACCTAACTTAGTAGGGGGAAGGGATGGGAGAAAGGGCACTTAGGAAAAGCAGAAGACTTTTTGGAAGGATAAACAGTCCTTTAGGAGAAGAGATGGGTGATAGGAGAGTTGGTAAAGATGTCTGTCTGGGTGCGGGTGCCAACTTCTCTCCAAGAGAAGAGTAGAATTGCTCCCGGGGAGGGGATTTATAACCATCGAGTTCTTTGGGGAGACTCTTCTTTTAGGCAGATAGAGGATTTCAGGAATTCAAATGCCTTCAGCACGAAATATTTTTTAGGCCAAAGTGGCGTATTTGGGATGGCATATCTGGGTCCTCTTCTGAAGCAGAGGGCAGAAAGTCAGAGATTTGGAGATGCTACATTGCTGGCTTTGAAGATACAGGAAGGGGCCATAAGCCAAGGAATGCAGAAACCTCTAGGAGCTGGAAAGGCCTCTGTAGGAAAGAGAGTCTCCCCTAGAGCCTCTAGAAGAAACCAAACCTGATGACACTTTGACTAGCTCAGTAAGTGTGATTCGGACTTCTGATCTCCAGAACTGTAGGAGGGTAAGTTTTATTATCTTAAGCCAGTAAATCTAGTCAGCTTTCTTAGAGCAGTATCGGAAAATAACACACCTCCCTCTGATACTCTGCTTTCGGCTATTTTTTCGTTTGCTTTTATTTGCCCCAACGCTTTTTCTTATATTTTCTTTCTAAAGTTTCTCATTTTTTTTTTCTCATTGACTAAAATTATAAATTATATATTTATGCCCTGATGAAGATCATCCAGCTACTCCATCACACTATTTGTAAGAATGAGCCTACTTTTGTCTTGAAAGCTTACAGCCTTGACTTTTAATTCAAATTTGGATATACCGTTTCTTAAGTCTGCTCCACAAAACCCATCCAGGAGTTTCCCCCCCTTTCAGGGTTAAGTCAGACCCTCTGGTGGTTGAATCTGTGTATTCTCTTTCTTCTCTGTTTCCTGTATTATGCATTCAAGTACATTTTGGGGAAAGATATGTGGGAGAAAACGCTTGAATCCTTTCACGTCTGGAAAATATCTTTATCCCCACCCTCCCCTCCCCACTCATAATTTTTATAGTTTAGTTGAATATAAAATTCTAGGCTCAAAGTCATTTATTTTTATCATGTTTAGATTATTTGTCTATTTTCTTCCAGGATCCAGTATTGTTTGTCACAAGTTAGATGTGGTTCTGAGTCTCATACTTTATTGATGACTTGTTTTTGCGCTCTGTAGATTTTTACAAAAATGTAGTAGAAATATGAATTTTGTTTTTCAACCCTGCTCAGTATTTGGCATTTCTTTTCAAAATGAACTTTTATGTGTAAAACATTTTCTTCTGTAATTTAAAAATTATTTTTAACAGCTCCATTGAGATGTCATTCAAATACTATACAATTCAATGGGTCTTTTTTTTTTTTATATATATATATATTCACAGAGTTGTGCAAGCATCACCACAATCAATTTTAGAAGATTTTCATCATCTCAACAAAACAAAACAGGTACCCACTAGCTATCACTCCCCATCCTCTCTTATTACCCCACCCCCACCTCTACCCCAGGCAACTACTAGTCTAATTTATGTCTCTATAAATTTGCCTACTCTGGACATTTAATAGAAATAGAGTCAAATAATATGGATCTTGTGTGCCTCTTTCACTTAGCATAATGCTTCCAAGATTCATTCATGTCTGTTTTTGCATGGGTTGCAATTTCTATGTTGCTAGCTTAAATGGATAAAGTTCTCACTCATTTTGTATCTTTTGGGGAGTCGTCTTTGACCTCAATTTCCAATACTTCCATTGATGTTTTTGTAATTGTACTACTTAGAATACGTTTTCTGCAACAGAAAGTCAAGTTCAAATAGCTGACGCAATCAGAAAATATTTTTATTTGTAGAAATGTAAGAGGTGGGACAGAATGAAGGGTTGGTTGGTGTACCTGTTCCAACATGCCATGAAGGATCTAAGTTCCTTCCATCTTTGTTCTGCTATCGCCAGTGCTAACTTTATCCTAAAGTGGGTTCACTTCATGGCTTCCAGGAGGAACCAGCTATGTATGCTTCTTTGTTAATGTCTTTCCAGAGAAGGAGACCTCTGAAGACCTCTAAAAACCTAGACAAACTCTCTTTACATCTCTCTGGACTGAATTTTGTCACGTGCCCATTTCCAACCCAACAACTTGCAACAGAGAAGAGATCGTTCTGAGTGGCTTCCAGTGTTTCTCAATTAAGGCACAGTTGTCATTTGGTCAACATAATTCTTCACTGTAAGCAACTGTTCATGCATTTCGGAACATTTAGCATCCATGGTGTCTGCCCACTAAATGTCAATAAACCCCCCATGTTAGTTTTCTATTGCTGCTATAACAAATAACCACAAACTTAATGACTTAAAACAACACACATTTATTTTCTTATACTTCTGTAGGCTGGAACTCTAAACTCAAGATGTCAGCAGGGCTCTATTTCTTTTTCAGCCTTCAGGGGAGACTCCCTTTCCTTACCTTTCTCAGCTTCCAGAAGCCACCTGTATTCCTTGGCTTGTGACCCCCTCTTCCTGTGACTCCAACATCTTCCTTCCATTGTTACATCTCCTACTGCTATCCTGATCCTCCTGCCTCCTTCCTGTAGGGACTTGTGATTATTTTAGGCTCACCCAGATGATTCAGGACAATCTCCTCATCTCAAGATCCTTAACTTAATCCCGTCTGCAAAGTCCCTTTACCATGTAAGGTAACATATTCACAGGCTCCACGGATTAGGAAGCTGACATCTTTGGGGAGCCATTCCTCAGCCTACACCTCCATACTCTTTGCCCTACATCTTCTTGTAATAACAAAAAATATGAGTCACATGGGCTCCCTAGGATGAGTGGACACCTCAATGAAATGGGAGTTCTTTTGGGAAGGAGTAAGGGAGGGTTGGGTGCTGAGGAGGGAAGCAAAAACACCTACAAGATTATCAAATGTTTATTTTCAAAGTACTTTTTGTTATGTCCTGATGGCTTTATTTTCTGAGTGGCCTGTTCTTTCTTATAGATGTCATATTACCTTAAGTCTCTCTGAATTTTATTCTGATATCCTTTCTATCTTCTGAAGTTTCTGTTTTCTCCAGGATCATTTTTTGTTTAGGTATTTATTTCGGGTTGCAAGTCATCCTCAATGGATTCTCCACCTTCTCCTGATCATTGGCTGTCCATTCATATGAGTAGTCAATCATGGACTTGGTTGATTTATACAGCAGGTGGCAATGGGTTTCCATTTCAGTTGTATAGTGCTTCCCCAAGACAACTTTCCTTGAGAGGTATGGCAAGACTGCTTGACCCCTGACAAATGGGATAGGAGATTAAGAGGGGCAGATGGGCTAGCAGGCTGTCCCCTCCCCCGTGTTGAAAGAGGCACTAACAGCCATATCGGGAGCCCTAGGCTAGACCTTGGGTGTAAACCATCATGTACTCAGTATAAGAAGAATAGAGAATGGGAGAGGGACACCTGAAAGAACTTCAAATCATCACCCTTGATTTCCACCCCTATGTAGCATTTCCGCTCTTACCTACCCATGGGCATATCACGTACGGTGTCTCTAGGGCTCTGCCAAGAGAAATGCCCTCCATCTTTGCAGATGCCTTCCATGGGTGTTCTGGACTGCCTGCAGCTTCTGCTTCCATGATTTATGCTTAGTTAAGATCCCATTCACTTTTCATACTCCAGAAACTGCTCAGATCCTTTGTTCTACTGATGGATTCCCTTCTGTTCTCAGCACTCTTTGAGTTTATTAGCATTATTTTATTAGTATTCAGTGAGAAAAGAGGGAGAAAAGTGTGTGATCCTTCTACTACTTTCGTTTTCTTCCTTCTTTCTTTCTTCCTTTTTTGAGAGAGAGTGTGGGGGCGCAGGGGATGGGGGCAGAGGGGCAGAAGGAGAGAGAGAGAATCTTAAGCAGATTCTGCACTGAGCATGGAGCCTAATGGGGTTTGATCTCACGACCCTGAGATCATGACCTGAGCCAAAATCAAGAGCCATAAGCTTAACCAACTGAGCCACCCAGGCACCCCCCACCCCGACCCCTTACCACTTTGAAGTAAAAATCTACCGGCAGCTTTAAAATAACATTAGATCCTTGGTTCTCAGCTATTGAGATTTCAGGAATCCAGTCTCAGCTCAAACACCCTGGTCTAACTCTATACAAAAGATAATGGAGTGGCTAAACCTAGGGCAGGCTAAGAGTAAAATCAGCTTTAGGGCATGAATTCGGGTGGGTGACGCCCTGCAGCCCCCTTGGCTAGCTCAGGATGGCTTCCTGGTAGAGGTGGACTCATTTCCTTCCCTCAAGAGTCACCCCATGGCTACCAGAAAACAGGATGTCAGCGTCGAGCAAAAAGAACTGGCAAGCAGCGGAGAGCAGACCTGCAGAGAATGACTCTAAGGGCCATACTTCAATTTTCCTACTACCTTCACAACAAGCCCAGAAGTTGGCTGCCCTTTCAATTTCTGGAACCTCATGGAGCTGGATCCATCAGATTGCCCTGGGGAAGTTCACTCACATTCCATCTGAGAGCAGCAACCTTTCAGTCTTTTTAGGGGTGATGTGGCTGAGGGAGAATTTCCTGTCCTCATGTGCTGCCTCATCCATTGCCTTGTCTATGGCAGCAACAGAAGGCAGGCTCTGGGACATCGGGCCTGCAAACCTTGCACAGCAGCCATCCGCCCACCCCTTCTTGGATAACAGAACAAGAAGACGCCGCAGGCCCAAGGATCCAGGAAGGATGAGAAGGAATGGTGAAGGTAGAAGAATAGGTGAATCTCAGATGGGGGATGGGGACCCCCATTTGCTCCTTGATGCTTCATATTTTTTCTTTCTGGGGTAATTATCCTTTTACAGTAGATTTTATTTCAAATCTGTTAAAATTGTACAAGCAAGGAACCAACATAGACTTCCTACATCCCCTCCTCCATTTATTCCAACCCCCCACATTTTGGTCAAAATCTAATGTCATTTTTAGGAAAGCACTTGCTTTATTTAGCATGTACTGCTATGAGCAGTAGTAATATTAAGTGCTCAGAAAATAATGCTATTATATAATTCATCAGTGCTTTCACTGGGTGGTCCAGCATCATATCCAAATGACCCTTCTGGCCTTCATCGTCTTTAGATCTCGGTTGTCACCCTGTGTTGGGAGCCATTGCAGGATTTTACCGTCTGCTGAAGTAAAAATAGGGGTTCTTTGGCTCTTATCTGATTTTTCCAGGTCATCTTCCTGAGAGAGGTGGTTTCCTCAAACAATGTACACATGATATCAGAGGAGATGACCCAAGTATCTGGGGATGTGGAATGGCTACTGGTTGAAGGAGGAGACATGAAATACAGGAGCATCATGGAGACTTGGTGATGACAGCTCTCTGTGAGCAGGTGGTGAAATCAGGTGCTCTTTGAGTTCACGTTTCTGCAGTAAAATCTTGATGATACTAAAAAAAAAAAAAGTTGATAGTATACCGTTTCAGTGCTTACACTTTTTGAGCCACTACCCTGATCATGAGATGATGTGGGAGATTTAAAAAAAAAAAAAAAAAAGACCACAAGTTCCTCCTTTGTCTGTATTCACACCCCCTTGAGTGTGAATTTGCTGTTCCTACAATGACGAGGTGGAGTCTATTTTTCTACCCCCTTGAGTCTGAATTAGTGACTCACTCTGAGTAGTAGAGTAGGGGAGGTCTCCTTATTGGACTCAGGAGGCAACACAGCTCCTGCTCTTGCTTTCTTGCTGAGGCTTAGATGAAGGAACCTCAGCCAACCTACTGAAGACTGAGAATAAATGGAACAGAGATGGGCCATCCCAGCTGAGAATCCCTAGACAGATCAGCCCCCACCCAACTGACTCATGGATGTGCAGTGAGAGGAACGACTTAGGTAAAATATAGCAGAAGAACCACTCAGCTGAACCCAATCCAAGTTGCTGGCCCTAGGTGGCTGGCTCTTGATTTCAGCTCAGGTCATGAGATTGAGCCCAGCATGGGGCTTTGCGCTAAGCAGGGCATTTGCTTGAGGCTACTCTCTCCCTCTGCCCCTCCCTTCTCTCTCTCTCAAATAAATAAATAAATAAGTAAGTAAGTAGATCTTTTTAAAAATGGTTGTGTTAAGCCACTAAGTTTCAGTGGCATAGGCAATAGGTAAATTGATGCAGATGTTCTCTATCTTTCTAATCTGCCTTAGTCCTGACAGGCTAGGTTATACTGCAGTCACAAATAATTCTATAGTTTCAGCAGCTTAGAACATCAAACTTAATGTCTTGCACTTGTCCAGTTGGGGTCAGCTGGGGCTTTGTTCCCTTTCTTCATACTCTAGGACGTAGGCGACATCTCAAGTATTGCTGGGCATCATAGCAGAGAAAACAGACCTCTGAAGATAACTTTTATTCACAATTCATTTCTCTAGATTGGAAGAGACACACACATCATTTGTCCTCACAGCTTACTGGTGGGAACGAATCATGAGGCTTCACTCAACCCCAGGAGGCCAAGAAGCACAGTCCTATGGTGTGCATAAGAGGTGGAGAACCAGACACATTTAGTGAGCCCCATTAATGACTACTTATAAGTCAACCCAGTAAGAGGGGGAAAATGGTGGATAGTTCCGTTACCCAAAAGGAAGCTAGAGGCAGTGTACTCTCAATGGTAGGTGTTCAATATATTGAACACAGTTTAATCTTTTATCCATTTGAGAATCTCTAACCAGAGGCTCAATTTTTTTTTCCTTTTTTCGTTTGTGTCCAAGTGGGGTGACCTAGTACTGAGCAATGTTGTGTCTTATAGATATATTGAGTCTCATTGGAACCAATTAGTATTTGAAGGTTGAAGGTGATACCCTTCTGGAGGAAAAGGGGTGGAGTCCTTCTTCAGAGCTCATAAGAGGAGATGATCCCCTTGAAGATTTCGCTTCAAAAAACTGGGTGTCAATACCCTATGGAAAAAAAAAAGGCAGCACAATCGGGACCCCTCTCACTCTAGACACCTTTTTTCTTTCCTTCCTATTCTCACCTTCACTTAATAAGCTTTCACTTCACTTAAATAAATAATAATAATAATAATACTCTATGAAAGCAACCAGAATGCATAGTAAGATGGACCCATACTTTATGAAAGCACTTTTACATCTTCTATATGACTTCACTTCATGGGACCTAAACAGACAGAGTAACATTCTCAAGAAAATTTCTTCTGTTTGATAGAAATCCTAACATTTCTAACTTTTGTTCCTTCCCCAAATTATTGTTCCCCTTAACCCTTATACCAACTCAGAAAAAAAGAGTACATACAGGTAATACCATTGTCTGGGAAGGGCAGGAGTTCAGGGCCACACAATTGCAATTGCACAAATAGAACATATACCCAGGTCTCTAGAAGTTCACTATTGTTCTATTTGTAGAAGACTCAGTTGCCTTAAGGCCATTCTGCTCAAGGGACAAGAAAACATTTGTTCCTAAATTGTTTCCTATAATTAGAGGGAAGAGTTCTGAGGCCTTCTTTTGCAGGTTTTATACCATGTTGATAGATTTATCTAGTTGCTCACTTGTCCATGATTTGACAGAAAGAGCATTGTACAGAGATGAATTCATTTCATCATTAATGCATTTGTTGAGTACCTAGTAAGTGCTAGACACTTAATCTACAGTGTTGGATTAGAAAGACAAGGACCTTGTCACTCCTTCATGAAGTTTACTATCATATTGTGCATGTAGAAGGTTTGGGTGTTGTGTATGCTCATATGTTTGTGTTTTAGGGAGGTAGGACAGAAATTAGTAGCAAACCCATGCATACACATATGTAGCAAATACATATTAGGATTATAGGTTGTGGTGAAGAGCTATTAAAATATCTGCTTTCTGGCCCTAGATGACCAGCTGACTTGCTGTGGACCAGAGGCAAAGTCATTCCTTCTCTCTCTCTCTCTGTCTCTCTCTCGATCTGTTGTCTCACCTGAAGGAAGGGGCTATCTTTTACAGGTTGCATTAGACATCTCCAACCAAATTATGTGCACTGAGTATGCATTGTTTTATTAATCATAAAAACAGGCAACAAAGTTGAAGGAAGACAAAGAAGGAAGTGGGGCAGGAGAATGTAGAATTCCAACGTGGGTTTTCCGTGATCTGAGTGTCTGATGTTCCGTGATTTGTGTTTCTGCTGATATTCCCGTCACTTGGCTGGATTTTTGTGTGTCATTTGAGTTATTCTTTTGAGGTCCAGGGAGTTAAGAGCATGTTTTCTTTTCTAATGAGGCTTAATTTTTATACACAACAAATGGTGATCCCCATATCTGTTGGGACAACCGAGTCAGAGAGAGATGAGAGTACTCATACCTCAATATGTGAGTGACTGTTTGGATGCTGAGCTCAGTTCATCTTTGTCCTGGATTGAATCTTCCTTTACCCCTTTCTTCTGCTTCCCCAGAAGTGTTTTTATCTTGGCATTAACCCCCTTGCATTCAAATATCTTATTTGGACTTTCTTGGCTTTTGTGTTTCAGGCAAGTTGTTTGAACATCTTTTTTTGGTTTAAAATTCTTTAAAAATGCCATGTGATTTCACTGATCTTACTAGAAACCAATAAAAACACATTACTTTAAAAATAACTCCCATAAAACCTCTTACTTGTGAAAAGCTTTCATTCTAATAAAATTGGAGCTAACCAAAACCTTTTAAAACTGCTCGCAGGCATACATGAGACTTGGCATGTCCAGATTGTACTACCTCTAGTGGTGATGAAGATACCAGATCTCTACTCTGTCTGTAGGAATGTGGGTCCAAGATAAATTAACTCACCTACTTTAGAGAAGAAAAATCCAATATGAGAATGGTAACACCCCACAGAAGGCCACTCATTCTGCCTTTTGCCAACATAGCCACTGGGAATCTACAATCTTTTCCATCGTGTGTGAGGTTGTGGTTGGTTTTTTTTATTTTTTATTTTCCCTTTCCTTTTAGTTGCCTAAATATAGAATTAATGGGTTTTAGGGAAAGTCAATGATTGCTCTTACTTGAGTCTGGAGAGGGGAAAGAAAATATCCCTTTCTCGACAGCCCTTAAAATTCCCTTTGGGTTGGTGCCATCCTATGCTAGCTCCACTTTTAGATAAGACTCATGCCAACAATTGTGAACTCTGTGATAAGAGATGGAAGGTGTGTCATGGACACAGGGTAGAAGTGTGACCCCTGAGTGTCAGGCCTTGGTTAGCTGTGCCAGGTTGGTCACTCCCAAATTCTCCAATGGAAAATCTTAAAAGTGCAGAGTCATGAGCTGCTTTCTCTGGGAATCTGGGATGGGCTTCAGAAGTAAGATAGTTTTTTCTTTGAAAGATGCCTAGATGACTCAGATGACGGTTGGAGAACCAGAGATGTAAAACCAAAACAACAACAACAACACAAGATGATTAAATAAAAAATTCCCTCTCCCGAACCAGGAAGGAAAAACAATTGGCTGACGGACCAACATTGCTTCTATCTGCCTCCTCAAGGTGATTCTTGGGAGCATGCCGTTCTTGACACATTCCTCCACAAAAGGGATCTGAGAGCAAGTAAATATGGGAAAAGCTCCAAGCTGCATTCCTCTCTGCAAGATTCCCAGGTTTTGTAGAGTATATAAAACATCCTAGAATGATCACTACTAAAGAAACAAGTTTTATAATGTTTAACAGGGTGTTTCTCGAACTTGCCTACAGAACTTCTTTTTACTAATTATTAACATCTCTAAAGACCTAAGGAACAGATCTTAAGAAATGTAGCTGTAGAAGATGCACTGAGTAATTTCCCTGAAATAGTCCATCCTTGATTGCTGGCAAAAATTTCTAGACATGCGTGGCCATGACTTTCCCCATTGCTTTTCTGAGGGAAGCACTGCATGCCTCATGCCTTCTTGGTCAGCTGTGGCAATGTCATTCCTGTAAGGAAGGACCAAGGGGCTCTCCTGAAATGCATCTTGAGACTAATTTTCATTTCTAGCAAAGCATGATCCTTTTTGTGTTTCAGGTGGGTGATCTAGAGGAGGGTTCTCTGTATTTCTTAATAAGACAGAAGTTACTTTATTTTATTTTACTTTTATGGCTGAAGGTGTCAATCAAAGCTTTTCAGAAATGTCACTCCACCTCCACAGAACTGTCGCTGTGCAGGAAGCCCACACGGCTCTGCTGAGACTCCAAGAACATTCAAAGGTTTCCCTCCACTTATCCTGCTCTGCAGACAGACGGGAAGTGAAACTCGTTGCTTCTGTGTAGTTGCATGTCAATTTCATGTTCCCCAACTAGTTGTGATGATAGCAAGTGGCTTGAAGGTACTAATTATCTACTATGTGCAGATGTATCGCCTGTATCACCTCTAATCTTTACAATGCCTGGCAAATCTGCCCCCATTTTATAGGAGAGAAAATTGAGGCTCAGAAAAGTGAAGTTGTTTGTTCACATGGTAAGTGATAGAATGAGTTGTTTGCCTCTAAAATTGGGGCTCTTTTCTTTCAAAAGAAGCCTCAAAAAAGACCATTTTTCTTTTCCTTTTCATAGAACAATTCCTTCTCCCATTTCCTCCCCCAAGTCCTTAGGTTTGCATTGATTTTCTTTGATTATCTTGAACACAGAGAGAATGTGGGGGCAAAGCCATTTTTTTTTTCCTCCGTGTTTTCAGCGACAATCAGGGGTTTTATTTTCTAAGAAAATCCTAGGCGTTAAAGGGGACTGAGACAAGTTGGACCCCAAAGCCCCAAAACCATGTTCTTTGAACCCCATAAGGCCCTCCACTCACAACAGTACGTTTGTTAGTCTTGGCGAAGGACAGGAGTCAGCCCAAAAAGTCAAAGACATCCCTCCATGTTGCTCAGGGCGGGGCCATGGGGTCTCCTTTTAGGAGTTTGCTCTTCTTTTATTCTCTGTGCCCAGCCCTGGCTCATCTCCACAACTGGAAAACCCAGTATTCTCTATATTCCTCCAAAGTAGTGTCTATTCCTACATCTGGATTCTTGGCTTCCTTGTGGCCCATTGTGGAAACAGAGTGGAGTCAACAGTGGCCGTGGAGTCACCTGGTCTCCCTGCGGGCCACCGTGAGGAAGGGCAGAGATGGGAGGGAAAGGGGCTCCAGGTAGTAATTGAAGGGTCTTTTTTTTTGTTTTCCTAGAGTAGTGGGTTTCCCAGGCTCATACTCATGAAAAACAAATTCAAGACCCATTGTGTGTGTTTACGTGTTCATCCAGACCCAGTATCATTGGTAATAGTTCAGGACCTTATAAAGCTCTTTGGAAGCCAGTACTAGACCACAGTGTTGTTGTCATTGTTGTTTAATAAGTAAATATTTCCCAGTATTTCCATTTTTCTCTCACCTAGAAATTATTTTGGTCAAAAATAAAAATGGAACTCTGGTCTTTGTTTCTGAGAGTGTGAATGGGACTCAGTGGAAAGCATCATTGCCTCCAATTGATAAGAAGATGGGGAGGTACGGTGGGCCCTGTTGCTTATGAAGAGAATTAGTGCCCTGGGTGAGCTCCTCACAGAAAGTCCTGCTCTGCCTTCCAGGGAACCCTCTGGCTGGATTACTGCTCTGCTGGCAACAGGGAGTTTTGGCCTCTGTGGTCCTTCCTTGTTGACACATGTCCTTCTTACCACCCAGAAGCTGGAAACAGCTGACTTAAGTCCCTCTGGCTTGTGCGTTCTGCCAGCCTCTGGAATCCCTGTGTATCTTCCTTGTTTCTTGCTCGTACAGATTATGAAGGACTTAAAAACAAAAAACAAAAAACACAAAACACACCAAATATATTTTGTGTTCTCAACAAACAGCTTTTCAAATGACTGTATTATTTATTCATTAGGATTGCACTCAGAGTGCAGTGCCTTGTGTTGCTTGGAGAAATAAATGAAAGAAAAGCAATATTGCTCTAAATTCCCAATTAGAAGCTCTCAGGGAGCCCAGATCAGCTCTCCTGCAAAGCTCTGTCCTAGGCCAGCCCAGCATGTACCCTTCCACTGTTCATCCATCTCTCCATCTCTCCATCTGCCCAGGATGGACCAACCTAGTCATTTTGTGGGCTCAACACATATCTTGATTCATTTTGTGAATGTTTTCAGTTTGGCTAAAACTTAAAACACATTTTTCCCCAAGCACTTTTTCCTCTTCATTTTTAAACTCGTATATTTTAAGGAAAATTTAGCCCATGTGTTTCTCATTATTCCTAATTCATTTGCACTTAACTCATCAAAATGTTCCTTTGCAAAAGCCGTTTGCTTTCCAAGACTCCTGAAGTCCTTTTTCGTACTTTCAGCCTCCCCCCCTCCCTGCCTCTTTTCTCTCCCTCCCTCTCTTTTTGTTTCTTCAAAGGCACACGTTTCTTAGAAACAGGAATTTTTGCCCCCAGCAGCAGATCTGTTGGAAGAGCCTACGAGGGTGTGGAGTCAAGCTTCCTGTCCAGTTACACCTTGCTGTCCTGTCAGAGCATTGTCTCCAGCAGAATTGTGTGGTGCTGCAGTGTGGAACTCATTTTATATTTTCTTGACTTGATACATAAGTGTCAGGCACTGGAGAAGAGCATTTTAGGATGCAAATGCTGCAGTCAGCTCTTTGGGGGTTTAATCCCCATATTAACCTTTGGATCGCTTTTCTCATCTGTAAAAAGGGGCCAGCAGGAGTGCCCACTGCATGCACAGTTACAGGGAGGATTGGTTGATATACTGTCCACAAGACAGAGCCGTGTGTGACAATACATAGTAAATGTCCAATTCTTAACTTGCTCAATTTAGCACATAAGGCGCCGCCTACCCAGGATCACACGTCTCTTCTCACTGCAGTGCTCAGGATCTGTCTTATGTAGGTTACCCCAGAAATAGACTCCTGAGACCAGCATTCAAGTGCAAGTAATTTGTTCGAGAGGTTATTCTAAGAAATTCCAGTGGGGAAGTCTACTAGTCAGGCTTCCGGAGAAACAGAACCAATAGGATACGTGAATATACAGAAGAAGAGATTTATCTTAAGGAATTAGCTCCCATAGTTGTAGAAGTTTGGCCAGTGCCCAGTCTGATGGGGGAGACCGTAGGCTAGACTCGGGAAAGATTTGGGGAAACTCCAGAAGATACAAAGGCCTTCTGCTGGGGAGAAGGGCTGATGTTGCAGCTGAGGTCCAACAGCAGTCTGCTCGAGATTCCTTCTTGCTCAGAGGGAGGCCCCAGCCTTCTCTTCTATTCAGGCCTTCTACTGATTGGATGCGACCTGCCCACATTATGGAGGGGAATTCGCTTTACTCAAAGCCCACTGACTTAAATATAAATCTCGTCCAAACACATTTCTCACGGAAACATCCAGAATGATTGGCCAAATATCTGTGGCCCAGCCAAGTTGGCACATAAAGTTAACCATCACGGGAAGTAAGACAGGGAAAGAAAAGAAGCCAATTGAAGACGTGGTACCACCTGGGTGGGGAAGTGGAGCTTCATCCCCTCGGGGAGCTGAGAAGGTGCTGGTTGTACCTCAGAGCCACCCCTCATGGACGCATTGGCTGAGGGCCGCTCCCACATTGCTTGGCCCCTGCACTCGTGGCCTGTGGCAAAAACAGGAAGTGGCTCTGGCAGCTCGAGAAAGCCCTCAAGGAGAGAAGGCAGGTGCTCTGGTTGAAAATCGGGCTGGTGTGCAAGGAAATGGTATGGGACCCGAAAATCAGGTGGGGCATCAACAGCACCTGCCAGGGGCGGGGCAGAGAGGGGGGGGTCCCTTCATCTTGAAAGATGGCTCTAATTGATACAGCCAGGCCTCCCTCTCTGTCTCCCACTTGTGCTTCTCAGAACTTCAACATAAGAAAATAAGCTCAGTTTTAGCAGCAAGAGATCAACAAAGAGGCCTTAGAGAGATTCTTTGGGTCTGCTGTGGATATATTAAATTAACGCAGAGAGGGAACAGATACAAGTCCTATTTTGGACAGTTGGTGTTGGCTGGAAGCATGCGTAGCGCTCACATACGTTTTGGGTACCAACAAGCATTGACCTTAGTCCTTTCCAAATTGGCAGGAAGGGCTCATTATCCAAGAATAAAGAACAGTTTTATTCAGCTTTTAAAGATAATGAAATATATCTTCAACTATAATTTCATTACCTCTGAAGCAACTCAAAGCAAAAATAAATAAATACGTAAATAAATAAGATATATAAAACTTACTTATCGCATAAGAAGAATGTATGACTAATTAGTTTTTTTTAAAACTCAAAGTTAAATAATGTAACTTAGGGAAAAAACCTATATTTCTACTTCATTCCTAGCTTAGCAAACTCTGAGTCAGTTCAGGGTCATATTTTTGTTTGGTTGGTTGGTTTTTAACAGCTTTATTGAGACGTAATTCACATACCATGCAAATCACTCATTTAAAATGTACAATTCAATGGCTTTGAGTATGTTCACAGATTTGTACAACCTTCAACACAATCAATTTGAGAACATTTTCATCACCCTAAAAAGAAAGCCTTAGCTGTCATTCCCTACCAAAACCTTCATCCCATCCAGCCCTAGGCAGCCACGAATATACTTTCTGATTCTGTAGATTTGCCTATTCTGGATATTTCACATAAGTGGAATCATGTAGGATATGATTCTTTGTGACTGGCTTTTTTGACTTAGCATATTCATTCATATTGTAGCATGTCTTAGTATTTTATTCCTTTTTGTTGCCAGCAGATATTCTGTTCTATGGATATACCACATTTTATTTATCCCTTTATCAGTTGATGGTCATTTGGACTGTTGCCACTTTTTTGGCTATTATGAATCATGTTGCTGTGAACATTGGTATACAAATATAATTTGCTTTTAAATGAACCATTGGGACTTCATCAAGATAAAAAGCTTCTGCACAGCAAAGGAAACAATCAACAAAACTAAAAGGCAGCCCATAGAATGGGAGAAGATATTTGCAAACAACATATCTGAAAAAGGGTTAGTATCCAAAATCTATAAAGAACTTACCAAAGTCAACACCCCAAAAACAAATAATCTAGTTAAGAAATGGGCAGAAGACATGAATGGACACTTTTCCAAAGAAGACATCCAGGTGGCTAATGGACACATGGAAAGATGCTCAGCATCACTCCTCATCAGTGAAATATAAATCAAAACCATGATGAGATACCACCTTGCAACTGTCAGGATGGTTAAAATTAACAATCCAGGAAACAAAAGGTGTTGGCAAGGATGTGGAGAAAAGGGAACCCTCTTGCACTGTTGGTGGGAATGCAAACTGGTGCAGTCACTCTGGAGAACAGTTTGGGTTCCTCAAAAAGTTAAAAATAGAACGACCCTACGATCCAGCAATTACACTACTAGGTATTTACCCAAAGGATACAAAAATACAGATTCAAAGGGGTACACGCACCTCGATGTTTGTAGCAGCAGTATCCACAATAGCCAAACTATGGAGAGAGCCCAAAAGTCCATCGACTGATGAATGGATAAAGAAGATGTGGTATACATATCCAATGGAATATTACTCAGCCATCAAAAAAAAAAAAAGAAATCTTGCCATTTGCAATGACATGGATAGAGGTAGAATGTATTATGCTAAGTGAAATAAGTCAGTCAGAGAAAGACAAATACTGTATGATCTCACTCATATGTGGAATTTAAGAAAGAAAACAGATGAACATATGGGAAGGGGGGAAGTAAAAAAGGAGAGAGAGAAACAAGCCATTGTGACTCTTAATGATAGAGAACAAACTGAGGGTTAATGGAGGGAAGGGGGTGGGAGTTGGGCTAATGGGTGATGCATATTAAAGAGGCCACATGTTGTGATGAGCCCTGGGTGTTGTAGGTAAGTGGTGAATCACTGAATTCTACTCTAGAAACCAATATTGCACTGTATGTTAACTAACAAAATTTTAGATAAATAGATAAATAAATAAATAATGTCTCTCTTCTGTGAAAAAACAAAGCAAATATAATTTGCTTTTGAAGTAACTTTAGAACTAATTTTAAAAATTCACGTAATTTTTAAAAAACAAACATTTTCCCCTCAGTTGTGACTGAACATGTTTCTAAATGGTTCAGTTTTGTAGTGACTTTCATAAGTCTACTTAAACTCATAGAATATTTGTATAGTGGTAGGGATAAATACAGGAGACCTTGAAAGCTGAGTTTTCTTGAGTCACATGACATTGGACTCATTCATGTATTCATTAAGTCAAATATTTATAATGCACCTAGTATGTGCACCATTCTAGGTACCAATATAATGCTGAACAAGATTGACCAGGTCTTTCTTTCCTTTCAGTGCTTAGAGTCCAGAGCAGGAAGTGACAATTATAAAGGAGTGAATAATTAGCTAGTTTTTTTCATGAAGGCTAGGGAAAAAACAAAATGGGTAAATGAGATAACAAGTAAATGCTTGGAAATAAATAACTAGCTTAGATAGGGGTTGAAAAAAACTTTTTTTGAAAGGGTGACATCTTTATTGATAGTCAAATGATAAGAAAATAAATGAATCACTTAGAGAGTGTGTGGAGGGAACCACAATTACAAAGGCAGACAGCCTGAGCCAGCTTTGGGGGTTGATCCAAGCAGCAAGAGGGGACATGGCAGGAGTTTCCTGACAGGATTATCTATGGTAAATGATGCCAAGCGGGTCTTGTGGGAGGTAGCCTCCTAACAGGACTCCCAATGACCCCTGTCTTGTGTAATTCCCTCCCCTTGGTGTGGGCTGGGTCTGGACGACTTGTTTCTGATTCATAGAAACAGCAAATGTGATATGATACCACTTCTGAGATTAGGTTATAAAAGATTGTCACTTCCATCTTCCTGGCATTCCCCCCTGGCTCTTTCTGTCAGCTTGCCCAGATAGAGCAACAGCCTACAGGAACTGATTCCTTTGGTCAACGGCCCACAGGAACTGATTCCTGCTGACAACCACACGAGTGAGCTTGGATGTGGATCCTTCTCCTGTCAAGCCTTCAGATGAGACCTCGGCCCTGCCTGACACCTTGATTGCAGCCTCGTGAGACCCTGGGACCAAAGACTCAGCTACACTGCACCCAGGCTCCTGATTCACTGTGAGATAATAAATGGTGCTGTCTTAAGTCACTACATTTTGGAGTAATTTGTTATACAGCAATAGAAAACTAATTCAGCTCTAATGAAGCATTGACAAGATGCACGTGAGATTTACTGAACTCTGAAGCAGGCAAGATCTGCCCAGGCAAGCTCCACGAGTGATCTCTCTTCATCCATCAGGGACTGTAATTGGTGCTTGGAAGTGCCTGAAATCTGGGGCTTGGAGCATTTACTTTCAAAGAGCTAGGATCCTCACTTGGGAGCCACTCTTAACATCTGCACCACTGCATTTTAGTGCTTGTAAGTTGGTTGAGAAGAGAGACCTGTGAGATTTCTGCTCCCCCCCAAGAAAGTGAAATCACAAGGAAATACCATGTTGGATATATCCCTTCAAAGCACTAAGGAACATCGTTAAGAGGAAAATATTTGTAGACACAGAAGGTCCTGCGTGTGTGTGTGTGTGTGTGTGTCCATGTCTGTGGGGTGTGTGTGTGGTTTATGTCTGTGAAATTGTGTGTGCCTGAGAACAAGGAATGGTGGGTCTGTGCACATCTATGTTTTTCACTGTTCTTCAAGCACGTTTAGTCTGCTTGTCCAACCGCCCTCCCTGCCAGATGTTGACATGTAAATTCTGGCTTCAGAAATGAGAAGACCAAAGTGGTACAAACAAATTTAGCTCCACAAGGCAAAGTCAAATCACCCCAAAGTAAGAAGTGACCCTTTTACCCAAAGATCCAAGCAGCACATTACCCTTTGCTGCAGGGCTGCCCAGGGAGCTAGTTTAGCTCAACATCTAACATGCATTTCTGGCTTTGGTATTGTTTCAATTACTAGACCATTCACATCTCCGCTGACACATGCAATGAAGCTTGCTCCTTGCCTGGTACATAATTTAAGGTAAAAAAGAAAAGAGGGTGTGTTTCATCATGGTCTATCATATCTTTGTCTTTTGTTCTGGGAGGTATTTGCATACCTAAAGGGAAATGGCCTCTTTAATTTCTTTCCCTTCTCCTAATCAGCTGAGGCCTATTAAGAAGCGCTCTGTATCCTGTAATCAGACAATTTATACAGCATGCACCCTTAGGCAACAGCTATTATAAACAAGCTGGAGAAATCCTTTACAATAAATGATTAGCATGGGAAGACACCATTCATAATTAATTTTTTTTCTGTTTTTGTTGGCAGATGGTCTGAGGCATCCAAGCATGGCCTATTGCCCGCGTCTTTATTCTGAATAGAGCAGGGCAGCCTTGGGAAAATGCTGGCTGCTCAGCTAGCTCACTTGAAAAAATAATATAACCCCTCCTCCCATCAGTGCTCAAGGCTTGTATAAAGCTTTAGGGAAGGGTGTCTAATGGATCACAGGACCGTACCCATTGGTCCTTTCCCTGCCTTGTTAATTATGAGTTGTTATAGCCCTCATGGTAGATGGGCTGCATTAAGGCGCCCAGTTTTCCATCCCATTTGCCAGGTAACTTTGTCATGGTCTCTCGCCCTGAGTCTGGAATCTGCCATGTGACTTGCATTGGCCAATGTGATGTTAGCAAACGTGATGCACACTGAGGCTTGAATCCCACTTTGTATGATTAGACTTGTTACCTCTTGCCCTCCACTGTGGCCACATGAACATACGTGTTCATGATGGGTGATGACAGACACTTGGAATAGAGCAGTCAATTCTCTCGTCTCAGCTGAGACCATTCTTAGATGGCGACCCATCTAAGCGACATGTGAGCGAGCCCACCCAAGATCAGCTCACCTTGGTCCAGATCAATTCAACCCTGCAGACTTGTTGGCTCAGTAAAGGCTTATTATTGTGTGCTACGGAGGTTTTATGGTTTGTAATTACACAGCATTATTGTGGCAGTAGATAATCAATATGGCCCCCAAACTGATAGATAATCTCTTTGGAAGATAGGAATCTCTTGTGGAAAAATAGTACTTGGAGACCCGTAAGTCTAAGCCTTCATGTATTGGTGAAGATCGTGTTGTTTACGAGAGACCCTAACCTCAACTGATAGAAAAGTTAAAGTATTTTTGGACTAGTGATATGTGAGGGTACAGAGAAACAGTTGTATTCACAGACTCCTCCAGGAGTCAGTGAAGAAGGCGGCTACAATGTCACCCGAAGGTAGACGTGGGAAGGGAATAGGATTTTCTGCTGTTCATCTAACTTCCTTCTATTCTTCAAGACAAGTTTCCTAGATTCTCAACATCCAGGTGATCATTTTACCACTTCTTTATATTTTTTCACAGTTTTTCAAGCTTTATTGAGGTACTATTGACAAAATGTAAAATATTTAAAGTGTACAATGTGATGATTTGGTATACCTATATGTTGTGAAAGAAACCCCCGCCCCATTAAGTTAACACATCTGTCCCACCTCACGTATGTACTTACCTTTTATGTACTGGTGAGAACATTTAAGCTCTACTCTTAGTAAATTTCAATTATACACGACAGCTGTATCAACTATAGTCACCCTATTATAGATTAGATCTTCAAATCTTACTTATTTTATAAATGAAAGGTTGTACCCTTTTTCCAACCTCTCCCTATTCCCCCCTCCCCAGCTCCTTACAACCACTTTTTTACTATTTCTGTAAGTCCAACTGTTTTTTTTTTCTTTTTTAGATTCCATTTATAAGTGATACCATGCCACATTTGTCTTTGTCTGTCTGGTTTATTTCACTTAGCATAATGCCTTCCAGATTCATCCATGTTGTCACAAATGACAGGATTTCCTTCTATTTTTAGGTGTTGAATAACATTTCGTTATATATGAAATACATATATCTCACAATCCCTTGATATATTCATTTATGGCCCCTTAAGTTGTGTCTCTACCTTGGCTATTGTGAATAATACTGCAATAAACATGAGACTACAGATATCTCTTCAACATAATAGTTTTGTTTCCTTTGGCTGTACACCCAGAAGTGGGATTCCTGAGTCACATAGTAGTTTTAGTTTCTTGAGGAACCTCTGTAGTGTTTTCCATGAGGGCTGTACCAGTTTACAACCCCCACAGTGTACAAGGGTTCTCTTTTCTCCACATCTTTGCCAGCATTTGTTATCTCTTGTCTTTTGGATAATGGACCTTTTAACAGGTGTAAGGTGACAATTTATTGTGGTTTTGATTTGCATTTTCCTGAGGATTAGTGATGTGGAATCCCTTTCCATGTATCTGTTGGCCATTTGTATGTCTTCCTTGAAGAAATGTCTATTCAGTCCCTTTGCCCATTTCTTGATTGTTTTGCTATTGAGTTGTAGAAGTTCCTTGTATATTTGGAATATTAATCCCTCATCAGGTATGTGATTTGCAAATATTTTCTACCATCCATAGGTTGTCTTTTCATTTGGTTAATGGTTTACTTTGCTGTACAGAAGTTTGTTTGTTTGTTTGTTTTTTCAGATTTTATGTATTTATTTGACAGAGAGAGGCACAGCGAGAGAGGGAACATAAGCAGGGGGAGTTGAAGAGGGAGAAGCAGGCTTCCCACCGAGCAGGGAGCCCGAAGGGGGGCTCGATCCCAGGACCCTGGGACCATGACCTGAGCTGAAGGCAGACACTTAACAACTGAGCCACCCAGGCACCCCTGCTGTACAGAAACTTTTTTGTTTGATGTAGCACCATTTGTTGATTTTTGCTTTTGTTTTGCATTTGTTTTTGTCAAATCCAAAAAAAAGTCATTGCCGAGATCAGTGTCAAAGAATCATCCCCTATGTTTTTCTTCTGAGAGTTTTAGGTTTCCAGTCTCACCTTCCAGTCTAATATATTTGGAGTTGATTTTTGTGTGTGTTGTAAGATAGAGGTCCAGTTTCATTCCTTTGCTTGATTGAAGAAACTTTTTCCCATTGCGTATTCTTGGCTTTTTTGTTGTAAATTAATTGACCATATATATGTGGGCTTATTTCTGGATTTTCTATTCTGTTCCATTTATCTATGTTTCTTTTTGTATGCCAATACCATACTATTTTTATTACTATATCTTTTAATATCAGAAACTATCTTGCCTTGAGCTTTTTCTCAAGATTGCTTTGGCTATTCAGGGTCTTTTGTGGTTTCATACAGGTTTTAAGACTTTTTTCTCTATTTCTGTGAAAAAAATGTCATTTGCATTTTGACAAGTATTGCATTGAATCTGTAGATCATTTGGGGACATTTTAACAACACAAGTTTGTCCAATCCATGAACATGGAACATCTTTTCATTTATTTGTGTCTTCAATTTCTTTCATTAATGCCTTATAGTTTCCAGTGTATGGATCTTTCAACTCCTTGGTAAAATTTATTCCTAAGTGTTTTAATTTTTTTTGATGCAATTATAAATGGAATTGTTTTATTAATTTCTATTTCTGATAGTTTGTTCATGGTACATAGAAATGCAACTAAGTTTTGTATATTGATTTTGTATCCTGAAACTTTACTGAAATTGTTTATCTGTTCTAACAGTGTTTTGGTGGAGTCTTTAAGGTTTTCTATATATAATATCATGTCACCTGCAAATAGAAACTATTTTGCTTCTTCCATTCTGATTTGAATGCCCTATATTTCCTTTTTCTTCCCTGACTATGATGTTAATTGGGGGCTTGTCATACATGGCCTTATTATGTTGTTTCATACCCAGTTTGTTGTGTTTTTGTCATGAAAGAATGTTGAATTTTGTCAAATGCTTCTTCTGCATTTGAGATGATTATATTATTTTTATCCTTCATTTTGTTAATATAATGTATCACATTGATTGATTTGCAGATGTTGAACTATCCTTGTACCCCTGGAATGAATCCCACTTGATATTTTAAACAATACATTTTAATGTATTGTTGAATTTGGCTTGCTAATATTTTGTTGAGGATTTTTACATCTACATTCATCAAGGGTACTGGCCTGTAATTTTCTTTCTTTTTTTTTTTTGTAATGTCCTTATCTGGCTTTGGTATCAGGATAATGCTGGCCTCATAAAATGAATCTAGAAGTCTTTCCTCCTCTTCTGTTTTTTGGAAGAGTTTGAGGTGAATTGGCATTAGTTCCTCTTTAGATGTTTAGTAGAATTCACAGGTGAAGCCTTCTCGTCCTGGAATTTTCTTTGTTGGGAGGTTTTTTTTATTACTGATTCAATCTCCAGACTAGTAATTGGTCTATTCAGATTTTATATTTCTTTATGATTCATCTTGGTGGATTGTATATTTCTAGGAATTTATGCATTTCTTCTAGATTGTCTAATTTGTTGGCATATAATTGTTCATAGTAATCTCTTACAATCCTTTGTGTTTCTGTCATATCAACTGGAATGTGTCCATTTTTATTTACAATTTTATTTGAGTCCTCTCTTTTTTTTTTGGTAAGTCTAACTAAAGATTTGTCTATTTTGTTTATCTTAAAAAAAACTAGCTCTTAATTTCATTGATATTTTCTATTGTCTTTATAGTCTCTACTTCATTTATTTCCATCCTGATCTTTGTTATTTCTTTTCTTTTTTAAAAAAGGTTTACCTATTTATTTTGAAAGAGAGAGAGAGTGGGAGAGCACACAAGCAGGGGGAGGGGCAGAGGGAGAGGGAGAGAATCCTCAAGCAGACTCCCCACTCAGCATGGAGCTGATGGGGGACTGATCCCAGGACCCTGAGATCATGATCTGAGCTGAAATCAAGAGTTGGCCACTTAACTGACTGAGCCACCCAGGTGCCCCTGATCCCTGTTATTTCTTCCCTTCTGCTAATTGTGTGCTTAGTTTATTCTCCTCTTTCTAGTTTTGAGGTATAAAGTTAAGTTGTTTATTTGAGATTTTTTTGTTTTTCTTAATGTAGGCTTTTATCGCTATAAACTTCCCTTTTAGAACTGCATTTGCTGCATCCCATAAGTGCGGGTATGTTGTGTTTTAATTTTCATTTGTTTCAAGATTTTTTTTTTTTAATTTCTATTTTGATTCCTTCTTTGACCCATTGGTTGTTCAGGAACATGTTGTTTAGTTTCCAGATATGTATGAATTTTGTAGTTTTGTTCTCGTAATTGATATTTTGTTTCGTATCATCGTGGTCAGAAAAGATGCTTGATATAATTTCAATTATTAAATTTATTAAGACTTGTTTTTTTGGCCTAACATATGATCTGTCTTTAAGAAGATAAACTCCATTTGTGTTTGAGAAGAATTGTATTCTGCTGCTATTGGATGGAATGTTCTGTCTGTGGCTGTTAGATCCAGCTGGTCTAACTATACTTTAAGTCTGATGTTTTCATATTGATTTTCTCTCTGGGTAATCTATGCACTGTTGAAAGTGGAATGTTAAACTCTGCTGTTATTGTATTGCTGTCAATTTCTCCCTTTAGATCTGTTAATATTTGCTTTATGTATTTAGGTGCTCCTTGGGCACATAAATATTCACAAATGTTATATTCTCTGGATGAATTGACCCCTTTATCATTACATAATGACTTGCTTTGTCTCTTGTTACAGTCTTTAAGTTAAAGTCTATTTTCTCTGATATAAGCATAGTTACCACTGTTTCTTTGGTTTCCATGTTCATGGAATTTCTGTTTCCGTCTCTTCTCTTTCAGTCTATGTACTTCTTTAGAGTTGCAGTGAGTCTCTTGTAGGCAGCATATTGTTGTTTTCTTAAATCCATTCAGCCACTGTATGTCTTTTGATTGGAGATTTAGTCCATTTTCATTTAAAGTCACTATGGATAGGCATGGACTTACTCTTGCCATTTTGTTAATTGTTTTCTGGTTGTTTTGTGATCCCTTTCTTCCTCTATTTCTCTCTCTCTCTTTGTGGTGTGATGATTTTCTGTAGTGGTATGATTTAATTATTTTCTCTTTATGTATTCCTTTATCTTTTATATATTTATTATAGGCTTTTGCTTTGTGGCTACTATGAGGCTCACAGAAAACATATTTATAAAGTTTTTTTAAAGCCCATAACAACTAAACTTTGAATGCATACAAAAGCTCTGTATTTTTATACTCCCTTCCCATATTTCACGTTTTTAATGTCACAATTTGCATCTTTCTACCTTGTGTATTCATTAACAAATTATTATAGTTACTTTTAATACTTGGTCTTTTAATCTTCATACTAGAGTTAGAAGTGATTTACTCAGCACCGTTACATTATGTGTCTGAATTTAACTATATATTTACCATTATTAGTGGGTTTTATGCTTTCATCTTTTCCTGTTATTAGTTAGCATCATTTTGTTTCAGTTAAAGAATTCCCTTAATATTTCTTATAAGGCCACTTTTGTCAATGAAATTTTTCAGCCTTTGTTTGTCTCTTCATCCTCCTTAGTTCTGAAGGATGATTTAGCTGGATAGAGTATTCTTGGTTGATAGATTTTTCTTTCAGCATTTTTGAATATAGCAACCCACTTCCCCATGGCCTGCAAGGGTTCTGTTGAGAAAATTTGCTGATAGTCTTATGGGTGTTCCCCTGTACAACATAACACATTGCTTTTCTTTTGCTGCTTTTAAGATTCTTTCCCCGTCTTCAACTTTAGACAATTTTTAAATAATTTGTCTCAGTGTGGCTGTCTTTGGATTCAGCTTATTTGTTGATTTATGGGCTTCCTGGATCTGGACGTCTGTTTCTTTTCCCAGGTTAGGAAAATTTTTAGTCATTATTTCTCTGAATAAGCCTTCTGTACCCTTCTTTCTCTCACCTCCTTCTGGGACTCCTATAGTGAGTACCTTGCCCCATTTGATGGTGTCTGATCAATCCTTTAAGCTATCTTCACTTATTTTCATTCTTTTTTTATTTTCCCCTTTTGCTTCTCTGATTATTGGATGAATTCCACTGCCTTGTCTTTGAGTTTGCTGGGCCTGTATCTTAAAAAATGGAAAAAATAATGTATCTTGTCTTACCTTTAGAAAAAGTTAAATATAACAATTTGCTAACTCTTAGAATGAACATGGAGTGAATTAAGGGATAGAATTTTTGCCATAATTTTTTTTCAATAACATCTTTTTCCTAACCACTTACTTGTATTAAATGTCATAGGGGCCCCCAGCTGGCTCAGTTGGTGGAACAATGTGAGTCTTGACCTTGGAGTCCTGAGTTCCAGCCCATGTTGGGTGTAGAGATTATTTAAATAAATAAATAAACTTTTTAAAAAATAAAGTATCATAAAAAAGTCATTTTTTTTTGGAGTGAAAATATTTGAAAGCTGATCCTTTTTCTCTTTGATGTAGTTTGTTGTTAAACCCCTCTATTGAGTTTTTCAGTTCAATTACTGTGTTCTGAAGCTCTGTAATTTCTGTTTGGTACTTTTTAAATATTTTCTCTCTTTGTTGAAATTCTCAGTTGTTCATTCAGTTTCTCCAAAGACTTCTATTAATTTTTTGGAGCAAGTCTTTATTCTTATAACAATTCTATGACAAATGTAGGATACAGTTGGTTTTAATTTGGTTGTAATTGACATAAAATCTGATGCAACATAGCTTAGGCAAAAATGTGATTTTGTAGATAGAAATGGCTTTATACCTGAAATGATCCAAGAGTCAGGTGACATGATCCGGATTTGTCATACTTCCTCTGGTGAGGCTCCAGATCTCCTCTCTTTGTAGTAAATAGTTCCACTAGCCCCAAACTTTAGACCCTCATGGAACCATGCCAAGTGGAGAAGACTTTATGCACTTGCTTACCCAGCTTGAGCTTTATTTCTATTGGATTGCATCATTGGTGTGCTGGAGCCAGCACACATGGTGTAAATCTCTTCCCAGTACCAAGTTCAGGGACATCATGTTGGTAGCTCAAAGTCTGCCATGGTGGGAATTTACACCACAGAAATTGGCAATGGCTACAAATCAACACCTTAATCACTCACAGAGCTAGTTGTTACACATTTACCGACACACCTCTTTTTGTACCCACCTTTTAATCAGTCACTAGAAAGATGGGTCTAACCTATTTATTGGTCTTCTTGGGTTCTAAAATGGGGGGGTCAGTCTCCCTCAATTTATATGCCTAAAAATAAGGTAGGATGGGGACTCAAAATATATTCAGGGCACATTTACCAAAAATGGGGGGCAGAAGTTAGCCTCAAACAATAAGTATTCTCTATAGAAACCAAAAATACTGGTTTCATTTTTCAGTTGAGAAACTTGAGATATAAGTGGTGCTCAAGGTTTCATACAAGGAAGTGCTATATCTGGTACTAGACCCCAATTCTTCCGAGTTGGCAAATTCAGTGTTCTTTTTCCTAGACTTTACTCTTCTTACCTGATCTTCCAAGGGTCCACCCAAGCTGGAGATAATCAAGCCTGGGAATAACATGATTAATTTCCTACACGTTCTTTACCAAGTGATATGCAAATAGCATAGGGGTGTCCCTGGTGAATGATAGAGTATTCCTCTGCCTGCATTTCTCCACGGACATTGAACTCAGACTAGCTTCCCCTCTCCTTTCTTATTTTTCTGCAAGTTCTCTGTCCAGGGTGGATTTAGATGTATATGTCCTCCCCTCCAGGAGATGATCTGATTTGGCAAATTTGTTTGGAAAGGAAAAGAAGTAGGCACTGGGACTGGTCTTCATGAGTAAAGTGAATGTTGTATTCTGGGAAGAGCCAGCTTGTTCCTAGGAAATGTAATTTTTAAAATGAAATTGGCATTGGATTTACCTTTGGTAGCTGGGTTCCAAAGCTCTCTTCTATTAAGTTATTCTTGACCATGAAGTAAGTGAACATTGTTGGAAGGGATGGAAAATTTGCTGCACTGGTAGCCACTCATCATTTCTTGCCCTGGCAGACATTGTTTATCAATTTGGACACTGACACAGCTCAGAAGTGGGCTCAGAGTTCTTGAGTTGATTCTCTAGGCAGCCACTACCAACTGATCATGGTGATAAAATCTGTTCCAGCTTCTTTCGCTTTTACGGTCTGTACTTTACAATTAACTTTTGATATATTTACTACCATTTGAATTTTTGTACCATTTGATAAGGTAGCACTTGGTTATATTGTTATATTATCCTTTTTCTTGATTCATATGGGTAAAACACTGTTTCTACCAAACAGTTTAAGTCCTCAGGCTGCTTCAGCTGTGTTTTATACCACTTTGTAATCTTCCTAATGTCAAGATGGGTACAGACTAGGTGCCCAATAAATACTTGGTTGATTAATTACCTAAGGAATTAGGATTAATCACCTAAGGGAATCCTTGGTTGATTAACCCAAGGAATCCAATAGAACGGAGGGCCAGGAACACTTTTGCTTGCATGAACTATCAGAGTAAAGTGTTGGACTATAGATAGTTTAAGTCAACTTGCAAACCTTTATTACCTGCTCAGAGTTTATGAAAACCTTTGCTGTAGGCACTGGAATGTATTGGTAATTAACGTGGTCTTTACCCTCAGGGAGTTTATGATTCAGTATCAGAGACAAAAAGGATATGCATAATCATCAGAAATGTAGAAATATAAAAGTGCCTTGAAGGGAAAGGATTGAGATTGATGGAGTGGGCTGGCTGGTGTAACAGCTGAGCACTTGACGTGGAAAGTGGCAGTGAAATGAGAGGTTATTCCATGAAGCTGCCCTCCAAGATGTCAAAAAGAAATTTAATGCCAATGGAATAGCAAATATTCTTTTGGAATTACACTGCCATATTTAATGGACCTTTGACTTGACAAAAAATTACTAACGCCTGAGTACAGTAACATTTTCATCTTAGGTATTCCTTTCTTATTCACTCATCCAAACTTGCCACAAATGTTTCCTTGGGCTTGCGTATTTTTTTTTCATATTTGTTGGCACTGATTTTTCAGCAACAGAGCATCCTGGGCCAAATGTGTTGTTAAACTGTGGCCCCTAAACCTGACCCCGTTGATAGCCTGCAGTTTGCAATGCACATCACCTGCCCTGCTCTATCCAGATGCCCTCCTTCACCCAGATCCGCTCTCATGAGAACCACCCTCAGGCTGCGGAGCTGCTTTGCCCCAAAATGCGGAGAGCTGGAGGTACCTGGGTACTTGCATTCCCTTTGGGTCAGCCCTTAGCTGACTGGGACAAGTGTGTGGGGTCCTAGACGCTTTGACTCTTGTAGGAACACACTCCCAGGCATCCCTCTGAAGGACCAGACTAAAATTGGGACTTTACCTGAAGTCATATCATAGTATTTTGTTTTTTCCCTTTCTTGTCCTGCTCCCCCTACTTTCTTGACACTTTCTAAAGGGAGAAATTCCTTAAAGAAATACTTATACACAAACTTCATGCCTGGGTCTTCCTCTGGGGGTCCTAACTTAACACACCAAGTGCCATCTATAGGCTAAGAGACATCTTGAATAGCATATTCCAGGTTCTCATGCTACTCATTTTAAAGAGAATTTTGGGGTTTTTTCCTCAAATATAAAATATTGATAAGTGGATATTAAACAAAACTATAATTATAGAGTTTATTATTATAAGGTCGATTATTTTAAGCAACTACACATTGGTCAAATATTTGGGGATGGGGATGAATAAGGAGCGATATAAATATGCCCTAGCCAGCCTGGCGTTGAAGTCTATTAAATGATTGAATGATCTGATTTCAGAATTGACACTGATGTTCTTCGCTGATAGCATTTCTATTCTGTGTAGTGTCTGAGCACAAATCTCTTTCTGATAATGATATTTTTTCCCGTAGAATTCACTCTGGAAGGCACTAAGTTCAGGCTTTTCAACTTTATTTTACTTTTAAACCTATTTTAAGCAATAAAACCCTTTAATGGAAAGAATAGGCAGAAGCTCATTATGTAACACAGGTAAGCCCAGAGTTGCCCCGTCTGATGCAGGTGGAGAGTCAGGGAACCCCACCTGCTTCTATTCCTTCACACTGACCTAGGGCTGCAGGAAACACAGTCAGAAAATGACTGGACAAGTCCCACGTTTCACTTTACAGGTGGAGAAACCAAAGCCCTAAAAGGTTGAGGACTTGCTCAAGGCAAGTATTGGGCAACGCTTGGTGTTAAATGTGATTTTCTACATTCTCTCTCTACATTCCTACATACATCAGAGCTGCTTCCACTAACTTCTATTAGTTATCGAGGAGATTAATTATCCTGCTATCTCAGGAGTCTCCTAGAGTTCTGTGTGAGTGGAAGAGAAAAAGATAGATGGGCTTCTTTTTTTTCTTCACTAGGTCACTTGCTTGGCACTCCTATGGACTCCACTTTTTGGGAATAGAAAGTGGTTTCAGCTTGCCTGATCTACTTACAAAAGTATTGCACTACTCTAAAAGTGTCTTCATGAAATGATTTTTCCCCTGGTGCAGCAGAAGACTTCGTAGGAACAGTTAACTTGGATTAGGACACAACGAAGGGTCAAATCCAGCAGCAGGAATAACCAAGAAAGACTTTACTTATTTGTCAAAGCAGCTGATCTCCGTCCCTGAGCCCACGGTTTCCTGTCAGTTAGCTGCTCTTCCTAATGTCCTAGTGGGATGTGTCTCCATCCATTCTCATTCTTTACCCAGCCTTCTGCCGCAGGGAAGAGTCACACTGGGTCAGCCCCAAAGAGAGTGGCCCTGCTGATCCTCTGTGGCTTTCTCTGATCGTTAGCCAAACTAGAGGACTTCTCCCTTGCCATAAGCCGCTGGAGGTTTGGATTGGCCGAATTTTACACAATGGCTTCATTCCTGAAACAAACAAATAATGCAACTAGGCACTTGGGGATAAAGGAACAGTGTCTCCCTCGGCTGACTTGGGAATGGGGGGTATCATCGCTAGGGGCCATGGCAATCAGGGGAGGCTGTGGGAAGCAGGAACTGGGTCCAAGGTGGCTCTCTGGATCTCAGTAGAAGGATTTGGGGGATCTCTCCTCAGATCCTCTGGGTCTGCGCTTTTCCTGACCTCTCCCCTCTACCCCTGTTTGCTACTCCAGACGTGTGTCCTTGCTCTGCTTTGTGCCTTCTGCTTACTCAGTCTCCACATCCTCATCACTTTATCTTGCACATGGCTCCTCAGGCCACAGCCTCTGCTTGCAGCATTGACCTCCAATCCCACTTTCTGGAAACAAAGTTCTATTTAAACGCAGAAGCACTAGTTCTTCAAAGAAGTCCTCAGCAAAATAAAGTGAAGAATCCTTTTGGAAACCAAACATTACTTGTTTATGGAGTTAGTCACTTTGATGTGCATGTACTCCAGGACAAACATGTACTCTAAAGAAGGCTTGGAGAGGTCCAGATGATGGCCGTGAAAGTGTCTGAGCACATGGAGGTACAGAAGAGACAACTGAGGGTGGTCTTCAATAAAAGAAGTATGGGGGCAAGAATAAAAAGCCCTGGAAGAGTCAGCGTTCCAAAATGAACTCCTCTGGGCTTCCTCAACCATAAACATGTTACTAGGTCTTCTGGAAGAATTTTGTGCAAGGAATGAGGGGTGGTCTCCCTACTCTCTCTCATCTTTCTCTTTCCCCCATGCACTTCTGTAATGATGAGCATTTTGGTCCATCACATCATGAGAGCAGATCTGACATCCCTAACTCTACCAAATTAAAAAGATTTTCCACCTGATTACCCATTGGGTACTAAGTGCCAATCACTTGAGAAGTCTCAGATGAGACATCCATTAGAGCAGACAGAGGCTGATTCATGGCTCTTAAAAGAGTGTCCACCCACACAAGCAAGCTTTTTCTTTGGAAGGCATTCTTTTAAAAGAAACACACACATGCACACACCTCAGAGGGTGTAGCTCCTCCATTGGCCTGACCCTCAGTCTTCTCATTTTTATTGAGGCAAAAGTCCAGTGCAAGGTACAAAGTGTCTAGAGAAGACCCTCCCTGATCTCTCAGCTCCTGAGTTTTGGTGGAAGCCTGGTTTTTTGCTTCCTGACTCTGGAAGAACCTTGTTAACTAGACCCTGGTCTGAGCCCGGACTTTATTCACCCTGTGACTTAGTGAAGGTTGTATGAAAGGAAAAATCACTTGAGCATCCCTAAGAGATGGGGGCTGATGCTCTAGCTGGGTTATTCTAGAAGGGGTTTAAGCTTAATGACAGGGGTCAGTGAAAACAGTGTGGGAACCATAGAACTCAAAACAGGGAAATGGATTTCCTCTTCATGGGACAAAAGAGCGACAGGTCTCAGTGGGGAAGCTAAGGCTCATGGAAGGTTGAGCAGGAAAGCATTCTGTGGTTGCAAACTCCTCTTGCTATTGGAGAAAGACCAGCTCCCTCAGCCTGGAGAAGTGCCAAGCCAGAGGGAAGAGGTCAACTGGGAACCTCAACTGTGTTCCACACAAAGCCAATCAAGAAACTTCACTGCCATAAGGGCTCTTAGAAGCCGCTGTCTCCACTCCCTTCTTTGACTGAAACACAGAGAAGGAAAAGGACACCTCCAAAGTCACGTACACATCCATGGTGAGGCCAGGGCGAGAACCCTACCAGATGCTTCTTACTAAAAATGAGTTTTTGCTTTAGATCTGAGAAGGGCGAATCTCTGATTTAAGAACCTGGAGAAAGAATGAATCCCTCTTGGTTGAATCATTATTAAATATTGGGGTGGGGAGCAACTGCCACAGGAACCCCAAAGCTATCAGTCATATTTTCTTCTAAGCCTCCATCAGACATGGTGCTATGGAGGCAGCCCAATACAGCTTTGCTGTATCACATTTTGTTAGTCATGCAAGTACAGTTTTAGAGTGATATGAATGCCAGAAACACTGAGTAAAATCATTTTATCAATTTTCTATGGCTTTAATTACAATGGAAATCAGTTAGAACTCAAACGAGTTTCACCGAAAAGGGGATTTCGTTGGCACACGCACCCACACCAACATAAAGATGAAAGGTCCATTGGAGCCTCAGAGATGACTGGATGCCAGAGATCACATAGGACGGGATGCTTTCAAGCCCCTCCGCATGATGGTTTTGTTTTATCAGAGTAGTTTCCCCACAGTCGTTGACCCCTTTAATCTCATAATTCAGGGCTTCCTTCCCAAAGAAAACTTGGATTTCCACACTTAGCTCCAGATTAAAAAAAAAAAAAATCCCACATGTGGTCACCTAACATGGGTCAGTTTACTTATGTCTCTCCTTTGATGAGCCCTTCTCTGGACCATTCTTCAGCAGAGGGGAGATGGTGATTAGGGAGGGTCTACTGTTTCCTCACTTTGTCTCGTGTTCTTGTGTTTGCAGAGCCCTTCCTACATGAGGAAGGCTGCATATTTAGGCATTAGAACAGAGGTGTGGAAACGGTTTCGTTTTTCATGTCATTTCTGATCAGTTGCTTGTGGCTACCCTCAGATTGGCCTTGAAGAATTCCATGACCAGCAAGAGACTCAGGACAGTGATTGATTCATAATGTCTTTCCCGGGATGGGAAGGTAGAGCAATAGAATGCAAGCCACACATTTGTCATCCTTGTGCAAGGGGTCTTAAAGGTGCCTAACCTGAACCAGGGGCACGAGATGCATCAGATAGGGCCTCTGCTTTCAGAGTCAAGTGAAAGAGACAGATCATTAAGAGATTAATTACAACAAAGTGACAAGAACCAATGCTATTGACATGAATAAAGAACAGAGTTAACACAGGAGAAAGAGCAATGTTTCTTGTGGCCTAGTCATGTTTCCATCACTGCTTTGAGAGAGGCCTAGAGAAATAATTACATTATTTCTATTTTTTTTCCTCCAACACATTTACATGTCTAATTATGCTTTTCTCAGATTACTACTAGAATGATAGCCCAGTGTCCAAATACACAAACCAGATAAGAGATTATCTAGAAGTGCTCTCTAAGAGATGATGGGGTGCCATCCCCCTGTGATTATTTTCTGTAAATGAACAATTTGGAGTTACTGAGGGCTGTTTCACACATTTTAAATAATACTCTAATGAAGTGGTTAGATACTAGGACTGTGTCATTATAACGTGACAAATTAGCTTCTTCTTCCTTTACTCTTCCTCCATCAGGAATCAGACATACAGGGGGCGGAGCAAGATGGCGGAGGAGTAGGAGACCTGGATTTCCTCTGGTCTCAGGAATTCAGCTGGATAGGGATCAAACCATTCTGAACACCTACGAACTCAACAGGAGATCGAAGATAAGAATACTAACAACACTCTGAACAGAAAAGCGACCACTTACTGGAAGGTAGGACGTGCGGAGAAGTGAATCCGAGGCGATATTCGGGAGGATAGACGGCGGGGGAGGGGGCCTCCGTCGGCCGCTTCTGGCAAGTGCTAGAGCCGCGGAGCACAAAATCGGACCTTTTAGAAGTCGGCTCCGCTGAGGGACGTCGCTGCAGTGGCTAAGCGGGGGGTGGAACCCTCGCGGGACAGTGTGGTCTCAGGACCCTCGGGGTCACAGAAAGACCGGGGGAGCCTGAGTGCGGCACAGCTCCCAGGTATCGGAGCGGGAAAGCCGGCTGCAGAGACGGAGGTGAGGTGCGGGCTCTCAGCTCAGGGTGGCCATAAACTGTGATCTGCGGCCCAGTCGGGCCACTGCTCCTCCGGCAGAGACCCAACAAGCGGCAGAGCCGGGGAGACTCCCCTTCCTCCCCCGGGAGGAGCGGCGCGGGAGCGCGCCGCAGGGATCTGCTGGGTTTGGAGACTCCACACGGGGTCGGGTGCCAGAGATAGAAACGCTCCGTCACAGGCCGGGTGAGCATGGAGAGCGGCCAGAGACCAGGGAGATGGGAGTGACTGCTTTTCTCTGGGGGTGCAGTGAGGAGCCGGACCCCGAGTTCTCAGCTCTTCCAGGCGGAGATTGGGAGGCCACCATTTTCGCCCTGGTCCTCCAAAGACGTACCGAGAGCTTGCAGGGAACAAAAGCTCCTGAGAGCAAACCCGAGCAGCTTGCTTAGCCCGGACTCACAAGGGCAGGGCAATTCCGCCTCCGGCAAAGACATTTGGGAACCACGGCAACAGGCCCCTCCCCCAGAAGATCAGCACGAACAGCCAGCAAGCCAAGACCAAGTTTACCGATCAAGGAGAAGGGGAGAACTCCAGCGCTAGGGGAATACTGCACATAGAATTCATGGCTTTTTTACCATGATTCATTAGATTTCAAAGTTGATTTTTTTAACTGTTTTTTTTTTATTTTTCTTTTTCCCTTTTTCAAACAACATCTTATCAATCCGTTTTTTAAAAAAACATTTTTTATTTTTCATTTTTAGAGTCATATTTTTATCCATTCATACTAGTTACCCTTATTTTTGGCATATATATATAAGTTGTTCTCTCTTTAAAATTTTGAGATACAATTTCTTCTGACAGATCAAAATATACCCTAAATCACTAGTGTATGGCTTTGTTCTATTCTCCTGCCTGATCACATTCTCTCCCTTATTTTTTTCTTTTTTCTTTTTTTTTAAATCTTCTTCTTTCTTTTTAAAAACAACTTCTTATCTTATCAATTCCTTTTATAAAATCTTTTATAATTTTCATCTTTACAGTCATCTTCCATACCTTCATTGTATCAACCCTTATTTTGTACATATATAAGTCTTTCTTCCTTTAAAATTTTAGCAGGCACTTTCTTCTAACAGACCAAAATATGCCCAAAAGCTAGTGTGTGGCACTGATCTATGCACTAGCCTGATCATATAGGATCATATTCTGTTTTTTTTTGTTTTGTTCTGTTTTTGTTTGTTTTTATCTTTTTCTTTTTCCTTTTTTTTTTCTCTTCTTTCTTTCCCTTTCTTGTCTCCTGGTTTCAGGTCTTTTCTTATTTGTATAGAGTATATTTGCTGGAGACGTTGTTAACCTGTTAGCATTCTGTTCTCTCATTCGTCTATTCTCCTCTGGACAAAATGGCAAGACGAAAAAAAATCACCTCAGCAAAAAGAACAAGAGGTAGTACCATCTGCCAGGGACCTACTCAATACGGACATTAGTACGATGTCGGACCTACAGTTCAGAATCATGACTTTAAAGATACTAGCTGGGCTTGAAAAAAGCATGGAAGTTATTAGAGAAACCCTTTCTGGAGAAATAAAAGAACTAAAATCTAACCAAGTCGAAATCAAAAAGGCTATTAATGAGGTGCAATCAAAAATGGGGGCACTAACTGCTAGGATAAATGAGGCAGAAGAGAGAATCAGCGATAGAGAAGACCAAATGATGGAAAATAAAGAGGCTGATAAAAAGAGAGAGAAACAACTACAGGATCACGAGGGCAGAATTCGAGAGATAAGCGATACGATAAGACGAAACAACATCAGAATAATTTGGATCCCAGAAGAAGAAGAGAGAGAGAGAGGGGTAGAAGGTATATTGGAGCAAATAATAGCAGAGAACTTCCCTAATGTGGGGAAGGAAACAGGCATCAAAATCCAGGAGGCACAGAGAACCCCCTCAAAATCAATAAAAATAGGTCAACACCCCGACATCTAATAGTAAAACTTACGAGTCTCAGAGACAAAGAGAAAATCCTGAAAGCAGCTCGGGAGAAGAGATATGTAACCTACAATGGTAGAAATATTACATTGGCAACAGACCTATCCACAGAGACCTGGCAGGCCAGAAAGGACTGGTGTGATATCTTCAGAGCACTAAATGAGAAAAATATGCAGCCAAGAATACTATATCCAGCTAGGCTGTCATTGAAAATAGAAGGAGAGATAAAAAGCTTCCAGGACAAACAAAAACTAAAGGAATTTGCAAACACAAAACCAGCCCTACAAGAAATATTGAAAGAGGTCCTCTAAGCAAAAAGAGAGCCTAAAAGCAGCATAGATCAGAAAGGAACACAGACGATATACAGTAACAGTCACCTTACAGGCAATACAATGGCACTAAATTCATACCTTTCAATAGTTACCCTGAATGTAAATGGGCTCAATGCTCCAATCAAAAGAGACAGGCTATCAGATTGGATTAAAAAACAAGACCCATCAATATGCTGTCTGCAAGAGACTCATTTTAGACCCAAAGACACCCCCAGATTGAAAGTGAGGGGGTGGAAAACCATTTACCATGCTAATGGACACCAAAAGAAAGCTGGGGTGGCAAACCTTATATCAGACAAATAAGATTTTAAAACAAAGACTGTGATAAGAGATGAAGAAGGACACTATATCCTACTTAAAGGGTCTATCCAACAAGAAGATCTAACAATTGTAAATATCTATGCCCTAACATGGGAGCAGCCAATTATATAAGGCAATTAATAACAAAAGCAAAGAAACACATTGACAACAATACAATAATAGTGGGGGACTTTAACACCCCCCTGACTGAAATGGTCAGATCATCTAAGCAAAAGATCAACAAGGAAATAAAGACTTTAAATGAAACACTGGACCAAATGGACTTTAGAGACATATTCAGAACATTCCATCCCAAAGCAACGGAATACACATTCTTCTCTAGTGCCCATGGAACATTCTCCAGAATTGATCACATCCTAGGTCACAAATCAGGTCTCAACTGGTACCAAAAGATTGGGATCATTCCCCACATATTTTCAGACCACAATGCTTTGAAACTAGAACTCAATCACAAGAGGAAAGTCGGAAAGAACTCAAATACATGGAGGCTAAAGAGCATCCTACTAAAGAATGAATGGGTCAACCAGGAAATTAAAGAAGAATTTAAAAAATTCATGGAAACCAATGAAAATGAAAACACAACTGTTCAAAATCTTTGGGATGCAGCAAAGGCAGTCCTGAGAGGAAAGTATATAGCAATACAAGCCTTTCTCAAGAAACAAGAAAGGTCTCAAATACACAACCTAACCCTACACCGAAAGGAGCTGGGGAAAGAACAGCAAATAAAGCCTAAACCCAGCAGGAGAAGAGAAATAATAAAGATCAGAGCAGAAATCAATGAATTAGAAACCAAAAGAACAGTAGAACAGATCAACGAAACTAGGAGCTGGTTCTTTGAAAGAATTAACAAGATTGACAAACCCCTGGCCAGACTTATCAAAAAGAAAAGAGAAATGACCCAAATCAACAAAATCATGAATGAAAGAGGAGAGATCACAACCAACACCAAAGAAATACAAACAATTATAAGAACATATTATGAGCAACTCTATGCCAGCAAATTAGATAACCTGGAAGAAATGGGTGCATTCCTAGAGATGTATCAACTACCAAAATTAAACTAGGAAGAAATAGAAAACCTGAACAGACCTATAACCACGAAGGAAATTGAAGCAGTCATCAAAAATCTCCCCACAAACAAAAGCCCAGGGCCAGATGGCTTCCCAGGGGAATTCTATCAGACATTTCAAGAAGAATTAATACCTATTCTCCTGAAACTGTTCCAAAAAATAGAAATGGAAGGAAAACTTCCAAAGTCATTTTATGAGGCCACCATTCCCTTGATCCCAAAACCAGACAAAGACTCCATCAAAAAGGAGATTTACAGACCAATATCCTTGATGAACATGGATGCAAAAATTCTCACCAAAATACTAGCCAATAGGATCCAACAGTACATTAAAAGGATTATTCGCCACGACCAAGTGGGATTTATCCCTGGGCTGCAAGGCTGGTTCAACATCCGCAAATCAATCAACGTGATACAATACATTAACAAAAGGAAGAACAAGAAGCATACGATCCACTCAATAGATGCAGAAAAAGCACTTGACAAAGTACAGCATCCTTCTTGATCAAAACTCTTCAGACTATAGGGATAGAGGGTACATACCTCAATATCATAAAAGCCATCTACAAAAAACCTACAGTGAATATCATTCTCAATGGGGAAAAGCTGAGAGCTTTTCCCCTAAGGTCAGTGACATGGCAGGGATGTCCACTCTCACCACTGCTATTCAACATAGTATTAGAAGTCCTAGCCACAGCAATCAGACAACAAAAAGAAATCAAAGGCATCCAAATAGGCAAAGAGGAAGGCAAACTCTCACTCTTTGCAGATGATATGATACTGTATGTGGAAAACCCAAAAGACTCCACCCCAAAACTGCTAGAACTCATACAGGAATTCAATAAAGTGGCAGGATATAAAATCAATGCCCAGAAATCAGTGGCATTCCTATACACCAACAACAAGACAGAAGAGAGACAAATCAAGGAGTCGATCCCTTTTACAATTGCACCCAAAAGCATAAGATACCTAGGAATAAATTTAACCAAAGAGGCAAAGGATCTGTACTCAGAAAACTATAAAATACTCATGAAAGAAATTGAAGAAGACACAAAGAAATGGAAAAACGTTCCATGCTCATGGATTGGAAGAACAAACTTTGTGAAGATGTCAGTGCTACCTAGAGCCATCTACACATTCAATGCAATCCCCATCAAAATACCATCCACCTTTTTCAAAGAAATGGAACAAATAATACTAAAATTTGTATGGAACCAGAAGAGACCCCGAATAGCCAGAGGAATGTTGAAAAAGAAAAGCAAAGCTGGCGGCATCACAATTCCGGACTTCCAGCTCTATTACAAAGCTGTCATCATCACGACAGTATGGTACTGGCACAAAAACAGACACATAGATCAATGGAACAGAATAGAGAGCCCAGAAATGGACCCTCAACTCTATGGTCAACTCATCTTTGACAAAGCAGGAAAGAATGTCCAATGGCAAAAAGACAGTCTCTTCAACAAATGGTGTTGGGACAATTGGACAGCCACATGCAGAAGAATGAAACTGGACCATTTCCTTACACCACACACAAAAATATACTCCAAATGGTTGAAAGACCTAAACGTGAGACAGGAGTCCATCAAAATCCTAAAGGAGAATACAGGCTGCAACCTCTTCGACCTCAGCTGCAGCAGCTTCTTCCTACAAACATCACCAAAGGCAAGGGAAGCCAGGGCAAAAATAAACCATTGGGATTTCATCAAGATAAAAAGCTTTTGCGCAGCAAAAGAAACAGTCCACAAAACCAAAAGACAACCGACAGAATGGGAGAAAATATTTGCAAACGACATATCAGATAAAGGGCTAGTATCCAAAATCTATAAAGAACTTATGAAACTCAACACCCAAAGAACACATAATCCAATGAAGAAATGGGCAGATGACATGAACAGACATTTTTCCAAAGAAGACATCCAAATGGCCAACAGACACATGAAAAAGTGCTCCACATCGCTCAGCATCAGGGAAATCCAAATCAAAACCTCAATGAGATACCACCTCACACCCGTCAGAATGGCTAAAATTAACAAGTCAGGAAAGGACAGATGTTGGCAGGGATGTGGAGAAAGGGGAACCCTCCTACACCGTTGGTGGGAATGCAAGCTGGTGCAAGCACTCTGGAAAACATCGAGGTTCCTCAAACAATTGAAAATAGAGCTACCATACGATCAAGCAATTGCACTACTGGGTATTTACCACAAAGATACAAATGTAGGGATCCGAAGGGGTACGTGCACCCCGATGTTTATAGCAGCAATGTCCACAATAGCCAAGCTGTGGAAAGAGCCAAGATGTCCATCGACAGATGAATGGATAAAGAAGAGGTGGTATATATACACAATGGAACATTATGCAGCCATCAAAAGGAATGAGATCTTGCCATTTGCAACAACGTGGATGGAACTGGAGGGTGTTATGCTGAGTGAAGTAAGTCAATCAGAGAAAGACATGTATCATATGACCTCACTGATATGAGGAATTCTTAATCTCAGGAAACAAACTGAGGGTTGCTGGAGTGGTGGGGGGTGGGAGGGATGCGGTGGCTGGGTGATAGACACTGGGGAGGGTTTGTGCTATGGTGAGCGCTGTGAATTGTGCAAGACTGATGAATGATGGATCTGTACTTCTGAAACAAATAATGCAATATATATTAAGAAAAAAAAGAAGAAGAAGATAGCAGGAGGGGAAGAATGAAGGGGAGTAAGTCGGAGGGGGAGACGAACCATGAGAGATGATGGACTCTGAAAAGCAAACTGGGGGTTCTAGAGGGGAGGGGGGTGGGAGGATGGGTTAGCCTGGTGATGGATATTAAAGAGGGCACATTCTGCGTGGAGCACTGGGTGTTATGCACAAACAGTGAATCATGGAACACTACATCAAAAACTAATGATGTAATGTATGGTGATTAGCATAAGAATAAAAAATTATTAAATAAAAAGAAATCAGACATACGACCTTAGAGAAGTCACCAATCCCCTCCTGCAATAACCACTTCGATGTGGTAGCTGATGTGGGTCAGCCCTTCTTCATAGTGCCTGGCACATACTTGTGCTCAAGGAAGGTACTCAGCAGAGGATGGTTATAAAATGTCAAGACATCCATAAGCTCGTGTGCATGACAGTAAGCTCTTCAAAATCTGTCAGATGGGCAGACCGGAGGCCCAAAGGCCCAGTCTCATACTACCTGTCTCCAGGTAGTAAATCTATTGCTGAGCTCAAGTTTGATGTCCTCCTGGCTCAGAATCCATCTTTGGTAAGCTCTGGGAAGTGATCAAGCTATTGCTTTTGATTTTTATCTACACTGGAGAACCAAGAGTCTGTCCTGGCCAGATCTGCCCCTTTCTGCACTTTGACCACGTTATGAAAACTCATGAGTTCTCGTTGGTTGGCAGCAAGATCCAGGAGCCAACGTGGGGTCCCAAGGCTTCCCATACCAACCACGCCACCCAAGCTGGGTGCAGATTTCCCAGGAGTGCAGGGGGTGAAGGGCAGGTGGCAGTGTTGTGGCTGAGCAGGGACACAGGGACCCAGTCGTGAGATACCAGCAGGCCGGAGCACTTCCCTCTGGGCTTGGCCAAAACCACAATGCATTTGGCCCTGGGTCTGTTTTTTCCTTAAAATTTTAAGCCAAGTGTTTTCTGGAGAATTTGATCCACATGTTTTTTATTCACTTTTATTCATTTTGCATTTAGCTCATAAAAACTCTATTTATAAAGAGGTGGTAGTTGGCCAAGAACCACTTTTCTCTTTATTCTTCTTCTCCTTCCTCTTCCTCCTCCTTGTGAGTCTTCTTTCTCAGGAAAAGAAATGACTTGTTCTCCCCTTTGTATTTGCCTAAATTTCAAAGACCAAATGTCTGAGTTTGCTTGGACATGAGTATCTATTGATCTGAATACGTGTTGACTTCTTCCAAGACAAAATCTGAAGTGGGATTTCTATTTTGATGTTCACTCTGTTATCGCCACCACAGAGTACACTTAGGATAATGCCATTTATCACAGTATAATATTAATCATCTTGGTGACTCACACGAGGGTGGGGTAGAGCAGGTGGCTGGAAGGATGCTCTTTAGCATACAGTTTCTGGAAATCTGGGGCTAGAGTGCATGTGTTCCCACTCTTGAGGTCCTAAAGGATCTCCTACTGATATCATAGCCCTGAACTCTGAATCCAAATCAACACATCTTATTGTCTCCTGGACCACTACCTGGCATGGGGACCTACAAAATGAGCAGAGCCCCCCAGGATGCATGTGAGGTACAGAGGGGTTGGTTGCCCCCTGTCCACTGCAGGGAGTGGAAGCAAAGGTTGGGCAAGGTCCAGTGCTTTTTTAACATGGTGACCATGCTCTCCAACAGATGTCATCCTTCAGTTGCCTTACAAAGCAACTTCTCTTCCCTCCATTGGGGTAGCAGCAGGGAAGGGAGAGGCAGAGAACCTGGCTGGAAGATGCCCATGATTCTGGGCCCCCATCTCCCTTGTGTTTAACATTCTAGAGTGATTTTTTCCAGTGAAGACAAGACCACGCTTTTTTCTTCCCTTCTATCCCTCACAGTACGTAGATCAGGGTTCCATAAACAAGAGGTGCCAAATTGCAATTTGGTTATATTGAATATCACTTTTAGCCTGTCTCTTGGAAGATCTAGGGAAGCACATGGGTTTAAGATTTGTGTCACAATTTTAAGGCTGGGACTTGAGTTCTTTTCATGAAGTGGTTTAATTTCCCGTGGGATGTTTTAGAGGCAAACTCCTCCTTTAGCTTGTTCTACTGTGAGGTCGGGAAGAATTCTGCCCTGTGCTTTAGGAGACCCGGGTTGGAGAACTGACTCTGCCTGACTTCATAGCTGGGTGATGGCCGCGAGATACTTAATTTTTCTTGACTTCATTTCCACCATCTTAAGAATGGAGACTCATAGAACTTTAAAAATCACCTAGCTCAGTTTACCTCATTTTCTAGGTTAGTTCATATTTAGATGACTTAGAAACAGATACTTAGATCCTTTAGGAAGTCAGTAGGCATAGCAGGTAGGGCCTGGGCCCCCAACAGACCACCTGGGTTCAAATCCCACTTCAGTCCATTACTGGCAATGGACTCATCTGAGCCTCAGCTTCTTCATCTGAGAAACAGGATGACAATAACAGGACCTACCACGTAGACTAAGAAGAGTCAATATGTGGAAAGAGCCTGAAACTGCACCTGGCCCATGGTAAGGAGTAAGCAAGCATTAGCTTTTATCATTGACCCAAGCTCATGCCAACTATATTGACTGGAATTGGAACCCCATCTTCTGGGGGCCACTATGCCCATGTGTGTAGCCAGGACTGCCTATTAGATTCTTCTGGAACACTTAAAAAAAAATACTGTGTTTGGCCCCCATGCCACATCAATTAAACTGGAATGAGGACAAGGGTCTGAAAATCTATAAATTTTTAGAAAGCCCACCACCAAGCCATTCTAGAACCATTGTGTTGTGTTGTTGCCCTCAACCTCTTTGGAGGATTTTTTTTTTTTTTTTTTGAGACTATAGTTAGAAATCTTTATGTGTAAATGGTATCATTAAATATTTGTCAAGATCTTCTCTTATAAGGGGCATAAGTTGTTTTTCAGTTCTTCTCACTTCACAGATGGGAAAAATACATTTTTTCTCTTGTCTTCCTTTCTTGAAAGCCCCTGGTGGGGGTTGAGCACAGGCACACAGGGACTTATTTCAGAAGATCCAGGACAGCCCCCCACCCACTGTCTCCCCCTCACTACCCTCACCCCCCCTTGGGAGAGACACACCTGATTCCCCCCCAGTCATTATCATTTTAATGTACAAAATGACATTATGCCGAAAAGAAGGGGTTCATAAATTATATCTGATTTTAGAAAGTTTTCCAGCCATTGTATAAATGACAGATCTATAAAAGAAGACTGAAAATGAATTTCAAATAAAAAAAATAATTCCATGTTTTTATGGCAAGCTTAAAAAAAAAAAATCTCGGAACAAAATGTTTCTGAGGAGGGTGATTCAGGAGCCCATGGAAGGAGCCCTGCCTGGTGAGAGCCTCAGCACTGGGAGAGCCGGGAACTGGGGAGACAGTCACCAGGCTGGAGGGCCTGGAAACCAGAACACGGTCCCCCAGAGGCCTGAGGAAGACTAGTTTCATTATCTGGTTTGAGGAAAGCAAGCATCTAGGCTGTGCCGGGAATGACTTGTTCACAGGGGCTCTGACAGGCCTGGGACCTTCGCTGCAGTTGATGCATAAAGCCAGGCCCTGACCTTCTCAACGCTGACGTTTTCAGCCAGGGAGGGCTTGGATGCAACAGTGTAGAACTAGGCCACTTTCCTCTTCTCTTTTACCCCCCGATTTATAGAAGGTCAGACAAGCCTCTCAGGAGAAAAGTTACCCTGAACCATGCCCTCCCCTGGTTAAGGCTCAGGGACGTGTAAGCCTGTCTGAAGCCTGGGGTTGTCCTGAGGGAGGCCAGATTGCAAACCAGAACAGGGAGGCCTCTGGGAGCAGAGAAGAGAGAAGGAAGGTGGCCTTACCCCAGGTCTGAGGGATGGAGAAAAGAAGCCAGTGTGGGAATCACAGGGAGCTTGACACCTTTGTGAAGTCCCGGAATGTCAGGCACCCGGTGGATCTTGCAAAGGTGAGGGAGTGCTTTTCCGAAGCCATGAGGCATCTCGGTTGCTGGCACTGGCCAGGGGAGCAGCGTGGAGGGAGTGGTCACCCAGTTTCTATCTCTATCTGCAAGTCAATCCGGCGCTGGAGGTGATCGAGTCGGGCCGGTGGCTGCCATGGGGGAGGAAAGGGGCACAGTGGTTGTGGGGTTCAGTATGGAGACACTCAAGAGAGTTGTCATGCCTCCTCCAGGCAGCATAGGGACGGACTTGGGTACATGGAAATGCTTCAAAGTGACTCAGCAATTCTAGGAAAGTACCCTGGAATTCCAGCTAGCAGAGGGGGACAGTGCAGGGAAGAAGAGTGGTCTGCAAATTTGCCATTGGAGATCTCAAACAGTGTGTCACCCCACTGTTTTCCAGAAACTGGTTACGTTTGATGCCACCTACCCAAATTTCCTTCTCTAATCCATTAGCTCTCTTCATTCATTCAACAAACATGAAACCCAAGTCAGAGATAGGAACAGAAAAAAATCGGGACAAGTGTCCTCATCCCCGGGGTAAAATGGTCCCCGAGTGTGGCAGAGTGGCTGGGAAGAAGCTCATGGCTGGTCCCCCTGTCCCCTACTGTCCCCCCTCTCTGACTGCTGCGTGGTTTCTCCACACCTGTGTTGCACGCCAGCCCGAGCCTTGGATCGTCATGCCAGCACTTCCCTGCCTGGCTTTCGGTTTCTTCGAGCAGATTGCCCGTGAGGGGGTGGACATCCTTTGCCCCCAGGGGTCTTCCTTAAACACATTCCCAAGGACAACACGCTTCTTGGAGAGGTTCTATGAGAAGGAGGTTTGGAAGCCAAATACATTTAGGAAATACTGCATGTTTCATTCCCTTCTTGGAATCTCTTCGTAAACACTGGCAAACAGGAGACTTCTAGATGTTCTGGGCGTAATGGGGTCTTTTAAGTTTGGATTCACCCAGCCTTTCCCAAGCCCGTGCGGCCCCAGGGCACTTTCCCCACAATATGTATGAATATCACTGTTCCTTCCCCTCTCTCCATTAGGATCCTCATCTTCTATTCCTGCTTTAGTTTTCTCCTGAGAACTGAGCCCTTTCTGAAACTCAGTTTTCTGTATGTATGGACCATTCTATTGTCCGGCCTCCCCCATTTGAATTCAAGCTCTATGAGGGTAGGGACCTATACACACATGTATACACATCCAAAGGGAGAGACACACACATACGTATGCATACATGCGCATCCACACAGGGGCCGAGAACAGTGCCTGTAATGGGGCGGGTCCTCACTCAGTAAATATTTGTTGTGAGAACGTAAGCCAACGGGCCTCCCACCGCCTATGCTAAGCATTACTGGGCCCATGTGAAAATAATTTAGCTTCCAGCTCCAGGAAAACCCTGCTCCTGTAACTCAACTAAAATACTGCTTTTTGAGGGGCACCTGGGTGGCTCAGTCGGTTAAGCGTCTGCCTTCGGCTCAGGTCATGGTTTCAGGGTCCTGGGGTCAAGCCCCCCATCAGGCTCCCTGGTCAGCGGGGAGTCTGCTTCTCCCTCTGCCTGCCGCTCCCCCGGCTTGTTCTCTCTCTCTCACAAATAAATAAATAAAATCTTTAAAAAAAAAAAAATACTACCTTTTGAGACTCACAGCTTGCTCATCAAAGTTGCCTTCAAAACCTCACTCTATTCACCAGTCCAAACTATTTTGAAATAAAGTCTGCCTGGTTTCTCTCACCTTGAACTCACCCAGCCCCGACCGTAAAAGCCCTCGAAACACCTTTCCAATTCTCCCTGGATGGAGATTCTCTCAAGGTGGTGTTGTCTGTTACTGGAGTAGGTCTAATAAACTTAGCTCTGCTCAATCAACAGGTTTTCTGATGGTCCCTTGCAAGGCCGGTGATGGACAATTCACTTAATGAAGAATGAATGCATCCTGTTAATTGCAAATTCACAGAACCCACTTCGGTAAAGGGGTTTTTTTGCAGGCCAGGAAATAAGGTGTTTTTTTCTGGTCAACCCCCTTCCATCTGCCGGGTCCCGGCTACTTGGCATACTCGTCTAGTACTTGGCTTGCTCTAGTACTAAAAGATGGCTGGGTTCAAGTAGCCCGTGCTTTACCTGAGAACTTCCTTGAAAGCAGGACCTTTCTTTTCTCATTGGTCCCAGAGGTATTAGAGCCCCTTCTCTGCTCTTCTTAAAGTGTTTGCATTATAATTTAAAGTTTGTTAGAGCGTCCATAACAAGCTACCACAAATTCGGTGGCTTTAATAACAACAAAAATGTATTACCTCATTGTTTTGGAGGCCGGAAGTCTGACATCTAGGAGTTGGCAGGGCCCCCCTGCCTTGGAAGGCTCTCGGGGAGAATCCTTCCTTGTCTCTCCCAGCCTCTGCTGGTTCTAGAGTTCCTTGGCTTGTGGTTGCGCCCCTCCCTCTTTACACGCCTTCTCTTCTTCCTGTTTGTCTCTCTTCTGTGTCTCTTACAAAGACACTTCCGGGGTGCTTGCGTGGCTCAGCCGATTAAGTGGCTGCCTTCGGCTAGGGTGGTGATCCCGGGGTCCTGGGATGGATTGAGTCCCCTGTCAAGCCCCCTGCTCAACAGAGCATCTGCTTTTCCCTCTCCTCTGCCCCTCCTCCCTTCTCTCTCAAATTCTCAAATAAATAAATAAATAAAATCTTTAAAACAAACAAAAAAAAAACCAAAGACACTTCTCACCAGGTTTAGTGCCTGCCTGTATAATCCAGGATGATCTATTGCATGATCCTTAATTCAATTATAACTGCAAAGACTCTTTTATTCCCTCTAAGGTCACATTTATGGATTCCTGCAATTAGGATGTAAACCTATCATTTGGGGGGCCACCATTCAGCCCATCACAGGGCTAGAATTAAATATGGTAGCTCATGAAGTATTATTTTCAAAGGAAATAAAATGCATTGTAGAGGTAAGGGACCACCATCGTTTCCATAGTAAAGAAATGGACCCGCCTTTCTAGCATACTCTTCCTTACTTGTAGTAGCCCATGGGAAATTGGAATTCTTTCTCTGGCTTTGGATTTCCAGCTCGGGAATCTTCTCTTTGAGAACTTCCAACCACCTTCAGGACAAAGCGTTTGAGGTCTCCACAGTCCAGGGGATCCATATCTTTGCAGCCTTGTCTCTCACTGTACCCCGCCTGCCGAGCCAGTTGTGACTCCTCTCCATGCCTGCGGAGTCCAGCCTCCAGGTTTTAGCTCAGGCCATTCCGCCCCATCTAGAGCTCCTTTCCCTGCCATCTCTGCCCGTCCAGTGTGTCCACCCATCAAGGACTCCAAACATACTCGCCTGTTCTCCTCGCCCCTGAACCACTGCCTCTCAACTCCACCGTGAGAAATAATTGCTCTCTTTAAAGTGTCTTGGACTTTTCTATCCCTCTCTAGCCACTGACGATTCCCTCGTAATTGGTATGTATGTCAACCTTGCACGCTATATCCAGAGGCCAGTGACATGGAGATCTCCTCTTTTCCTTCTCCTGCCCCAATCTTCCTTTTCCCCAGCTTTGGAACCCGCCCCCCCACCATCTGCTCTTCTCCTTCTCCCCCTTCCCCTTCTCCCTCTCTCTTCTAAACCTTCCCTTCTTCTCTTGACCTGCTCCTTCTTTCTAATAAGTGCCCCTTTCCACCTGTTAGACATTTGACTTCTATAATTTAAGTCCAACAACTTAGGACACACAGGGGCATGATCTTCATTCTCTGTGATGCAGGAGTCAACTCCGTTTGCAACATTTGCATCTACGTGCCGAGTCATGAGGCCAAAATTCAAATCCCAGCTTCTGGGGTGCCACAGAGCCTCTGCTCCTCACAAAGTACGGCCTTGCAGGGTCCCCCGTGGCCCTGATCGAGTGCCTTGCACACAGTGGGTGTTATGCAAATGTGTGCAGAGTGAATGAACAGATGTTGAATCACTGGGGCCATTTAAAATATTTTTAAAATAGCAGAGGAGGGTAAGAGAATCAGATCGTTTGAGCCCGAGCTATTTGCGCATCTGCCAATTGCAGCCAAAGCATCTAAACAGCATGTTTGTTAGTGGTCTGTGGGTTGATGAGTAGGTGCCTGCTTGCTTCTGTGGAAATGAGACCTCATTATCCTGTCTTTTTTATTTCAAGTCTGACATTTATGAAAGGTGAGCAGATATGCGTAAGAGCAGCCCACCACAGCGGGGCTCCTGCCTTGACAAAAATACTTCTGGTGTTTGTTTTCCTGGGAACCTACACTGTTGGCTTGTTTGGCAAGACTTTTTTAAAACATGAAACTTGGGATTGCAGATGGGAGGCAGAGGTCTGGCAGCTCCATCAAAGCAGCAGAAGGATCGGGGTCTCTCTCTCGCTAGTGACCTTTCTGGCCCTGTCCCAGGTGACCACTTTCCCCCTCTGAGACTCTTGACTGCCCAAGGAACAGGACGCTGCTGCCAAGCCTGGTGGTCACTCTTCAAGTGCACAGCTGCCGCTAGGAAAGGGTCAAGTTCAGAGACCTTTGGGGCTCGAAATAGGGGGTAGATCAGACCATGAGTGGCATCCACCTTCTACCGCCTGGCTGGACCACGCTAGTCATTCCTCAGAAGCGTCTTTAGCTGCTTTCCTTCTCCAGATGGGAGCTTCTCTCTTTGCTCTTTTGTCTCCCCAATAGGCAACTTTTTGTAGTCAATGATAGTGGTAAAAAAAAAAAAAATAGCTCACATTTATTGAGTAGTTATTACATGCCTGACACTGTTCTGAAAGCCACGGGTCCCCACAGCAATGCCATGAAGTAAATAGAATTGCACTAAAGATAAAGCAATGGCTGGCTCTTGACGCAGCAGGACTCCCTCCCGTGGATGCCACTGTCAAAGCCCATCCAACCGCATCGCTTCGATGCATGCAATTTTGTGCACATAAATTATACTTCCAAAAAGTTCATTTAAAACTTACGTGAATACTCATGTAGTGCTTACCACCTGGCCACGCATGATTTCCAATGCTTCCTGCACCCTGAATCCTGGGATGTCTCTGTTGTCATTATTCCCATGAGGAAATGGAGGCACAGGAGGGCTGACAAGTTGCCCAAAGTCGCATTGCTGTGAAGTGGGACAGCTGGGATTTGAACTCAGTCAGACTCCACTGCATTTATGAGCTCTTTGTGGTCATGAAGGCCTTCGAGAAAGTACTAGAAGCTGTGGCTCCTAGGAATCCCCTGTTGAAAACGTCTGTCCCCGATGAAATGCTTTAATGAAAGAAGCAACTAATGGTTTGTCTTGTCTATCTGTTTTTGTCAACACATCCCCAGGGCCCGATGCTTAATAGTGGCTCAATAATCCATGTTCAGTGAAATAAATGGGCAGCGCCTCAGGTGACAGGGTAGGTATGATGACTAATCTTATGTCCACTTGACAGGGCTAAGGGATGCCCAGAGAGATGATTATTTCTGGGGGTGTCTGAGAGGGTGTTTCAGGAAGAGACTGACATTTGAATCGGTCAGCGGAGTAAGGCAGACGGGCCCCCCCCACACACACACAAGGAGAGTGGGCATCATCCAGTAACTGAGAACCCAGTTAGCACAAATAGGTGGAGGACAGGTAAATCCACTCGAGAGGATGGAGTTATAGGTTTTGATTTGGATAAGCCATTTAATCTTTTTTTTTTTTTTTAAGATTTTATTTATTTTTTTGACAGAGAGAAAGACAGCAAGAGCAGGAACACAAGCAGGGGGAGGGGCAGAGGGAGAAGCAGGCCTCTTGCTGAGCAGGGAGTCCAATGTGGGGCTCCATCCCAGGACCCTGGGATCATGACCTGAGCTGAAGGCAGACGCTTAATGACTGAGCCACCCAGGTGTCCCTGGATAAGCCATTTAATCTTTTCAAAAACTTTGATTTGGCATCACCTTTGCAAAGGGGTAATAGCACCTGCCATATCTCCATTGTGGGTGCTTGATATATTTATGGGACTTCTGTGGGGCTTTTTAAAGTGCATTTAGACTCTGGAAGTGGGGGGATACAAATGTGGGCTACATATCCACACTTCACTAACCATGCATCTTAAGAATGCCTCAGTTTTCTTTCCTGTAAAATGGTATCCCATCAGAAGTATTGATCTCACAGGGTCGATGTAAGGGTTAGAAGAGTTGATATATGTGAAATCCTTAGGACAGTGCCTGGAACATGGCAAGTACTATATAAGTGTGTTGCCATTATAATACTTATGAGTATCATAATTACTCAATTTAGTCTTAAAAAGCTACACTTTGCGAGGCAGGTAAAAGCCGACGCCTTCACTCTGCTGGTAAGGAAGTCGAAGGACTCTCTGCATTATTTCTGCAACTTTTGTATAAGTCTAAAATGATTATAAAACCAAAAAATACAAAAAAACCAAAACCCTTGGTAGTTCCTTATGGACTCCAAGCTAAAGTCTGAACTTCCTTGCATGGCGGGCAGATGGGATTCCCGTGAGCTGGCCGTAACCTGCCTACCCTCCACCTTGTAGCTCTGCCATCCTTGCTCCCACAGAACCAGGCTCCTGGGCATCCCCCGCACATGTCTCAGGGTTCCTACATTTGCATATACTGTGGTCCCTGCCTGGGATGTCCTCCTCTGCACCTGTTGAGCTTCTATTTATCTTGTAAGCCCAAAAAGAAGCATTTCTTGTTCTATGAAATCTTCCTCAACTTCGTGCACGTGACTGATCGCCTCCTTCTGTCCCTGCTCAGTATTCTGTACTTCCTTCTAGTCACACTACCGCACGCCCCCAACTGTGTCATGATGTGTGTTGTAAGTCCGTGTTCCTCTTTAACCTGTGAATGTCTGGTGAGCAGAAACAGGTCATCTGAGCATGCTCCGCCTGCAGCACTGGGTCTGAAGCACAGATACTTGTGAGAACTTTGACAGACTACTACTGTAAACATTTCCTTCTCACTAGCGGGTCCTCTCGTGCATCTGAGTGCTTCCACTAGGAACCTGGGAGTCAGCTTTGACTCTTCCCTTGCCTCTTCTCCCTGCTCCAGTCCGTCCGGGCCAGTCCCGTCCACTCCACTCCAGGGGAGCCCTTGATCCACGCCCAAGACACCACCACCTTTCCCTTAGAGGACTTCCCTACCTGGTCTTGGCACCCCACTTCCAATCAGTTCCCCTCAGAGCACAGAGAGAGTACTGTCTTCATAAGTAACTCCTTTGTTGTATGTCCTTACTTCAACCTCTCCAAAGCTTCCCAGCACCCCTCGGATATAGCACACGTTCCTTCATGGAGTTTGTAAAGTTCTCCTTACTCACCTCTGGGATGTCATCTTGCTTGATTTTCTCTGCTTCTTCCAGTTCCTCCAGCCTGTATAAGCAGGGATGCCGCTTATACACTTGGCGCGCCTTCCCCTCCCTGCCACATCCTTTGTGTGTCTACTAATCTGTCTGGTCTTCACTGAATGGTGCTTCCCTTGGTGACCCACCTCTGACACCTGAGAAGGGGCCAGGTCTCCAGTTGGAAGCATTCATGGTAGATTATCCTTTCATCACATTTATAAAGTAGGGTGACCAACCATCCCTGTTTGCCAGGACAGAGGATACAGTCTCAGTATGCAGGACTTCAGTGCTAAAACTAGGTTAAGTCCTGGTCAAACTGAGACAAGTTGGTTGCCCTACTTGTAGTGTATCATTCTATTGTCCAATCCCTGCTCACAAGATTAAGCACCATGAGATCACAAGGTCTGTGGGTTTTGTTTGCATCTCTATTCCAAGGCTAGAACAGTGCTTGATGTGTAGTGGATGCTTAGTAAATATTTGTTGGTTGGTTGGATGGATGGATGGTCGCATGGATGGATGGATGGTTGCGTGGATGGATGGATGGATGGTTGCATGGATGGATGGATGGATGGATGGATTCATGAATAGATCTTAAAGGATCTTTCCAACCCTTGAGTCTGGGACTCAATAAAGGACAACCAAATAAAAGAATAGTAATAAGACCAATCCTTTCAAATATCCTTGGGACTACTGGTGATTGAACTCTGCCTGTGGGAAGGACAGAAATAAAAACAAAGGGTTTTTTTCCTGAACAGAATGCCTATATCCAGGCATGAGAAAGAGGCAAGAAACAAGGGCTTCAGTAAAATGAGGTCCACAAGACAATGTGCTGAGCACTTTTCATGCATTCATTCCTTAGAATTGCTTATCAAGTAGGTACTGTTTTTCATTTCTCTTTCGCAGATAAGGAGAGTGAGGGATGGTAAGGTTAGGTACCAAGTCGCAGGTCACACACTCACTGGACTTAGAGGTGGGGCAGACCCCATGATTAACTTGCCTCCTTTCCCACGTTGCAGAGCACTTTGCACTTCTCAATGTCTGGGTGCTAATGAGGGAGGAGAGGGTCACAGGATAAAAGGGAAATGCATGGAAAGAAAGAGGGGCCTGAACTGGAAAATGAAGCAGAGACCCTCCCTGAAACCATCCGAGGCCCTGGGAAGAGTGTGAGTGACAGAGAAGTCATAAGAGAAATGGAATCTGAGTAGTCTTAGGAAATCAAAGCTAAATGACCATTCCCGAGGATTCGCACTTGGAAATTATCTTTCTCCAGAGAGGAGAAGAGTTGAGGTATCGATTGCATTTATTTTTCTCATGACACAAAAGGTAAATTAATCCTTTTAGAGCAGAAAACATGTTTTTATTACATTGTGAGTAATTTCCTTTGAAAAAGAAAAACATTTTTTAAAGCTACTGGCAGTAAAACTAGCCCCCCCCCCCCACATCTTAGATGAGAATGTGTGTCATTATTCATGCATAATCTGATTCCAAATGATTCCTTGTTTACAGTTTGTTTGTTTGGGTTTTTTTGTATTTCCTTATGTAAGCAAGAATTAATACACTCTGACATGAAAGAAATAAGCTAAATTATTTTTACTGCTTCTCTTTAGGACGTACAATATGTCTTCTTTAACTCCCAATGACATGCAAAACAGAGGAAAATACAAATAAATACCTATGGAAACAAAGACAAATATCCTCGGTAGAAGGAAAGAATGCATGCCGCTGGCTCCCTTCTGCACGGAGCCTGCTGGGTGGGGACCAGGCTGGCCTGGGACTCACCCTGGAGCTGGTCTGCCCCTTCCCTGTGCCCATCTCCGATGCCAGCTCAGGCCAGCACATGGTCTCATCAAGCCTCCCAGCTGAGCTGAAAGCCAGAGGAGCGTCCAGATGTGCGTGCTTTCTGCACATCTGGGGAGGGTGGCTCCTGGCGGGGAAAAGTCCTAGCTATTCCCAGCCTTTCCATTTCCCACAGAGAGAACTGCCAGCAAACTCGGGCGAGTGCGAGTCATTGGAAAATTGTTATCTGCGCTAATTGGTCCAAGAATCGACTGTGATTTCAGAGCCTACCCAAGGGCTTGTAGAAAGCCTCCGTTCACACACAGGATGCCTCAGGGCCAGAATCAAGGGTGAGACAAGGAGCCCAGGGCTTCTCAGGGGCCCACCCTGCACTCACACGACCCCGAGAGTGAGTGTGCCCTTAAGTGTGCACTCTGGCCACCTATTTGGGCCTCACCCATGGCCTCAGCCCCGAGATGTCTCTCTGGGTGAAGTAACTTCTCATTCCTTTCCTGGTGCTCTTTTCCTGATGATCTGAGTCCCCTGCATTTCGCTCACTCATGTTTCAGTAGACAACTCTGTCTATGTGTTAACTGTTTAAAAATACTTTCTCCTTTTTAATTCCTGTGTCCCATAATGCTCTTTTGTAGTGTCGTTATAAGAAAAACACAGAAGCCTTCCTTCCCCCTCCCCCATTTAATGCAGAGATGAAATAGCATGTCTTTGATAGGGATTCTCAAGAGTGACAGTAACAAGGCTGTAAAGTTTGACCTTATGAATCCAGAATATGATGGCTGCTGGGAACTTCAGGTTCCCTGCATCCCTGGGCCTGCCTCTTCTTATCCCGTCGTTCCCTGCACTCTTTGAAGAGATAAACCAGCTTTATTTTCCCTCCAACTCAAGGTTTATTCCTAGTCATCGATTAGTAGTAGGGCTTAGGCTCAGAGGACAATTGGACTGTACACGGCTAGATACCACAGTGAAACTGAACTGAAATATGCCAGTGACTTACTGGACCATAACGTGGTGTCAGCCCCTGTCCTAAGCTGTCACTGACTCCTCACCCCAGAACCTACCTTGGATCCAGGAAGAGGGGCCCCTGCCCTGTGCCCTGAGTAGGTGTGTGAGTACGTGCGTGTTCTGTGAGTTCTGCACTGGCCCTTTGCTGACTGTGCCTCTCCCCATGGTGAGGAGACTGGGGCTAAGAGTATATGCCCACCTGGAACTATTGTCTCTTCTTCTAGACCACACTCAGGATGCCCAGAACCTCACAGTTTTCTGTCTACAGGTGGCACATGCCTCTATCCTGGGTCTGTCTCCTCAAAGGGAAATGGTGCAACCAGTGAGTGTCCCCCAGGTCTAGAGGTGACTGTAAATGGGTGTGGGGGCAAAATTGGAGTGGAGGTGACCTTGGGGTGAAGGGTCACATGGACCAGAGATGGGTGGATTGCTATCTGAGGGCCCTTCGTGTGCTATTTCTTTAGCCCACAAATGTTAGGAGTGGGCTCACACACTGCAACCTTACGACATTTCCTTAGGATTATCTCTCTTGTATAGTAAAAGGAGCTGAGATCTAGAAAAAGTCAAGTCACTTCTCCAAATGTACACATTGAGTGGATTTGGTAGGGCCCAGATTTTAACGTGGACATTTGGCTTCAGTGTCCCCAACTTTATCCACTGTTCCCATGTCCTGAAGATCTATGACCCACTCCTGAGATGATCAGCACCCAGTACTGCAGTATCTAACAGGCAGACCATGACAACTATCCCAGAAGCAGCATCAGGGGCTTCCAAGGACCAGGCTGTGTGTGTATGTGTATCTGTGTACATTTTTACGTGTATATATGTACATAACAATGTGTGTGTGTTTATATATGAAAAATGTGTTGTAAGATACTGGCTCATACAAGTATAGAGGCTGAGAAGTCCCATGATCTACCATCTGCAAGCTAGAGACCCAGGAAAACCGGTGGTACAGTTCAAAGGTACTAGCAGGAAAGCCAATGGCAAGGTTCTAGTTCTGTACTGAATGCCTGAGAAGAAGGAGTGTTAAGGGCAGGGCAAAATCAATATCATAGGCTAGCAGTCAAGCAAAACTAATTCAACGTTCCTCTACCTTTTTGTTTCATTCGGGCCCTCAGTGGATTGGATAATGTCCCCCCACACTGAGGAAGGCCATCTTCCTTACTTAGTTCACCAATTCAAGTGCTAATCTCTTCTAGATAAACCCAGAAATAATGCACAACCAACGACTTGGCTTCCTGTGGCCCAGTCAAGTTGACAGATAAAACTAACTGTCACCACTAATCAGAATAACCCTAGCTTTGAGGTAGAATCCTAGAAGTTTCCTAATTGGCCAGGAGCTACTCACTTGGTTGCTTGATTGTGGGTTGACCCTACAGGTCAAGGGGAATGGGTTGGTAGCTGATTAGATGAGAGGGCAGCAGGGGTCTAGTGATGTCACCAAGTGTAGGACCTTTAATCGATGGTAAACACTGAACTGAACTAAGTGCATTTTCTTAGACCTGCTCCGTCCAATATGGCGGCCACTAGACGCAGATGGCTATTTAAATTTGAATTGGTTAAGGGGCACCTGGGTGGTTCAGTTGTTAGGCAACCAGCCTTGGGCTCGGGTCATGATCCCAGGGTCCTGGGATCGAGCCCTGCATTGGGCTTCCTGCTCAGCGGGAAGCCTGCTTCTCCCTCTCCCACTCCCCCTGCTTGTGTTCCCTCTCTCGCTGTGTCTCTCTCTGTCAAATAAATAAACAAAATCTTTAAAAAAATAAATTTGACTTGGTTAAAATTAAATAAATTAAAATTTCAGCTTCCAGTAACACTAGCTACATGTCAAGTGCTCAAGAGCCTCATGTTGCTGGCAGCTACCATAATGGACAGTACAGAACATTTCCATCACTGCAGAAACTTCTATTGGACAACACTTCCCTGGCCAATCTTTGAGTGACCTTTGGTAATATTGCTGATGTTGAAAGGACATACTCTCAACCTTTTTGCCTTATTTCCAAATGCCAGATAAATTTTCTAACATACCAGAGTAGGGTTAGGGCTCTGTAGTCAATATATTTGGGAAGCTCTTGATAAGACTAATTAAAATCAGTTCTTGATCTTTAAGGTCTCAATATGCTAATATGCATTTTGACTGCCAAAGAGGGAGTTGGAGAAGGTAAGGTTTTCTGACTTATTTGGGCCATATCATCCTTTTTAAATTTTTTTAAATAAATTTCTTGAGTCTGGCATTCCATCCATGACTCTAACCAATCAGAAGAATACTTCTCTAGATGATAAATATGAAACCAAACTTCTTGGGGCTCTTGTTCTTGGGAAAGTCAGTTGCCATGTACGAAGTCAATTACCCTGAGGAAGAATGAAGGGGAGTAAGTCGGAGGGGGAGACGAACCATGAGAGACAATGGACTCTGAAAAACAAACTGAGGGTTCTAGAGGTTAGGGGGGTGGGGGGATGGGTTAGCCTGGTGATGGGTATTAATGAGGGCACATTCTGCGTGGAGCACTGGGTGTTATGCACAAACAATGAATCATGGAACACTATATCAAGAACTAATGATGTATGGTGATTAACATAACAATAAAAAATTAAAAGAAAAAAGAAGTCAATTACCCTGAGACCCCCATGCTGGACAGGCCACCTGTGCTCCAAATGACACCCCCCCCATGACCACACGGCTGACGGTCACCCCTGCCAAAGCACCAGACATGTGCTAGGAATGCCTTAGTCCCTCCAGACCAGACCGATCATCCACTGAGTGCCTGTGTGTGACATCAGTTGATGCACAAAGTAATTGCTCAGCCACACGTTACCCAAATTTCTGACTTAAAGAATCTATGAGATATAATAAGCTCGTGTTGTGTTAAGTCTCTAAGTGTTGGGTAGTTAATTTCTCCAGCAGGGAAGTGACAGAGTTAACAAAGCAGTCACCTATCCCTAGCTCAGGGTTTCTTTTCAGTCTTCAAAACTGAAGTTGGACTAAGTTATTAAGGGGAAAGCCAACCCAGGAGGCAAATTCTAACTGTACTTGTTATCTATCGCTGCATAACAAATTACCTTACAACTTACTGGCCAAAATGAAACAAATCTTTATTACCTTACAGTTTCTGGAGTCCGGGAACATGGGTGCAGCTTAGCTGGCCCTCGGGCTCAGGGTCTCTGAGAAGCTATCATTAAGGTGTCAGGTGGGGGCTACGGTCATCTCAAGCCTCAAGTGGGGAAGGATCTATTTCCCAGCCCACTCATGTGGCTGTCGTTAGGATTAGATTCCTCACTGGTTGTTGGTCAGAGATTCCCCTTGGCTCCTAGCCACGTGGACCTCTCTACGGGGCAGTTCACAGCATGATACCTGGCTTTAACAGAGCAAACAAATGAGAGGCAAACAAATGAGAGGCCAAGATGGAAATCACAATGCTTTGTAACCAGGTCTCAGAAGGGACACTTCGTCATTTTTGCCATATTCTATGGATTACAAGCAAGTCACTAGGTCCAGCCCACACTCACAGGGAGGGGATTATACAAGGGCATGAAGGAGCAGAAGGTGGGGATTATGGGAGGCCATCTTCAAAGCTGCCTACCACATTGACCTTCCAATGGAATCAGGCTGCAGCTTTACCTGATGGCTAGCAGTGTTCTTATACTGGACATGCAGGAAGCAGTGACAACATTGTTATTAAATAGGGTGTGACAATTACAAATGCAAAATAACAGACCACAATATCTGTCTTCCTAATGCATCTACATTTCTGGTTTCCCACCACTTGCCCCCAATACCCTTCCTGTTTGTGGATCATTTTTGCCAAGTTCATGTAGCATTATTCTCTAAAGCAATGACATCTCAAGCTAGACTTTCCATATGCTAGCTTCTGCTAGCTCTACTTTCTTGGCCAACCTCATGTATTCGTCGTGTTCCTTCTGCTGACTGCTGGTATTAATGGACTTGAACAGCTCACGGGAACCTACCAAACTGTGCCGTGTTCATTACCAATGTGTTTAAGGAGCCCAAACTTCAATTCTTCTTATCTAAGCAGCTGTTATATTGTTCCTCCCAAGTCACGGGAAACAGAGTGAGATAATCTTCCCCACCCAGCAAGAGGAAAAGTCTTAGCATGCACAATGGGGTATACATGAGCTGTGGATATAAGATGCCTAGGTATCATGAGGATAGCTTCTTATATATTAAAGTGAATGTAATAAGGTGAAAAATTAGTCATATAGTCAAAATTAGCCCCTGAGTAAATCCCCTTAAATTCCACAGAAAGTACAGAACACATTGTTTTGTGTACAGGCTCTCAAAAATTCCATCACAGTTTTCTATGTTCTGCATGGGAAAAGATTATTGTTTCTTCCGATTGAACCCCAGATGAAGAGATTGGCTTCATTGACTGGGCTTGTGCTACAAAGCAAACAAATTTCGTTTATGCCTAGCATGTTTACTAGACCTTATATAAGTAAAATGGGTGTATGATGCGGTTTTACTGTTCATGGTTTTTTTAATTTTATTTTATCAGTAAGACAAAAACAACAAAGAAAAGAAAGAAGACAAACCGTATGAAAACTCCTACCGTCTCGTAATAGTGTAGCTCGGGAGTTGGTCAACTTATTCTGTAAAGGTTCAGATAGTAAATAACTGAGACTGTGGGTCATATTGCTTCCTCAGTTCTGCCTTGTATCAGGATAGCAGGCGGTGCACAAATGAAAGGTCATAGCAACACCTCAATAAAACTTTAGTTACAAAAACAAGGGTCCAGTTGAACTGGAACTACAGGTCATGGTTTACCAACCCCTGGTGTAGCTGAACTATTTGCCTAGTCTACCTTGTGTTGAATCTCTACAATCATCCATCTGTGCATCCATCCTTCCTTCCATCCATCCATCCATCCATCCATCCATCCATCCATCCATCATCCAACCATCCATCCACTTAGTCAGCCAGCTAGCCACTTACTGATTCAATGCATGTTTATTGAGGGTCTGCAGTGTAAACGAAGCACAAACATCTATAGAGGTGGGGCATCATCGCTTTTGTTTTATGCTGCGGCAAGAAATAATTGTATCTGTTCCTATAGCTCTGATTGTCATTGAGATCAGTGAAGCTGAGGCAAGTCCCCAAAGTCAGGACAGCCTCCTCTCTTTCACATCTAATTGCCTCCTACACCCACCTTCATTCCAAGCTGTCTCTTTTACCTCTTGATTCCTCCTTCAGCTGCAAGAAGAAAAACAAACACATGAGCAAATCTTAAAATCGGAGCTGCCACTAAAGGACCCTTTGCCCAGGCACAAGGTGTGGAGTGGTGAGATAAAGAGACCCTGGAGCTGTGGCCTTGCACCCCCTTTGCAACCTCCACAGCTCCTCCTGCTTTCCGGAAGTTTCCCCTTTGCGCTTCCTACTGTGTCCTTAGCCATATTTGTAAGACCTTCTGGTGGATCCCAAGCCTTCTAAGTGTTGTCACTGGTTCTCTTTGGGAAAGTATAAAGAACCCCACCACCCCCAGCATGCCGTCCTCGGTCATTCAATTCAGAAGAGCTTCCACAGTCAACCACAAGCCTGCAGAAATTGTACAAATGGCAAATAACCGGAGCCCAGTGTTGTACCAAGGCCATGGCCTTGCCTCGAAAAATGTAGAATAAAATGACCGAGGGATGCATGTGGACTTTCCGGGTTCATTTTTTATGTGGGAGAGGCAAACTGACAGATATATATGACAGATCATTCTGTGGGAAGATGATAGGTCACTCTGTAGGATCTGGGAGTTAGGGGTCATCACCGGAAGGCGCTTGGGTTTGCCGCTGAGTCACAGGTTGGCTCTGGCCATGAAGCGGCCTCTTTCCAGTTGCTGGCTGGGCCTTCTGATGTGCACACAGAGCTCTGAAGGCTCTTTGGTTTGAACAGGTGTTGAAAGCTGGAGAAAGCCAAAATATTTTGTTCTTTCTGGGTCATGAACTGTTTGCTGTTAGAAACATCTGTATGGACGGGTGTATGGGCTAAGCATAACAGAAGCACAGCGAACGATGATAGCAGTCTTTGGTAGGGAGCCCCCTGAGGACCCCAATAAAGTCGATCTCTTAAGCACAAACCCCTTGCTTCAGGCCACAGTGGCAGGCAATGAATTATCCGTGTTGGTTAAAAGGGGAAGGTCGCCTCATAACAACATTGCCCATATGCTGCAGCTAAATCAAGCCTGTCCCCAAATATCATTTGGGGGAGATGTGTGTGTGTGTGTGTGTGTTTGGAGCGAGGTGATGATGTAGGCCAGCTTTCAAAAGCAAAAATCACCATAATTAGAGGAAATGCTACAAGTTCATTTCCTCAAAAAAGAGCAAGTGAGAGAGAAGGAGTTTAAAGACTAGATGTTTAGACAGGCCCGCAAGCCCCCTTGTGACCTTGCTCTGATATTTAACAAAACATTAATCTTCTTGCCAGCAATTATAAAGGATACAGCGATGTCGCTGGCTCTCAGAGAGTGAGTAATAGTAATTCCATTGTTCCCCTTTATTTATGCCTTGGCTGTACCAGGCAGATGAGGTAAGTTGGGGCTTTCATATGTTATTATTCCTCACTGGCAATACATAAAGGGTGCTTACACAAATATCTGTCTGTTTTGGAGGCACTGTTTCACACCTCCTTACAACTTGCGATCAAAGCGTTTCAACATTTTATTATGAAATCATGAAAATCCTCCTCTAGTTTACATATGAATTATAGTCTTTTTTTAAACCACCGGTCTGCCCCTGTGACAGTGGCTTTTGAACCGCAAAAGGGAACAAGGTGTTAGATATTTATTTCTTGAAGGCTGTGACTAGCCGGATAACCTTGCTGAATGCTGTTTGCCCGGGGAATGTCCGAGATCTCCAGCAAACACAAAAGCTGGGGGAGTCGGGGGGTGGGGGGCTCGGTGCCACGAGGGCCCGGTGATTTCTCCATCTCTTGTCGGGAAACAAATTTTGGTGTGAAAGCCTCCATTTGGGAGCGAAGGGGAAAGAAAAGGTTACACACCTCGTAATTTCAGCCGAAACAAAAAAGCCATCTTTGCCTTCCTAAAATAAAACAAAATCCTCATCCAGAGGTTGCGGGGCAGCAGCCATTTTCCTTAAGTGCGGACTTCTAAGTTGTCACGCGTACGTTCTGCTCCCATGGGTCTGGCAAGCAGGAGAAGAAGCAACTGCTTCTTTTGTGAGATTTGCATATCAACTGGGGATCTTCCTTTTCAGCCGGCCTTCTCTTCTGGGGACAATTAATAATCTCCTTTGGAATGTGGAGGGTGGGAGGGAAGTTGCCTGACCAGCTTGGTGTCTCCGGGATATATACTTGCCTGGGTGTGTTGATTCTTTCCCCTGGGGTTTTGTTTCTTAGGTGACTCTGTGGGTAGGTAGACCGCAAGAAATCAAAGAAAATCATATTTTAGCGAGGGAAACTCTGGGAATGGGAAAGAGCCATCTGCAGTTACGGAGGAGGATCATTTTAGACTTGACAAAATTCTATTTCTGTAAGCGGGTCCGTGCCTTCCATCAGCACCTGTGGGCAGGGTGCATCTCAGTGACCTTGACAATGCCTGTTTTATCAAGCATGGGGGATGAGGAGGTGCTGCAAGGAGAAGGGAGAGGAAGAAAGAGAGGCGGAAGTAGTTTTCTTCTCTAATGTGGTCAAGCCAAGTGAGATTCTGCATTGGATTCCAAGCCTCAGCCTGGGTGGTGGAGAGCCGCCAGACCGCTGAGCAGCTACTGAATCAAGACAGAACTGGACTCTGCCACGGAAAACTCATCCCCCTGTTTTTGCAGATCAGGAAGTGGGGTAGGTGAATGAGGGGCTTACACAAGTTGCCAAGTTATCTTCCAAAGGAAGGCCCACCGACACGGTAATATGGCAGCATACTGTCTTCTCCCCTAAGTATCAGGATAAATGCTTATGAGTCCCAACAATTAATATACGTGCTTTCTTGCCGGTGCGTGCCCCTTGGTAGCTTTCTTTGGAGGATAGTCCAAGTGCAGTTGGGTTGTGACGTACATCCTTACAGCAAAAGGTGTGACCTCATCTCAGTAATGCCCTGAAAGGGATGCCATTACACTGAGCGACTTAGAGTTTGCCCCATTTCACTTTAAAGATTTTATCAATTGATTGAGTTAAGAGAGAGGAAGAGAGAGAGAGAGCAGGGGGGAGGGGCAAAGGATGAAGGAGAGAGAGAATCTCAAGCCGACTCCTGTCTAACCACAGAGCCCGATGTGGGGAGAGTTCTCCTGACCCGGAAGGATCCTGAAGCCTAGGCTGGAGGGTTGGGGGGTGTGGCTTGATTGATTAGTGATGGCTGCCATTATCATGGATGGAAAAAGCAACAACCGTGCGGAGTTGTCATAATATATGAGCTTCCTGGGCTGCCCACCTTTTCCCTTCTTTTCTCCAAATGCGACAGTCCTCCTGGGTCCAGGAGGAGTCCCTCTTCTTCCCTGGAGTCTTCAGTACCAGTGACCACCCTCCTCTTTTGTCGCTGAGCACGTTTGTGGTCCCAATCTTTACTGGAATTGGATCATTGTCTGCCTCAAATGACTATTGACCTATTTTCCCAGGTGCCTGGCTTGGTTTCCCAGTGAGATGAGCCTCTCTCCAGAACGGCACCTACATTCTTTTCCTTTATGAAAGAGCCTGACACAGGACACACTGATGCTGCTTGGTAAGCACACAGGAAGTGAGTTACAGAGTTCTGCATAATTTTGTAGTTTGATATAAAACAAGCTGTGGGTGGGGCGCCTGGGTGGCTCAGTGACTTAGGCATCAGACTCTTGATTTAGGCTCAGGTGATGATCTCGGGGTTGTGAGATCGAGCCCCATGTTGGGGTCTGTACTAAGGGGGATATCTGCTTGAGATTCTCTCTCTCCCTCTCCCTCTGCCCCTCTTCCCACTCGCACACATGCTCGCTCATTCTCTCTCTCTCAAATAAATAAATAAATCATTTTAAAAAATTAGCTGTATTTCCTCCATCAGTCCCCCAACTGTGTTCTCAGTTCTGTCTCTCGAGGTGCACAGCTTCCTGTGATATCGTTTACTGGCTATATTTAAAGAGCCTAAGACACAACATTCCAGATAAATGCTCAAGATCTCACCAAGAAAGGAAGCGTATTAATTGCCCAAACCCACCAGTATGTATCCTGATACTTGGAGAAGACACTATGCTGCCACATTACTGTGTCTACTGCTAATTTAAAGAATCACGTGTCACTTTCCTCTGTTTATTCTACTAGTAAAAAGGGAGTCTTCTCTAGCTTTCTAACTTCTAATACAAGAGGTATTGCCAAGCCTTGATTCTTTCTCCCTTTTCATTTCCCTAAGGTCTGTGAAGATTTGGCAAATGTGGGATGAGTTCTATCTTGATCATAGTTGTGGCCTTTGAATTGTCCGTTATCAAATAAAAATCAGCAAAAGGTATGACAGCACTTCATGTCTCTCTCGTTTTTTATTAGAATCTTTTTTAAGATTTTATTTTTATTTATTTGACAGAGAGAGAGAAAGCATAAGCAGGGGGAGGGCAGGCAGAGGCAGAAGGAGAAGCAGGCTCCCCACTGAGCAGAGAGCCCAACATGGGGGTCCATCCCAGGACCCTGGGATTGTGACCTGAGCTGAAGGCAGACGCTTAACCCACTGAGCCACCCAGGCACCCCCACTTCATGTCCCTTAACCAAAGGAGAGAATAGAAATCTCTAGAGTTAAGAATCTGGTTAGCATCTCACAAAAACAGCCATTGGCCAAAAAGAGAGAGAGAGAGAAAGCTCAGGGCTCAAGGTCCAGAAGAAGGGTCACCCTTAGGAGTTTCACCTAGAACCCTAAAATTATTAATGGTGTGTTTCCCAAACTGTTTGCATGAAGGACGCTTTCTTCCTGTTATCCCGAGAAAACATGGTCTGAATCTCCTAACACAACTTGGAAAGCTAACTTGAGAGAAGGCTTTCAGTTAATACAGCATCCTGTCAAGGAAGTTTATTCCCCAATCAGTGATGGAGAGACTTCTTTTGTAGGTCATCTAGTAGCAGTTCAGAAGCAAAGGGTCACTGAGAATCTCTATGCCCTGCCTCTTTGCTAGGCACTCTGAGACCCAAAGGAAGCCTCAGGGCTGGACCCTCTTAGAGAGAACCTGCAGAGAAGTGAAGAGGTCAAGGGACAGGAAGAGAGTGGTCAAAATGGTCAGAGAGTGTCTATTTCTACTGTCAATAATCCTTATAATAACAATGACATGAGGATTTCCTATGTAGCAGACACTGCTCTAAGCCCTTTAGAGACATTTAATATGGTGGAGTCTGCTTACTGTCTTCTTTCTTTACAGTCAAGGAAACAGTTAAGAGCAGACAGACTCTTCAAGAGTCAGAAGGATTAGGAGCAAGAAGGATGGCCCACATCACTGGAGCTTTCTTGCATTTGGCTCTTGGCAGAACAGACTCTCAAAATTTGCTCGGTTCTTTTGTTTCCTTTAGCAAGGATAATAGCCATCGAATATTTAAATCTAAAAGCAAAAGGTAAGGTCAGAATAATTTTCTTTTCCTTTGCAATCGAGAGAGAGAGAGAGAGAGAGAGAGAGAGAGAGTTGGAATGCCACTGTGCAAGCGAGCAGGGGCAGTGTTCCCAAGTGTGCACAGTGTTCCAGAGCTGGGCTAGCCTCCTGCTGCCGGTTGTCCCCCACCCCTGCATCCCCCCCGGCCGGCCCTGCAGCCCGGCTGACACGTGATGGAAGCTCACAAAAGGGAAGAATTCCGCGGGTTTAGCTCTGAGCTTGTTCATAATTTGTCACATTGTTCCCCCACTTTGCCGCACATATGAGATATATAAGACCCCCGACGGCTCTGAGACCACCGCTGTGGCTGGGCACAATGCGGGAGAGGGGAGCCTGAATTGTGGCCGTAACCTGGAGTTCCTTTGCCTTTGTGACTGCCAATGGGATGCTGCAAGTCATTGGGGTGGGCCTTTGTGAGCACAATCAAACACCGGGAGAGAGAGGGTGAGGAAGCCAGGGCTATGTGCACACACACATGCAACAGTTACCACGCGGGGGGTTCTGGGGCGGCGGGAAGAAGAGCAGGGTATTCATGACATAATCATGCTCATTTGTTGAGTCCTCAGGAAGCAACGCTGACACTCCACTCCGGGCAGGGCTTTGTTTTACGAACTTGCACGTGAGCTTGGCTCTCCACCGGCTCAGACCGCTGGTGATACGCTCACAGGTTCACCGGCAGGCTGGGGTGATTCTGTCTTATGCCCAGAGGACAAGCAGAAATGGAGGCAACCCCCTTGGGCACAGCACCCCCGTAGGAGGCTGCAGGTGCCAGGTGTCCTGACAGCCTTGCTCAATGTGGCTGTAGTTCATGTTCCAAAGGACCCTCTTCTGAGACTGATCTGTGCCCTTCCTGGGGCTGGCGCTCTGGTTTCCCTGTACCCGCCCCTCTCTGCCTTTCTTCACCTCCCATCTGGGTTATTGACCCTTTGATAGGTGCCTGCAGCTGTGCTGCTTTAGGCATGTAGCCATTCTGAGACTCAGTCTTCTAGTCTGTAGAATGGGGCAGGGGAGGAACATATAGCTGTCTAAAGTTCAGGAATAGAGGGCTGGACCAATCATCTCACTCTGATTCACCCATCCTGCCCCAGAGTAGCCTTCCTTCAAATTGTTAGAATCCTATCCACCCCACAAGGCCCTGTTCACATGCTTTCTCCCCCGCAGCAGACTCTTCCTGACTCTGGGTAGAATAAATCTCTTACCGAATAAATACTGAGCGACTATTGTCATAAGCTAAGTAACCAGCATCTGCCAATAAGCACACACTCGGCTCTAGATGGTGTTTTATGCAGGCTATAAAAGAGGAAAAAAAGGCAGAAGTTTGAAAGTATAGATTAATATTCTTAGTTCCACTGCTTAGTTCCACTGTTGCTTAGATTCTCTTCAAAATATCTATTTGGAGACTTTCCTGGGTTTGAGCATATGTGTGGCCATAGACTTGCTTACTATTTGTTTTCCCTACCATGGGAGCAGCCCGCCATGCCCGTCTGTGGATGCCTGGGTCTGTCCATCTGGGGTGTGTGCCGTTCAAGTAACCTTGTCATTAGCTTGACTTGACAAATGGCCCGATGACTAGCTACAAATTATCTAGTCCTTCTCGTGTTATTGTTGCAGGCTGATTTAACTTGATGGGTTCCGGAGATGCCAGGAAATAGGGATGGCATCTCCTCCTTGCCTATATCCCAAACAGGCATTGAACAGCTTGGGTGTCAGCCTCCGCCGAGCTCTAGCTGCTGGCTGCTGTACCCGGGATGGTCCAAGATGCCATAGAAAATGGTACACATCCTTGTTTTTCCCTCTCTCTGTGGGTCTCTGGGGATCACAGAATGCCTTTCATAAGTTCAGTATTTCTTGGGCATATGCTTGGCACTGGCTTTCTTGGAGACAGAAACTATGATCTCTGCCCTCAGGAGCTTCCAAGAGTGAGGGCATTGGCCCTGTGCCCGGAAAACTCAGAGCCCAACTTGGCAAGTGTGACAGGAGACATGTACCCAGAATGCTGAATCAATACACGGCTCTGAGGGGCTTAAAGGATGGGTAGACATTGGTCAAATGGAGAGTGGCATTCCAGGGAGGTGGAAATGTCTATCTATAAATATGGGCACAGGAAGAATGTTTCATGCAAAGCAAGGAGTTCAGTGAACCTAAAACAGGGAGGTGTGTTTGAGATGGGAAGGTGTCTAGAAGTGAGGGGTGATGCTCAGATTTGAACCCTAACCAGTGGGCAGTGGAAACCAAGCCAAGATTTCCAGGCAGAGGTCAACGGCAGAGATTTCTGAGAGGCGCTGGGGCTGGGCAGCCCCCGAGGGGGCCTCTTGGGAAATTTTAGATGAGAAAGGACTAGCACACTAGGGATAAAATGAGACAATTTGAGAGATATTTAAAGGAGAAAGTAAACAAGGTTCCATGACCACCCAGATGAAGAGAGAGGGACCTAGGTTTCTAGGTTGAGCAAATGGGTGACTGGGGGATGCCAGCTAAGACAGTGATCCTGCCAGTGGCTTCCCACAGGCCTGCAACCAAAGCCACATCCCTCGCTGTGGCCTGCAAGTTCCAGCCTGATGTGGCCCTGCTTTCAGATCTCTTCTCCTGCTACTCACTCCTTATTCATTATTTCCAACCACAGCCTCTCCATTCTGTTTCTCAAATGCCCAGGCTTGTCGCCTTCTAGATACTGCACTTGTTGATCTCTGCGCGTGAAACGCCCTGCCCCCGTGTCGCATGGCTTCCTCCTTGCCACAATCCGGATCTCCACGCATGTCTTTTCCGCAAAGATGTCTTCCTGGTGCCCCTCCCAGTGTGTCCCAATGCACCCACGCTCCACCACCTCATCTTATTTTCTGCATATATTCATTTATTCATATCACTCTATTTTCTACGTTATGACTGCTCCCTATCTGAAAAAAATGCTTTTCTCTGTAGGGTGCACATATTTCCCATCTTCCCCTCCAGGAGTGAAGTCCCACGAGAAGGGCACAATTCCAGGTTCCATGTTGCATAACTCCGACGGCACTATTCACAAAGAAGACAACATAATTGGTACCTCTTGCAGTGGTTATAATCTAGTCATCACGTCCACAAGAGCAGGGACGTTCTCTGCATTGTCCACTTCTGTGGCCCAGTGCCTACAAACACAGAGAAAGACACTGAAACCTACTGAATGATTAGGGAGACAGGAAACAAAGCAGCTTTTGAGTATTGTGAGATCAAGTCCCAAGACCGAGTTTTGTTGGGGACATACTGAGTTTGAACTGTTCAGCAACTTCCTGTGTTGACATGTATAGGAGGGGTTTGGAAATAAGAGTCCAGGAGGAGACATACTAACCTATAGAGCAAGCCTTGAGCCTTTAGACATATCGTCGGAGACCTACGGTCTATTCTTTCGACTGAGAATATCAAGCTCATGGATGGGGATTTGATTGTCTCTTGTCTTACACGGTTTTTCCTCCCTCGCCTATGATGTAATATTTAATGATGGATTGTGCTTGAAACTTCCCAGTTTGGGAGGTTATAGGAACGGGTGTTTTTATAGATTATTGGAAAAAATAAAAGAGTATTTCACTGTGAGGCCTAGAGAGAGCAGTGACCCAGCTCTTTCATTCATGATCTTTTGGTGACATCACCAAAGCAGACAGGATGGTGTAGATGGGGGTCCAAAGGAAACTTTGTGCTTTTAGGAACTGCATATCTATAACACTACCACTCCTGTGTCCTCTGCCCATGCAGACCCCACTAATCAAGCTCAGGATTGTGTTTTTTTTTTTCAAGTGCTCATTACAACAGCCAAATTATGGAAGCAGCCCAAGCATCCATTGATAAATGAATGGGTAAAGAAGATGTGGTATATATATATATATATACACACACACAATGGAATATTATTCAGCCATTAAAAAAAAGAATGAAATCTTGCTATTTGCAATGACGTGGATGGAACTAGAGGGTAGTATGCTAAGCGAAGTAAGTCGGTCAGAGAAAGACAAATACCATATGATTTCACTCATATGTGAAATTTAAGAAACAAAACAGATGAACAAAGGGGAAAAAAAAGAAAGAGAGCCAAACCAAGAAAGAGACTTTTAACTATAGAGAACAAACTGATTGTTACCAGAGAGGGAGGTGGGTAGGGGAATGGGTAAAATAGGGGATGGGGATTAAGGAGGGCACTTGTGATGATGAGTACTGAGTAACGTGTAGAACTGTTAAATCGCTATATCGTGTGCCTGAAACTAATGTAACACTGTATTAACTATACAGGAATTAAAAAAATTTTTAAAAGAGCCCATAACAACCTAAAATTCTTCAACATGGCACTCTTTTTTTTAAGATCATATTTATTCATTTGCCAGAGAGAAAGAGAGAGAGCCCAAGCACGGAAAGTGGCGCGCAGAGGGAGAAGCAGGCTCCCTGCTGAGCAGGGAGCCCGATGTGGGGCTCGATCCCAGGACCCCAGGATCATGACCTGAGCCGAAGGCAGATGCTTCAGCAACAGAGCCACCCAAATGTCCCACAACATAGCACTTCCGGAAGGCACCAGTAATCTGGACTTCTACTTGTTACACTTGCCATAGAATAAGACTTCCTCCTGGTTTCTACTGTGCAAAGCAGAGAAATATTATGTCCAGAAATGAAACTTCCTGTCTGGGTCTGGTGGGTCTTGTACCACTCAGTATATATATCAACAAGCATTTAAAAGCGGGGCTTTCCATCGGAAATGGCTCAGGCAGACTGTGGTCTAACAGGCAGGAGAATGGACTCTTCAGGATCTTTCACAGTCCTGGGATTTGTTGATACTTTCATTAGAGGCATGGGGAACACTAGGGCAGCAAATGCAGAAATCAGATAAGAAGATGGGCTGCTGCTCTTACGTGATAAGGATTTATTGAGAACTTGCTATGGGCCAGACTCTACGCCAGGCAACAGGGATACAGTGACGCACAAGACAAGATTCAGGTGATTGCCTTCACCACATGCATGAAACTGAATGTTTAGTCTGGCAAAAAAAATACACATCGATACATTCCTGTGTATGTGTGTGTGTAACCATGTAAGTATATGCCTATGCTCCTAATCATTAAACATGCTGCCTAGATAAAAATGTCTGAATCCTGGGTTCTTCTTTCAAGTATGCCTCTCACTAGCTATAAGCCTGGGGAGGACCGCAATTCTGAAATCTCTCACGTGGGAATGATATCACCCGTCCTGTCTTTCAGGGGTTCTCCAAGTGCAGAGCATCATGGCTGGGGAGAAAGCCCTTTGAAAAAGTACCAACTTCTGCATATTCAAAGGCATTGTTATTAGTGACAGTTCCGAAATGAGCTACACCCATGTTTCCTTTGATGGTCAGCAGAAACCTACAGCTTCCGAAAAGGGAGAAATTACAAGATTTGGTAGCGCCATCAAATTGGTCTCCACCTTTCCTGCCCCTAGGATCTCGATAAGAAGCATGAAACTCTAATATTCAGTAAAAGAGCCCGTTACATAAAATGTATAGATATATTTAAAATGTTTTGGGGATGTGGGTATAGGCAGAAGACTGAATGGTGTCCAGATGTTGTGCCGGCAGGATATGCCGGCTAAAAGTGAAGTTAGGAGACTTCTAGAAGTTTCAGTTAGTGGAGCAAAAAGATTTGGGGTTTTTTAAGCCAATTTGAGGTGCATTTCTCCCATTTGTAACCCAAATAGTCCTCTGTAATGATAGCAAGTCTTTCTCAGTCCTGTTGGTGGCCGCTACTGGGTTCTAACAATGCGTCTCCTTCCTCGTGGATAACTCTCACAGGACTCTTCTCTTCCCCTGTCCTCCCCAAAGAGAGGCTACTCACCACCTGGCTTCCGCCATTGCCTCATTGCGAAACTTCAAAACCAGAGCAGGCAAGAAGTGGCTAACTCGGCAGGATTCGTGGGCGGCCTTCCTCGAGCTTGACTTTACTGATTCCCCTTGGTCTCTGCCCCCATCACCAACCCTTGCCTCTTGCATGTATGTGGATGAGACTGTGTGGTGGCCATCAGAGCATGGCACGCATGCGGTTCTGTGTGCCTTCTCTCCATCAGTCCGCCTGCCCCCAGCCAGGATGTAGCACGCTCCTTTCTTCCTCCCTGCTGCTCCTTTTATTGGTGATTTTTGAAAACTACCAAAATTGTAGTTGAGAAATTAAAATACTACCCATTGCACAGTCCAGATGTGGCACATATTAAGAGTCAGTGTACAGCCTTCTAAGTCTTTTGCTATGGACATATACACGCATGTTTATGGGCATCATTCCACATCACCAACTCCTTTTCTTAGTCATTTCCTGGTCTTTCTTTCTTTACTTTTCTCTTCTTCTGTCCGTATGCTTCCTTCAGTCCTTATGCCTTAGTTCTCCTGAATATGCCCGTGAAGACAACACTTTTATCTCACACCGGGTCCACTGCATGCCATCATACACTACAACTCCCGGCGGGTAGCGCACGCTCAGATCCCTTGTGACTGCCTCATCTTGGAGTGCCTCCAAAATAACACGCTGCAGTATTTGTCAGTCTTGCATAAGGCCCTTTACAGATTTCACTGTACAAAACATTTTATTTTCCCTCTATAGCCCTTGGGAATGGTAGACCAAGAAAATAAAATGACCTCTTTTCTCACGAACCAGTGAGCCAAGCTGAATGCCAATCTCTTCCCAGACTACTTCCCAATGGGGAGAAAGGTATCCATGTGGGCGGAGGGCGTTCAGTCTGGAGGGAAGCTAAAAAGACACGACCAGGGTTGGGGGAGCAAAAAGAAGACGTAGGTTAAAAAGCCACATAGCTCCCAGGAATGTGAAAACATACAAGTGCAGGTAAGAGAGGTGGGTTTACAAAGGATGGGAAGTGGTTTATAAAGGGCAAATGTATTAATGAAGGACATTTGGGGGCGGTCCAATGCCAGGACTTGTCTTGCTTAGTCCAGGAGGGCATCTGACCCTCAGGCGGAAGTTGTTGGTGAAAGAATGCTATGGGTTGGTGTTTCCATTTTTCTAAGTCTCCAAACTCCATTCCTCCAAGCCAGCCTATAGGTAGTCCAGTCTTTCCTGATTCACGCCAATGGGAATCTCTGCCTCTTTGTGCCAATGTGGAGTGCATTTGGTTCTCAAGGGCACGGGATCAGGTTATATTTTGAAACAAAAATTGTAATTGGATTATGCTCAATTGCAGCCATAATAGGATTGGCTCTTGCTATGGAATATGAATGAGGTCAACCTAAAGGAAGTAATTCATTCCTCTAATGACAACATCTTGGTCTATGAAATGGAGGAAAGATCAAAGCTCATTCAAAAATCAGTGTATTTAATGGAACAGTAGTTAAAAAAGTCTGGAGAATTCATTTTATTTTCATTGTATAATATCTGTTTCGCATAGAGTTGGCTTGCCCTTCGGCCGGGCATGGGTTTGATTAGCTTAATTAGAGTTAATGTCTTGGGAGCAGAATGTGGGACTGTGAAAGTTTGGGTTCTCGAAGACTTTGAAAAAAGAGAACTATTGGCCTCATTCTATAGAAATTTGGAATCAAAAAATCTGATGATTATTATCATCTTAAAGTAATTGAAGCACTGCTAAAAATAAAAACCAGAAGGAGAAAAACTGAACCAGAAGAGAAGGAACGGACTTATCCCAGATTTGGATACAATTCTTGCAGCAAATTGAGCTTAAATCTGAAGTCTTAGGTAATTTAAGATGAATGCCCCCAAATTATTTTCTTTTTCCCTCTGAGCTGTTAACAAGGGCGGCCTCCCTGGTTTCACAATATTCCTTTCTATTTTCCTCCTGTTATCTGTGGCTCCACTTAAGATTGAGGGGAGCCTTAGAGGGGAAACGCCACTTCAGATTAAAGTCTTGTCAGATCTCATTTATTAGCTGGCACAGGGTCTCATGTCAGGGAGCTAGGAGGTCTCTGAGAAAGCACGTGCTCTGGGCCCTGCTCAGAGGCATCAAGAAAGGACCAGGCCGCCCTACCTTCCCGCCTCCCCATTAAACCCTCTTCTAGCCTTCGGCTGAGTTTGGGGCTCCAGACAACCCAGGCATCCTCCTGTGTTAGGGGAAGCAGAGCTTCCTCGAGACGAGCACCCCATAGAGGATCATAAGTATTTTGTTCTTAAAAAAAAGAGACGGGTTGAGTGAAGGGATGGGGTGGGGAGCGTTTATAAATTTTTGCTTTGAGGACCTGGCCTTTAAATTCTTTGCATTAAGTAAAAACATACTTGAATCAAATGGTCGCCTGTGGGGTATCAATTCAATCATTCAATAACTATATTAGTTTGTCTACCTGCAATGTGGCGGGCCTCGGCTCAGGGCTAGGGAAAAGTGGTAACCAAAACCAATCACACTGCTGCCCTTATCGTTTACATTCAGTATGGTGTGGTGTGTGTGTGTGTGTGTGTGTGTGTGTACGTGTGTACATATGCATGTGTGTTTATGTGTGTACATATGTGTGTTTGTACATGTGTGTGCTTGTGCGTACATATGCGTGTTTGTGCGTATATGTGTGTAGGTCTCTGTGTGTGTGTACATATGTGTGTCTTATGTGTTTGAATGTATGCAGGTGTTTGTGTGAGAACATATATGTGTCTGTGTGTGAACATATATGTGTGTGTGGTGGGATGACAGAAATGAACAATGAAATAAACAACAAAACAATCTCTGATACTGGTCAGCACCAGAAAAGAAACAAGCAGGGTGATGACATATAGTAGGAGGGATCAGCTCTGTGCTCCACTGAGTGCTAGGTGTTGGGTGCTGTTCTTGGTACCTGTGTGAGAGCCCCTTCTATGGTAATCATGACAGAATTCCAGAATCACGTGATTTTACTAAAGCTGTAGAAAACAAAAAATCTACTCATTGACACTATTTGCCTACCAAATTCTTTTCCGAGACCAGATTTAAAATTAGCATTCAGCCCAGTCCAGTGACTGCCAATTATTTTTAATGAAACTTTTTACCATTTGACTCAGGCTCCAGGCAAGTCAGGGCCACCTGCGGGAAGGCGTGGGTGAGGAGAGGCCTCCAGAATTGCAAGGAGCCCTGACATCCCCTTGTCCCTGGAGTGGACCTCTTAGGGTAGTAAAATGTTCTCTAAAGGAAAAGGGATGATAAAGGATGATAAACTCCGGGGGAGAAAGCTGGGGTTAGGGGTGACTTTAAACACATGGCTGGGGACACTTCTGAATCTTTTCTTGCAATCAAGAAAATGCTTCCAGCAATAAAAGGAGAAATGTAACAGAGAAGCTCAGAGGGAGCCCCATTCCTGCCCAGGGCTCCGCACCCTTTTCTGGGAACAGAAGTTGGGCCATAACCACTTCACAGAGGCCGCTCCAGGTACCTGGATGGAGACCCAGGAGAGTGGGGACACATGGATTCTAACTCTTCCCTCTTGCAGATGGGCATTTGTAGACTTCTATTAGGATCCCAAAGTGGTGCATTTATCCCAAAGGATAAATTCACGCACATTGTTATTGGTGAGTTTCTTCTTTACAACATGTTAGTAGTCTGTATTCATTATCTACTGTTGCATAATAAATGTCCCCCAAATTTAGTGGCTTCAAATGATGCATATTTATAATCCCATAATTTTGTAGGAGCTGTAGAGCGTCAAGAATCTGGGTGCAGCTTAGCTAGGCACCTCTGATTCAGGGTCTCTCACAAGGCTGTAATGGAGGACTCAGCTGGGGCTGCTGTCATCCCAAAGCTGGACTTGGGGAAGATTGCATGTTAGCAGGCTGTGGGTCAGGCTGTGGTTAGACACTAGGACTTGCGTGTCTCCACTGAGCTACTTACAACATGGTGGCTCTTTTCTTCAGGAATAGGGAGATATAGCTCTGTCTATAGATACACACACACACACACACACACACACACACACACACACACGGAGAGAGAGACCAAGAGAGTGGCAGCCAGAGTTGATGGGAAGATATTCACAGTATCAGTGATCACTGGAAACCAGTTAAGAGCTGATAGGTAACACAGCCTGTTGCTTAAGACTCTGTCAGGTCAGCAGCCCCTCTTTTTAGGGCAAACCCAGAGAAGCCTTCATCCATTTTCCACAGTCTAGAGAACTGGTTTGAAATATGTTGGGGGTTTCCTCAAAAATTCCTAAAGATAGTGTTTAGAAAAGCACAGACTAGGGGCGCCCGGTGGCTCAGTTGGTTAAGTGCCTGCCTTTGGCTCACGTCGTGATCTTGGGGCCCTGGAACCGAGCCCCACATCAGGCTCCCTGCTCAACGGGGAAGTATGCTTCCCCCTCTCCCTCTGCCCCTCCCCTCCTCATTCCTGTGTGTGCTCTCTCTCTCTCAAATAAATAAATAAATAAAACTTTTTAAAAAAATGCACAGACTAAACTCCTGACTGGTGGAGAGCATGGGGATGGGAGGGTGGTCTTTGTCCAGAGGACAGTATCAACCAACAACTGGATGCTGAATGGTAGAAACCTTGAGAAATTTGCAGTAATTTGCAGAGAAATGTGTAGTGTCAGATACTTCAAGAAGTATCAAAATTGTTGAATGAGAATAAATTTATAAAGCCAGTCTATATTAATTGATCCTGTTTGTAAGGATTTAAATTTCTTATTTTTTTTTATATTCCTTGTTTTACAGGAAGTACAATAATGACATTGGTGGTGGTGATGATGGTGATGGAGAAGGATCACCTTTCCAGGGTTTTGTGTCTTCTTGGATATGTTGCATACCTTTAGAGAACTAACCTGACAGTGTCCATTTTTTGTTTCCTTGTGAATTTCCCACACCGGACTATGAAAGGTGCCCTGTTTTTCCAATACCTCCCACTCTCCTGGGTGTTCAACCACAATTTGCTGAATTGAATGGCAGGGGAATGAATTATTAAATATGGAAAAAGAGGAGGTGACTGTATCAGTTTATCAGCTTTTTTTAAAGATGTATTTATTTATTTGAGAGAGAGAGAGAGCACGCATGCACACACAGACATGCACACACATGTGAGTGCACAAATGGGGGAGGGGCAGAGGGAGAGAATCTTCAAGTAGCCTCCCCGCTGAGCGGGGACCTCAACTCTGGGCTTGATCTCATGACTCGGAAGTTGACCTCATGACCCATTAGATCATGACCTGGGCCAAAACCAAGAGTTGGTCGCTTAACCAACTGAGCCACCCAGGCGCCCCCTTTATCAGCTTTTGAACGGTGTTCTCTTTTGACAACATTTACCTCCTGCACATCGCCTCTCTCACCTTTTCAGATCCTGGTGTGCCCCTCCACCAGAATTGTCCTTGTTGGCAGAAAGGAGTCTACATTTCTCCATCAGGATGAAACCTCCGGCAAAAGGGGTTTCAGAGTGTCCGTGTGTTTCCTGTTAGGAAAGCAAAATTGCTCTTCTGCCCCCAGTACATAGTTGCAATGATGAATATTCTTTTAAACACCCACTTCTCCAGGTTCTGATTTGTAGCTCTCTTCCCCTCCCCCCCTGATTTGAGAATTACTGCTCTGGTTAATCTCTGAACCCTTTTACAACTCAAAATTCTACGAGCCAATTCGCTGCCAACATTTGGTCAGGAGATGAGTAGGAGACGAGAGGGATTTAAAAAATATATTGGGCAGCTTTGTTCTTAAGCTGGTATCGGTGCCATTGTATATCTGGAGAGGTTTTGTGGTCAGATTTTGATTATTTGCTAGTTTTGGCAACTGTCGAGATGTTAGATCTCATATTGTTTCTATCATTTTTTACAGTTTCTTGTTTAACTCTTTGCTGCCAGAATGTTTTAGAGACACATCAAGATCAGACGTGATATAAAACAGAAATGACAATCCTGCCTCCTGTTGACTTTAGGCTCACCTGGCAGGACCTGACTTTAGGTTGTACAATGTTCAACCCCCACGATGTGTTAGTGGACAGTGGTGGGCTGCTGTGACCTCATCAACACAGAAAGGACTCCACCACATCTAAAGAAGATAGAAAATTAAAATGCCTGCAGGTAGGACCGATGAACACATAATGCATTTATTTTTTATTTTTTTTAAAGATCTTATTTATGTATTTGACAGAAAGAGAGCAGGAGAGCACAAGCGGGGGGGAGCAGCAGAGGGAGAGGGAGAAGCGGGCTCCCCGCTGAGCAGGGAGCCTGACCGGGGTTGGGGTGGGGGCTCCATCCCAGGACCCTGGGATCATGACCTGAGCTGAAGGCAGATGCTTAACCGAGTGAGCCACTCAGGCACCCCTATAAAAAGGATTCATAAATGTATTCACATTCAACACTTTGAATACTTTTCCTTGAAACTCTTGACCCTACCCATTTCTCTCCAAATTATTACAAATTTCCCAAGATTTTTTTTTCACTGTTCAGCATCCTGTTGTCTGTTGATCCTGTCCTCTGACCAAAGACAACCCCCTCACACTCACATCACCACCCACTAGGAGTTTAGTTTATATGTTTGTAAACACCATCTTTAGGAACTTTTGAAGAAACCCTCACTTCCGTGCTTTCCTCTCCCCACAAATATTTCACACCCAGTGGTTGGGACTGTGGAAATGGATGAAGGCTTCCCTGGGTTTGCCCTGAAAAGAGGGGCTGCTGACCTGACAGAGTCTTGAGCCACAGGCTGTGTTACCCATCAGCTCTTAACTGTGGGCCAATACTGACATTTTTATAACCACTTATTACACTATTGGTTTTTCGGTTTATAGCTTAAAATCATATCGATAAGAATATGACATCCAGGCATGGGAAAATCAATCCCAGGTCCTGGAGTCTTTGCATGACAATGCCCTAAGTCACACGGCCAAAGTGCTGTGTTAGGCACATTACAGAAACCACACAGGTTCTAAGTTGAATTGATTTGTATTTTGTAATGCATCAAAATCTGTGATGACACACCCGGGAATTTGGGTCGCAGTGCCACATGGCAGCTGTAGCTGTTTGCCTAGGAGATGTTTGGAGGTAAGTGTGGTAGGCGTTTGTCAGCTGCTACACCCAGCAGACATTCTCTGTCCCCCTTGCCCTCAGCTCTTGCGCAAGTCAAGTCAGTCCTGTTTGCTATGTCAGAGAAAAAGCAACATCCAGGAGGTTTAACATAATAGAAGTACGCTTCTCACACAGGTAAAATCCAGTTAGAGGTGGAAGGTGGAGAGAGGTTCTGCTCCATGGAGGCATTCATGGACTGAGTCTTGGTCCATCTGTGATCCCCTCCTTCTATCTAGGGCTTTACCATGCCCTCTGTTGGACCAGTGAGTGGGAGAAGAGAGTACAAAGGATCACATGGAAAGCTTTTATGGGCCAGGTCTCCAAGTAGCTTACATTCATCGGCCATAATTCAATAACATGGCCCAAAGAACTGGGAAATGTGGTCTAGCTGTATGTATGTCCAGAAGGAGAAGGACCAGGGATGCCCTTAGACCCAGGCACAAAGGGCTCCTCCCCAGAGCCCCGAGCTTTAGAGTTCTGCATATCACAAAGAGACACCCAGGATACCCTTATTAAGGAACATGCGGTTGCCTCCGCCATGCGGGTTGGGCGCTTAGCTCTGGCAGAGCATGACTTGCAACCCTAACATCTGCTTTGGTGACGAACCCATCAGGCCCCAGGGAAATGCTTCTCCACCTCTCCAGCCTTGTTCCTTCCAAACAGCTGGGATTGAATGCCCCTGAGGCCTGTGGATTGTCCCACCACTGAGGTCCGGGATGGAAGGAAGATGCTTCGGGGAGTGAAATGGACTCCACGTGGGAAGGTATTAGGTAAGAAAAGAAGGCTAATTAGCATATCAACACCTTCTTCTCAAAGAGGGAGAATGCAGTCAATTTTGCATAACAAACTGTTATTCCCAGTAAGGACTAGCCCCCAGACCCCATTTCTCTTTGTGTTCTCATTAGTGACATGAAGGGGCTCACAAGGGTAACTTCGCTCATGTTCTTCAGTTTTGTCATTATGAAGATAACATTTGTCAAGGTAGAGGAGGGGTTGCCAGATTTAGCAAATGAAAATTCAGGACCACTTTATTTAAGCTGGAGACTCCTGGGAGGGGCAAACATATTTTATTTAGCAGTTTGTTAGCTCAATTGATAACTCTTAAATATTTATATGTATGGATTGTGGGGCTCCATTTATACTCTTGCCCTGGGGGCCTGCGAATTCAGGGCTGAGCCCAACCCCAGTTTTGTTTGGGATCTCTGGGATTTGGGTGATACCACTCCCTTTCTTGACCCGGGACTGGACCATGTGACTTCTGCTTAACCAACCAGCAGCTTGCCAACTGCTCAGTCCAAGAGGTCAGCACAGGACCCAGCTGGGCTAATCAGAGTGATTCTTTGGATTTCTTCTGGGATTTCAGAACAAAGTTGCTTTTGATTGTTCTGCTGGATTTGGACAAGGAGCATATGGACCAAGGAGCTACTAGCAATCATCTTAGACCAGCAGAAGAGCTACTGACAAATACTGTCTCTTTGACCCAAGTTTAGACAGGCTCTTCTGAGCCCTCTTTTCAGCTAGGTTACCCCGCCCCCTCCCATCCAATCTGGTGTTTGATCTACCCGGCTCAGTTTTGGCAAGAATCCTGCTAAGTCATCCCTCCCACCCTATGTGATATGTGATCAGACTTGATATCTGACCAAGTTCGTCATCCCCTTTGGCTTACCCTTTGAAGGATCCTGTTAGATCAGTTTATGGAGAACCTGCCTCCCCTCCTTGGTGTCTCCTCTTGGTAATTTCTATCCACAGCCTCCTCACCCCACTCCTTGGCTATAAATCCCCACTTGTCTTTGCTGTATTTGGAGTTGAGCTCCGTCTCTCTCCCATATTGCAATACCCCAATTGCAGTAGTCTTCCTTAGTGTTCTAACAAGGGTCAGAATAATTGTTTTTTTCTTCTTTAACACAACCCTTAAGGTTAGATTGACATCATGGAAGGGAGAGCAGAAAAACAAAACAAAACAAAAAAAAACTGTTTTGGGACTTAGGGTGGAACTGGGTGAGTCAAATCTCATGTGAAAACCAGTCTCAGATATTGACTCTTCTGTTACAAAGCCAGTAAATGCCCTTTATTGATTGAGCAAATTTGAATTATGTATTATCATACCGGCCGTCAAAATATTCTTGACAATGGGAATGATTCGTTAGGGATACATGTGAAGATCCATACACATAGAGCCCAGCAGAATGCAAAGAGGGTTTTAAAAAAAAGAGAGAAAATGGGATCCTGAGAATGACTCTCACTAAGGACACTGTTTGCTCACAGAACAACAGCAAACAAGGCGGACCACCTATCCTGAGCAACCTCAGCATCAAGGAGCCATGGGCGATGGAGGAGAAGTTGGCAAGTTGCTGGTTGGTTAAGCATCAGTAATTACTCACTGATGTCTGTTGAGAGCTGATTTCACATCAGACATTGTTCAAAAAGTGTTCCATACCTTATTGTTCTTATCCTCTCAGTAACCCTGTGTGGTACATATTATTATTCCCATTTTAGAGAGAAGACATTGGAGACACAGAGGGGTTAGGCAACTTGCCCAAAGTCACATAGCTAGTCACGATGGAGTTGAACTTTGAACTCAAATCTCAGATGCCAGAGAGTGTGTTTTTAATTATTCTATTCTATTCTATTCTATTCTATTCTATTCTATTCTATTCTATTCTATTCTATTCTATTCTACAAGAGGTAAGCCCGGGATGGGTCTTGAAAATAGGACATAGAACATAGAAGAAAAGATGGAGGATATTTCTTTTGAAAACCAGACATCTTGAAAGGCAAATTAAGGTAATTTCCAGGAAATGTATCCATAGTACACCATCCCCCCAAGGGGTTGTCTTCTCAACCTCCTTTTGTTTGTAGTAGCTTCACTCTCATGCATGTGGGCAGGATTAATGACCTCCATATATATGTCTCTCTGTCTCGTCCGAGCTGAGATGTTCCAGAGGATGGAGTCTGTCTCCTGCACTTTCCCGACAGCACAGAGGCAAGGGGATGTCAGCGTTCTGCCACTATTCAACAGACTGGGAATGGGCTGTGATGAGTATATGCTCACCTGCACGGCAAAGGGGCTGACAAACAAGATGGGCTGGGGGCAGCAGGCAGGGGCCCTGAAAGCTAGGCAGTCTCATGGATGTCTCCTATGGAAGGACAAGAACGAGGGTTGGAGCAAGATGGGTTTAGAGAACTAGGAGCTGATGGACAGCAATTATCTCACCAGTGAAAACTTGGAAAACAAAAGGGATTCTTGACTTTTCCTAAGTTTATACCCATATTCATGACACCGTGGTGACTTTGTTGACTCTTCCCAGACTGGTGGGATGGAAGTAAATGCAGGGCGGTGAAGGGCAGAGGAATGAAGTTTATAGTTGAACAGGTCTGGGTTCAAGCTCCCTCACTCAGCGTGTAGTATTGGCAATTTGCTTCTCTCTCTCTGGCTCTGGGTTTCCTCTTCCATAAAATAAAATCAATAACATCAATTGTACAGGCTAATTGTGAAGATTATATGAAAATGCAAATATCAAGTGCCTCTCATAATGCTTGGTTCATGTAGTCACAAAATGAAACTTGGTTCCCTGTGGCTTGACGTCAGGCTTTCTGTTCGAAGCACAACTCTTCACGTTTTAAATGAGAGACATCCAGTGTAAAAGAGCTTTAAAAAACATAATTCATGCAGTTGAAAAAATCTAGGGTTATGTGGCTTCAGGTATGTCTAGATCCAGGGGCTTACTTTCTCTCTCTCTTCCTCTCTTTGTCCTTCTCAGGTCTATTTTTCTTTGCATCAGCCTTATCCTTTGTTTTGGCTTTAACTGTAGAAGGATATGTATAGCAATAAATGTCCATATTAGAAAAGAAAAATGGTCTCAGATCAATGACTTTGGTTTCTACCCTAAGACACCAGGAAAAGAAAATCAAATTAGATCTAGTTCTTTGGCAAGAACAATAAAATTGATAAATCTTTAGCCTAACTAACCAGGAAAAAAGAGAGCTAAGACAAATGACCAATATCAAGAATAAGAGCAGTGGCATCACTACTGACTCAACAGATGATAAAAGAATAACAAGGAAATATCAGGGAGACCTTAATTCCAATATATTTCACAACTTAGCTGAAATGGACAAAGTTCTTGAAACATACAATCAGTGCTCGGTCAATGAGAAATAAATAAGTTGAAAGTCCCATATCTGTTTAAAAATTTGAGTTTTAGTTAAAGTTCTTCCCACAAATAAAACAACAAGCTAAATAATGGTTTCACTGGTGAATTCTACCAAACATGTAAGGAAAAAATAATACTAGCTCTACACAAACTTCTGGACCGTTGAAAAGGTAGAATGCTTGCACCTAGAATTTATAAACAACTCTCAAAACTCTAGAATAGAAAAATTAAACAACCTAATAAAAAATGGGTAAAAGATTTGAGCAGATACTTTAGATGATAGATAGATAGATAGATAGATAGACAGACAGACAGACACAATGGGTTTGATATTATACCCACTAGAATGGCTAAAACTTTAAAAATTAATGACTCCAAGTGTTGGTAAGAATGTTGAACAAGGGGCATGTGGTGGGCTCAGTCAGTGGAGCATGTGACTCTTGATCTCAGGGTTGTGAGTTCGAGTCCCATGTTAGGCAGAGAGATTACTTAAAAATAAAATCTTAAAAAAAAGGAATGTTGAACTACTGAAACTTTCCTATAATGTTACTGAGTACATGAAATGGTACAACTACTTTGGAAAACGTTTGTAGTTCTTAAAAAGTGAAATGTATACCCATCATATGATTCAGCCACCTTGTGGATATTGGATCTATCGGTCCATACACTCTTTCTCATAAATTTGCATAGTAGCTTTATTTATGATAGGCAAAAAGCTGGAAAAAACTCAAATATTATCAACAGGTGATTGGATGAATCAACTGTTGTGAATCCATACAATGGAATACTGCTCAGTCATTAAAAATAGCAACAGGAAAACAATTGGTATACATGAGAATGTGGATGCATTTTGAAATAACCATGCTGAGTGATAGAAGCCAGACCCAAAAGAGTACATATTCCATTGATACAAAATTCTAAGAAATGCAAACTTATCTACAGTGGCAGAATGCAGAAATGTGGCTGCTTGGGATCCAGGGGAGTGGCAAGGGCTAGGAGGATGTGATTAAAAGGTATCAGAAGAAATCCTTATTTATTTATTTATTTTTATTGTTTTTCAAGATTTTATTTATTTTTTTGACACAGAGAGACACAGTGAGAGCAGGAACACAAGCAGGTGGAGTCGGAGAGGGAGAAGCAGGCTTCCCACGGAGCAGGGAGCCCGATGTGGTGCTCAATCCCAGGACCCTGGGATCATGACCTGAGCCGAAGGCAGACACTCAACTGACTGAGCCACCCAGGTGCCCCAGAAGTCCTTTTTTAAAGATTTTATTTATTTATTTTAGAGAGGGTGGGGGAGGAGCAGAGGGAAAGGGACAAGCAGATTCTGCTGAGCACAGAGCCCAACGTGGGGCTCGATCCCAATCATGACCTGAGACGAAACCAAGAGTTGGATGCCTAACCCACAGAGCCACCCAGGCACCCCCAGAAGAAATATTTCTTTTAAAATTTTATTTATTTATTTATTTATTTAGAGAGTGCACACAAGCAGGGGGAGGGGCAGAAGGCGAGGGAGAGAGAGAAACTCAAGCAGACTCCATGTGGAGCCCAACACTGGGCTCTATCCCACAGACCCTTTAGATCATCACCTGAGCAGATACCAAGAGTCCATGCTTAACCAACTGAGCCACCCAGGCATCTGGATCAAAAGAAATTTTGATGATTATATTGATTCATGGTTTCATGGATGTAAACTATCATAACTTACCTAGCCGGTCGTATATTTCGAACACGTGTAATTAATCATATGTCATTTATACCTTAATATAGCTGAGGGAACAAAGATCATTCTGGTAGTAGCTTAGAACATGGATGGGCAAGACTCAAAAGTACCTACAAAGAAATAACTCAGGAGAAGAGTACAGGATGCAAAAGCGAATGAAAGCTTAGACGTGAATGGAAAGTAGATAGATGTGAGAGACCTTTAGAAGGTAGAATCAACAGAAAAAATTAAAAATGGCCTCAAGACACCACGGGAGTGAGTGGATGGTGTACCATCTGGGGAGAGGTGGCAAAGAAGCAGGTTGAAGGAGTAGGGAGGTGATGATTCACATTTGGATGGGTTGTGTTGAGGAGCCACAAACAAGCAATTTGACACCATACTAAAATCTTTAAGGCCAGGGCACACATCTCTGTGTTATGCCTGGGTACTCTGCCCACGTGAAATAACGTGCCTGCAGTATGGTCTTTAAAAATTCCCAATAAGTGGTGAAGAAGCTAAGAAATGAGATTCTGATTCCCGCTTCCTTATGTATTTAATCCAAAAGTTAGTTTCTTTGGTTTTCTCTGTAGCTGCTCTATTCTGAGTGCCACTGACACAGACATAGACCCACACCCTATGTTTGCTCCAATTCCCCTGGAATCTACTCCTTACTACCCACAAAAATGACTAGTTCAGAGGATAGACCTGGCAGAAATGCAACCTCTTCCTTGTCCGGAAGTAAGTATAGTGACAACGTTTGGTGAAGGAGAGCACACAGAGCTAGGGGAATACCACGTAGGATGTCTTTTCCAGCAGAGTCCCCATGCAGGAGATGTGCCAGGAGGAGGACCTGCTGTTAGTGAATCTTAGAGAGTCTGAGTATTTTAAGATTGGGAGGTATATCATCCAGTCTGACTCCTCACTTGACGCTTGGAGTCCCTTGTGCCACATTTCAACCGGAATATCTGACTTGCTCACTGGGAGTGGGGGCACAGACCCTATTCTGTGAGCCAGGGGCTCCTAAATGCTTTTGCCTTTGCTCTTGAAGTCCTATAGCTCTCAGCCTTGCTTGTGGTAGAGACAATCAGCTCACCTTGCCTTCCACAGTGCTATGAGATTTTACTTTCTAAGTGCCTTCTCTAAGAATGAATGCCTTCCCTCCACAGTACAGAGAGACTTCAGCCTTTAAAGTTAAGATCCATGGCACATATCAGCCCTAGAAAACAGACATGTACTAAGGTACATACCATGTGATCCGCCATCGCTGATCAGACCAGGGAAAATACGTATTTAATGGGGGAAGCAAGCCATCAGCCGGTCAAATCTCTGTGACTTGTATGTTACACTAGCAGAGCGCATGTCTAGGGAAGGGCAGTTCAGCAGAGATTTGAAACGAACCAACCCAGAATCTCCATCCTTTATACATGCTTCTACCTTTATGCAACTTCTTTCTCACTCACTGTCTTCAGCCTATAACGATTACATTTCCTGAGGCAGCCATGAGGGAGATTCTTTTCCTGCTCAAACATCTTGACTGGACATACTTAAGTGAAATACCTGTCCCGGAATTATACAACCATGGCAGGGACTGGGGTCTTGCAAGAAACTGCAGCACTCCCTAGGGAAGTGACTAGGCACAGCGTCACTGGTGTGTAACACCACAAATGCCCACTATGGATGAGCGAATGCTCTGTGAACACAGTGCAGGTGATTCAGAAATGGACAATACAAGGATCAGTGGAGGACGCTGGGCTTAAGCGGAGTAACCGTGGGGGAAACTCTCTAGACGTTGGCAAAAAGAAGATGGCAGGATGGCAAGGATGTGATTGGGAAGGACTAAGGCAGGAAATGAGTTGAAAGGAAAGAGTGGAATTACTCAGAGCATGAATGGGGTAGGAATGACAGTTGGCGGCCAAGGGCAAGGCACACCCACGGAAAGCTGAGATCAGGGTTTATATATATATATATATATATATATATATATATATATATATATATATATTTATTTATTTATTTATATATATTTATATATATATATATAGGCACATGAGTGTATGTATAAGAAGGGATCCCTATCAGGGCAGAAAACTGGAAAGGTATGATTGCAGAAAGCTTTCCATGCCGAGATAAATGGTCTGGATTTTATCCTATAACCGAGGGCTTCATTGAGGGGTTTTGGACAGACTATAATTAACGGAAGACACTTTGTTTTCTTATGTCTGTCAGAGAGTGGTCTGTTGGATTCCAGTCAGAAGAGCCTAGAAAAAGCCCTAAAGGAGGAATCTAAAATTCTGGGCTTGAATTCTAGCTTTGCCAGTGATGGACGAGCCACTGTGGGCAACCTATCTGAACTCATGTCATCTTTTGTCCAGTGGGATCCTAATATCTGTTCTTCCTACTTTACAAAGTCGTTTTGAGGGTCATGTGAAATAACAGCATACATGGAAGCACTTAGAGTATCAAGCACTATCCAAACCATAATTTGTGCTGTCGTGTTACTCTCCCATCCAGCTGGCCTGCCAAGCCCATCAAGTTGGTGAAATGCAGTTGTGTTCTTGTCGTGAAAAGGAGTGCCGTTAAAACAACCAGACAGAGGGAAAAGGACATGATTTACCCAAGGCCAGGATGCCCCTTGTTTAAGAAAGTTAGCTCATCATAGACTTCTAGGCTTTGGAAAATAGAAGTTTCAATGGTTGGTTTGTTCACTCACCTCCAATGTGTGTAGCTTGGGAACAAAAAGGTAAAAATGACAAGTTGCCTGTAATCGAGGAGCTTGGCATCTTCTAGCAGAAGAAGGAGATGGATAGGTAAGCATATAAGTGCCCTAAAATGCTATAGGGTCTGTAGAAGGTGGCCTCGGGTACCAGCAAGAAAGTGGTCAGGTCCACCTGGTGCTCAGGGTGTGCTTTAGAGCCGGGGGGAGCGGGGCAGTGCCTACCTGGGCTCCCTTCCCTCCTTCACCCAATCTAGAAATATTGAGCACTTATCTTGTACCCAGCCCTGGGTACCTGAAGTAAAGCAGCAGATTAGATAGGCAGAGCCCCTGTCCTCAGGGACTTTACAGTTAGGTAGAAAAACCTATCGTAAATAAGAGAATTTCAGATGGTGCCAAGTGCCAAGGAGAGAGGAACATACAATGATGAATTAGAGAGCAAGACTGAGACAAATAGGAAAGCCTTTGAGGGAAGTCACATTCATGTAAGCAGAAAGAAATACACAGGTGGGATGATTAATAATAATGGGCTTCTGAGACACGTAGGTGACTCAGTCCGTTAAGCATCTGCCTTCAGCTTAGGTCATGATCCTAGGGTCCTGGGATCGAGCCCCACATCAGGTTCCTTGCTCAGTGGGGAGTCGGCTTCTCCCTCTGCCTCTGCCCTTCCCTCCCACTCATGCTCTCTCTCTCTCTCTCTTAAATAAATAAATAAAATCTTTAAATAATAATAGGCTGCATTTAAGCTACTACATCCCAAATATTATCGTTTCAACATGTAATCAATATAGAAAACAGTAATGAGACATTTGAACTTGTTTTATCACCCTTAGTCTTTGACATCTGGTGTGTCTATTATGCTTAGAGCTTATGTTTATCATGGTATGCCCCTGCCACGTTGCAAGTGCTCAATAGCCACAGGTAGTCCGTGGCCTCTGGACCCAAGAGCATAGCTCTCTAGGCTTCTCCTTCTTTTTTTTGTGTGCGTGTGTTGATCCTATTCTTGAACCCCAGAACCCCAAAAGGGAGTTTTTTAATTTGAATGTGATCTGCAAAATGCTGAAATTGCCTGGTAATAGTGTTGATTTGCAGATTGCAGCATGGTGCTCTCATTCATTCCTGTAAGGGACGTACCAGCGCTGACCCAGGCATGTTGGGAAGGGCTGAGTCATGGTGCTGATAAGCCATCCCTCACCAGCGGGGCAGCGGGGCTGGCCTGGCCAGGGTGAAACCAGCCTTTGGAAGAGGCTCTGGGGAGCCAGCTGCAGGGATGGGCTGCTGGCGGTTTCTCGGGGAAGACCTCTCCTGGGCTGAGACACGCAGCAAGAGGAGCTCATTTTTGTCCTGCAGTGGTTCTCACCCTGGCAAAGGGGGAAATGAAAATGAACACTTTGAAATGCTAATTATTTAATCCCTGCCAACTGTCGGGCTGCTTCCAGGGGAGACTGTGTTCATTTGTAAAATGAAACTATGCTAGAAAATGATCCAGGTTGTGAAAGTGTGGCCTGGAAGGAGGGCTAAGGGGGCTCTCCTGGAATCCATCAGCCCTCCAGCAGGTTCTAACGGAAGGAGGGCTAAGGGGGCTCTCCTGGAACCCATCAGCCCTCCAGCAGGTTCCAACGACCTCCCAGCAGTGAGGGTCCACGGTTCCCCCAGATCCTTCTAAGCAGCCCTCATAAAGCCTCTTGAGTTCAGAAACTTTCACCAGCAGAATGCCCTGGAGGTTGAGAACACGGGTTTCAGCGGCAGAAAGACCCAAACTCAATACATTTCCTGCACCTGCTTCCTGAGGGACCTTGGCAGATCATCAACCTTTCCAAGCTGCAGTTTTCATATCTCTAGAATTTTCTCCCTGGATTTGTCCTGTGGATCGGGTGATGTCATTCACATGGTGTGGGTGGCCCTGATGGTGTCCAGCCCTCTTAGGATTCAGTACATTTTAGCCATTCTTGGTTGTGTGATTATCTCTGATGCACACTGCTTTCTCTCCACTTTTTTTTTTAAGTTCTTATTATTCCCTAAATATAGAAGGAGGCCTTTTCTCTTCCCTTCCCCCACATGAGCCTGTATGAGTCAGCTCAGGCTGCCATAACAAAAGACCACAGAAATTCATTAGCTCACAGCTCTGGAGGCTGGAAATCCAAGATCAAGGGGCCACAGGTTTGGTTTCTTCTGCGGCCTCTTCCTTCGAACTGCAGATGATCCCGTTCTCGCTGTGTCCTCACCTGACCTTTCCCTGTGCCTCTCCCTGTGTCTCTACCTCTTCTTAGAAAGACACCAGTCTTACTGAATCAGGGCTCCACTCTCTGACCTCACTTACCTTTAATTACCTGCTTAAAGATCCTGTCTCCAAATACTCACGCTGGGGGTTGGGGTTTCAACATCTGGATGGGGGGGCGGTGCTAATGGAGAACTCAAGCATCTTATTGTGATTTGGATTGTCTTTGGACTAGACATCTGAGAATGTGCCCCAAATCTCATCATTTATAAGAGTGTTTTTCAAACTTTAGTCATTTCTTTACCATCTTTATGATTTTACCACATCTGCCTTCCTCCTGTACTGTATTTAAGTATCTTTTATTCTATTTTATTTTATTTTATCTTATTTTATTGAAATTCAATTCATTAAAGTATCTTTTTTTTTTAAGCTGAGCCCATGTATTGCTTAAATAAATATGTTTGGAAAGAAAATCTTAGATCACTACCAAGAAATTTCAACTGCCTGTTTAGAAATAAGAAGTCATCATGAAATAAGTCAATGAATAAATTCAAAGGGATGTTATTGAATGCTTTCTGGATCCTGCTTGATTTGACAAACACACAGCGCTTACCATATGCCAGACGCTACCAGCACTTAATGAACATAATCTGTTTTCTTCATGACCTAGGAGTGAATAGGTAACTTTATCTTTCTTATTTTGAAGAGGAAGAAATATAGGCCCAGAGAGGTTAAATAAGTTGCCAAAGGTCACTCCGCTAGGAATGTTGGCAGTCGGATCCTACAGCCTTTAATGATTAAACTGTATTTGCTGAAACGCTACGTTTCACAGATTTAATGGTGAAAACTCCTATAGGGTAGTCTCCCCCCCCACCCCGCCCCGCCCCTTCCCCGGTTCTCAAGATGAAAGTCTCAAAGTCATAGCAAATAAACTAAAAATGACTTCTGATTCCAAAAGCCAGTCTCAGACTTTGTCTAACAGCTAGGTGCCCGGGCTTCAAGAGCACGTTTCTACCCAGGCCTTTCCGAGTGGAAGCCCCGCAGATTCACCGCTCGGCAGCAGTTTGCTTGTGAGGAAAGCATCTACTAGGCCCCTTCACCAGACCTCGGGGCTCTTCCTTTTGTCCTGCAGTGGTTCTCACCCTGGCAAAGGGGGAAATGAAGGAGGTGGACTTCCCCGAGGACCCTTCACCCCTCAGGTGTCTCTTGCCATCAGGCAGTGGGAGGCAGGAGATGGGGAAAGAGGAGCAATCAGAGGTGGGGGTGGGGAGGCTCGTTGCCAGCATTGTCCTGGCCGGCCACACAGACGAATCTGCGGGTTTCCCAGAGAGCAGGCACAGATCATGATGGAAGGGTGCCTCTGCGTCTACCTGGTAAATAAAGCCCAGTGACCTCATTATCAGGATCATCCCGGGTGCTCCCCTAACCACACAAGGCTCCTGGCGGAACTTGGCTTCGAGAACGAGTTTAGCACCAGGCAGCTCATAGTGTTGATTTGCAGATTCATATAGATACACGTACAGATGGGTAGATACAGTATTGGTTTTTTTTCTATATAGGGTTGCCTTAGCTATGTAGATGTAATTTCTCCTTCCCAGAGTGTGGAGCTTTTATAGATGTGTATCTACATATCCACACATACGTAAATAATCCCTTCATTTTGGCGCTGTAAAACATTTCGGTATTCATTTTTGCCAGAGTGTTTGAGGTGATATAACATAGTGTAATAATACCAATAAGTTCTATTTTTGTTCTTCTTCTCCGAAGGAGCTCGCACTCCATTCCTGGAGAAAAAGGAACACGGGGGGACTCTACTTCCTTCCCTCTTGTAGCTCAGCTAAGCACCCACGCCCCGCTGGGGGAGAGGCAGAACGGACTGGAAGGTGAAGAAGTGGAAGGCAGGCTCAGCCAGGCCGCAGGCCAGCCCCGTACTTGCGACAGGATGCGCGGTGAGAAGAGGCGGGGAGGGGCCTCCGAAGGCGATGCCCCCCACCCGGCCCCTGTCCCGCTGTCAGGCAGCCAAGCTAGCAAGAGATCTCGGGTGTTTGACCCCTGAGCAAAGATGACTCTTTCAAACCCTGTGTTCCACTTTGCCACTTTGTCCCCGAAGGCTGCCTTGGAGGTCTGCCTGGCATTCAGACGGCCATTTGCACCCTCCCAGGCCCAGCCAGCCGCCTGTTGCTGTCAGCGGGGGACAGGGCCTGGCAGTTTTAGGTCTTAAAAGTAGTTTTGTGCAAATCCGCTCCTCCCAGCCCCCTCCCCCTTTCCTTTTGAGCCCCCGTGGCCCACAGGATTTCCAGGGACCGGAGAAAAGAAGCTCGTTTGATTTAAGCACACAGAGGGGTTGGGAGCTGGGGTGTGTGTGTGTGTGTGTGTGTGTGTGTGTGTGTGTGTGTGTGTGTGTGTGTGTGTGTGTGTGTGTGTGTGTGTGTGTGTGTGTGTGTGTGTGTGTGTGTGTGTGTTTATATTTTCTCTGCATCCATTAGGACGGGTGGCTGAAGGGTAGGGGGAAAGGGGGAGCGGAGGAGGGAGAAACTTCATTTATATGTTAATAGTTTGCCAGCACCCGGGCTAAACTGACAGAACTATTTCATGGGAAACTGACAAATTTTGTCAGCCAGGCTGTGCCTCCACATCTCAATGGGGCAATAATCTTGATTAGCAAAACAATTGGGGGCCTCCGGGTTCCTGCTCAGGTTACACTTAGCCGGCATGAGGAAGGCTGGAGCCTTCAAGCTTGAACACATTTTCAAAAGCCACCGAGTTTAGGCAAATGAAGGGAACCGTTGGGGTGGGGGGAGGGAGGCGAGGGACAAAAGAGGTTAATATGATTGACCGAATCTTCCTAGCCTTAGAACAATCATTTACTTAGCCAGTAATTCCGCCAGAAACCCGTGCTGCCGACAGGAAATTGGAGTGCAGTATCTGTTTGCCCCAGATGTGTGGGAATTTTAGCTGCCTCCTCCTAACACTTGCCAACCCTGGAAAAAAAAAAAATTTGCAACCCCCTTGGGGCCCTAATTACCACGTGCAGAATAAGTAGCTACCTAAAAATACACACACACTCAACACCCGCGAGCGGAGTCACTGCAAGCCACTACTGTTACCTCATCTGGACTCCTGTTGGCTTCCATCTTTATTATTAGTTCACTGCATCGTTAATTAAAGCTGCAAAATGATGTCCTGCTTCCCTCCCCCCCCCCCCCCCACCTTCCAGGGCCGCCTCAAGAAAGCTCCAGTCCCCGGTCCCTGGTTTCATTTTCAGCCTGACCAACTGGTCCTGTTTCTGTTTGTAAACATACTTGGGAAGGGCCGGGGTTCCCTCTTCTGCCTTCACGCCAGGAGAACCCACGCGAGGAGATGTCCCCCACTCGGGGCGGAGGGAGAAAGGGAGGGACGCGGAGAGATACCACACCTCCCTGGCGGGGAGCCTTCCCGAGCTGTCAGACCATGCCTCCTCCCTTCCATCGCTCAGGCCTCGTGGAAAAACAATTGTTCCATGCAATTGGGTCATTTATCCTAAGCTTTTTATTTGGAAATCATTATAGACTCACAAGAAGTTGCAAAAATGGTACCTCAAGGTCCTGCGGGCCCATTACCCAGGTTCTCCTAATGGTGGCATCTATAGTGAGTTATCAAAGCCAGGAAGTTCATGGTCACAATATCTTTATGCCATAGATCATACTTGGATTTCACCCCCTTTTTTTTTTTTTTTTTGCATGCACTCATTTTTTTGCTTGTCTCTATGCATCATTCTTTGACTCCTTTATTTTTTAGTGTAACAAAGAAACCAATCCTCAGATTTCAGATCCAGAAATGTCGGGACAATGCCTTCACCCATTATCCTCTCCAATTTCGCCCCACCCTCCCAGGGATCAGTGATCATCTCTATACTCCCTCCAATCCTTGAATTCCCTCTGAAAACAAATCACCTTTAAGAGATCATCAAGCCACACTTCTTGCACACTTCCCATGACAGGAGGCTCATTATCTACAGAGACAATTTGATCGTTCTTGTTTGAAAGGTCACACCAACAGTGAAAACTTTTCTGCCTCTCATGACTCCTTGATGGCTCAAGTTCTACCACCCATTTCTAGATTACATCAGTCTAACCCAATGGTGGTCAACCTCAGTTGCATCTTCAAGTCATCTGTGGAGTTTCTAGATACCCCAGGGCAGGCTGATCCCCAGACCAATTACATCAGAATCTTCAGAGGTAGGACCCAGGGATCCACATGGTTTTTAAAGCTTCCCAGCTGACTCCCATATGCAGTTCAGGACTTCCCCATGCCAATCCTACATCCCACATAAGTAGGATTGCCAAATAAAATACAGGGCACCCAGTTAAATTTGAATTTCCAATGAAAAAAAATGAGTGACTTTTTAGTATAAGTATTTCCCAAATATTGTGATACTTATACAAAAAAAAAATATTTGTTGTTTATCTGAAATTCAAATTCAACTGAATGTCCCATATGTTTTTTTGCTAATTCTGGCAACCCTACACACAGACCTTTTCCTTTCGAGGCTAAACATCCTTACTTTGGCATTTGATATGTTTCCAAAATCCTTTAGAAGTCTGTCACTCTCTGCAGTAATGCACTGGGGTATCAAATTCCTTTTTGAGAGTGGTTCCGGTGACTTGTCCCTTAATTCTGGACTCCTGTCATAGCCCTTTGTACTTGGAAACTGGTCTTAGACTTTTCTGTTCAATGTACTCCTCTGTGCTTCTCTTTCTTTGGTCCCAGCTCCAGGTCCTTCTGAGTTCTAAATGTGGGGGAGTTAAGGGTAACTTGGACAGCCTCAGGTGGGGGTTAAGCACATCTGACTCTTTGTTTTTTGGATAACTCTGTACTCTAATTTCTACCTGATCCACATCAGGGCACGTGTCTTAGCACGAGGCTCCTCCAAGTGTGGTTCTTGGGTAAGAAGCATTAGCATCACCTGGGAGCTTAGCGTGAACAGACGAACACCTTTTTTTCTCTACCCTCTTAGGTTAAGTGAATGAGGACCTGCAAATTAACCTGATAACACAGATTCAGAAAAGAAAAGCATGTAAGTCTCCTTAATATGTATAGTGTATGGGAGAACCCAGTGATGAGTAACTCAAAGGCATAGTTAGAACATGGGGTCTTCATACCTAACTTTATACTAGTAAGGGGAAAGGGGGGGGGGGCCGCTCTTAGGGAAAAGCAAATACGTTTTGGAAAGATAAATGGGCCCTTAAGGGAATAGATGGGAGATCTGATAGTTTTCCACAGTATCTGCTTGGGTGTGGTGCTGATTTTTTTATCTAAGAGATTAGAGTTGCCCCAGGGGAGAAGTTTTATAACAATGGGTTCTTTGGAGAGGCTCTGCTTTTAGGCAGATAAGGAATTTCAGACGCTCAAATGCCTTCGGCTCAGAATAATTTTTATGCCAAAGTGGCATAATTTGGGGTGGCATATTGTGATCCTCTTCCTTAGGAATCCCAGGCCCCACCCCAGTTCCCGTGAATCATAATCTGCGCTTTAGCTGGATCTTCAGGTAATTTTCAGGCATTAACTTTTAAGAAGCACTGACCTAACTGCAGCTCCTAACACATAATAAATCCTATTGTTTACAGAGTCTCGATCTGTCTTAAATATATGGGTGTCAGTGTGGTATACAGACCCTGTGGGCATACGTGGGCTTCTTAAAGAGGTGAACATTCTCAATGCCACTCATCCAGGGAGATCCCAGGACAGAAAAGAGGAATCCCCAACGAAAGAGGAGGCTAGGGGGTTGTAGCAGCACCCGTCTACCTCTGCCTTTGTCTGGTAGGTGTGGGCTACTTTGGAAAGCTCTGACAAAGTACTTGATGGGGCTTCTAGGGGTGAAAGAGCCGGGACTGTCCCTGGCACCTGGAAGCAGGTCAGAGGAGCTGCCTGAAGAGAGAACTTGCCGAACTGGACAGGCTATGCACCCTTATATTTAGGGTTCTCTCTCTTATTCCTTGTCTTGATGCCATGATGGATTAAGAGAAGGGTCTGTGCCCGCAGTTGGAAGATGGCAATGGTAGGGACAATGCTGGTGCCCCCCGCCCAATGGTAGCAGCCTCTCTCACCTCACTCCATGCCAGTGTGGATGTGACAGTAGCACTCAGGGGCAGTCCCACGAGAGAGGAGATTCTCAGGGCTAATTTCACAGCGGCCAAGTGTCAGCCTACATCCCCACGGGGAGATTCTTCCTTCACTAACACCTGGAAAAACCCAAGTTGTATTTTGTTAGGGAAGGTGGCAATTTCCATGAGTCTCTTGAACACTTTCAAAATTAACTCCTGGGAAAGAGAGATTTGGGGTCACCTTTTGTATTTCCCCAGAAGCCGAATTCAGTTCTTAGAAAGAGGAAGGTCCCCAAAGTATATTTGCATGTAATTTGCATTTATGTTCTCTACTTCCTCTGGCTTTAAGGTAAGGAACTAGCACATCATCCTTCCCGAAATATATGACTCATCTTTTTTAATTAGCAAAGGCCAACTGTTGAGTATTCAAGGCCAAGTGCTATAAACTGCAAAATGTCATATACTGGATTAATGTATTAATTCAGCTGAAGGCGTTGTTTTGTTTCGCTTTGCTTTTTACTTTATCAGAGTCTAGAAAAAGCCTTAGAAGTGATCGAACTCGGGGATGACATAAAAGCTTCATCTTTTGGTCCAACCCGGTAGATCGGGGATTGTGTTACAACAGATCTGAGGCTGTGTCTCAGCAAAAAAGAGCAAAACTCTGTGATTGATTAGGGATGTCTGCCTGGGCCAGTAGAGCAGAAGCATTGAGCACACCATACCAGGTGTTGGCCAGTGCAAAGGAGGACCCAGCCCTCATTTCACAGATGAGGAATTTAGAGAATGCGAATGATTTAAGATCAGACAGAAAGGCATTGGCACAGCTAGGATGCTGAGATCTTGACTTCATCCCAAGTTCTATCGCTGTTCTACAACTGAATTCCTCTAGGATCTATCTACATTAATTGGACTTAGAGATTAATTGCTAAAACCCTGACTCTCTTGGTACCTTAGCGTAACAAACTTATTTTACCCATCCAAAAATAGACAGGGAGTAACTTACAACTCTCAGTCCACTAAGTACACATCATAAGTGTTCCAAACTTTGTGAATGAATCAGGAAAATGATACTGGTACACATATTGGTATCATACACACACAAGAAGGATGTTACAGATTACAGGTTAAATTTCCATTGACACAGTTATAAGGCTGCTAATTATTTTAGAGTTATAAATTAATAATGATTTCTAATTATTTTGTTTAATATGCCAAAGGACACTCTGTGTCCGGAACAACTGACTTGAAATTGCATGCCAGATGAAGAAGTAGAAATAAAACAGGACAAATCTATCTTCATTTCTAGGAAAACAGCTCAAAGAGCAGGCCCTGAGAGAGGTGGGTGAACAATCTGCTTGTTTAAAAAATTAAATTTTTTTAATTAATAAAAAAAAAAACCATGAGAGCTAAGATTGTGCAGATATGTGAGGTCTCAATTATTTAGTCATTTTTTTGTTATTATTACTTTTTTTTTTAGAGGGGGGAGGGGGAGGAGTGATGGAGAGGGAGAGAATCTTAAGCAGGTTCCATGCCCAGCATGGGAACCTGATGCAGGGCTCCACTCACGACCCTGAGATCATGACCTGAGCCAAAATCAAGAGTCAGTCGCTTAACCAACCGAGCCACCCAGGCACCCCATTAATTATTATTTTTTTAAGTAACCTCTACCCCCAGGGAGACGCTTAAACTCATGACCCCAAGATCAAGAGTTGATCGCTTTACTGACTGTACCAGCCAGGTGCCCCTATTTTCTGTTAATTATTTAATTATTTATGATTATTATTTTGATTGACTTACTAGTCCTCTGAGAGTAGAACTTCTTCTCACAAGGCTGGTTTACCAAAGGCTGGTGGCAATTCCAGGTGCTTTTGCGCCAGGTGGAAACTATGGCAGAAATCAGAATTATCCTTCCAGTGTCCTTTTACCATATGAAAAGTTTTATCTTGGCACAGGTTTGCACTGCCAAAAAGCAAATTTCCCAGGTTCCCGTAAAGGTAGGTGTGGCCATGCAAGTAGGTTCTGGTCAATGGGAAATGAGAGGAAATGATGTATGTGACTTCCAGGTAGTGACCTTCAAAGGAAAAAGTGTTCTCTCTCTTTTCCCCTTCCACCCTTTCTCTGGCTGAATTATAGACGTGGCGGCAGAAGCTATAATGCAGCTATATCACCGTCATCAAGAAGGAGGCTACCTGTGGGGGTCGGCAGGACAATAGAGAGACAAGGTGTCTGTGCCCACAGTACCACTGAGGTGCCATATTAGTTCTGGACTGTCCAGAGACATAAACTTCTGTCTTGTTAAAGTCACTGCATTTGGGGAGCTTTTATGGGCAGAAGCCTAACACGTACCAGTTACTATAGCTGACAACATCCCAGGCTTCGTCTTGGTCTCTACACACGCCCCACTCGCACACTTCCAGTAATTTGGAAGCCATATTGGATCATGATCCACTTACTTCTAGGCTCCTCTGCCATATGAGCTACAGGTTGAAAATTTCCACTGACACAGAGAATTGAGAGGCAGCCTTTCCATTGTCATTAATCAGATCACTTTTCCCCTTGGTTGAAGCCTGCTAGTGATTTCTCATTGCACTTAGACTAAAGTCCAAATTCTTTACATGGTCTTCAAGGTCCCACGGTTTTGGCCCTGTGTACCTTTCCACCATCACCTCCTACCATCTCCTTCCTACCCACTGTCTCTGCTTCAGTGCTTTGGCCTTTTTCATTTCACAAATGGGACTTGGCAGTTTCTTCTCCGTGGTCTTCTGTCCCCTAGATCTTTGCATGGCTAGTTTTTTCTTCTCATCAATGGCTGAATTCAAATGTCCGCTTTGCAGATAGCAAACTTATCTGAAGACCTATCTAAAATTTATCTGAATCCTCCCTTTACTTATCTTCCCATGATTTTGTTTCATTTTTACCATAGAGTTACCATCCAGAATTATCTTACTGATTCATTCGATTATTGTCCCTGTCTCCCATGAGAATGTTAGCTCCATGACGGTGTGGACCTAAGAGTGTCTATGAAAGTTCCTGGCATATAGTAGGTACTCAATAAATATTCACTGGCTGATTACAGAATGAGTCCTCATGAGGTGCATACCACTGTTGTCTAAATTGGACAGAGGATGAAATGGAGAGGCAGGTGCACAGGGCTCCGAAGAGCTGACTCACTGTTTTCTGACATGAGAGTACTTACCCATTGTGCTGCCCTGCTTCGTAGACGCTCAGCTTTTGTCCTCTAGGAACTAATCTTCCAGATTCCCTCAAGTTGTATGTCTATAGCTTATCTCTATTACGGTCTCCATAAATGTCCATTAATTTACAATGTGAATCCACTCAAGGGGTAGCTAGACATCATAATATATTTACGTATGCAAATATAAAGTCAGGAAGCTGTGGCCAACAATTTTAGTCTTTTGGCTTTTTTGCATCTGAGCGTGGAAAAAAAATGTGTTTTTGAACTCTGCTTAGACTTGATCACTGCTGATGAATGACAAAGCAGTTCTGATCTTATCTGGTGAATTTTTCCATGAAATACAAAGGGAGAAAGAAGCCAAAATAAAGGTTTGAAATAAATATATTGACAGAATTCAGAGAAAAGATAATATATTTGGTCATGTTCCTGGCATCATCGGGGGGGGGGGTGGTGGGGTGGGGGTTGAAGTTGCCCGGCCAGAGTTGTGTTTGGTTATAGATTAATAATCCAAGGTACAAATGGTTCGGGACAAATCAGAGAAAACATAAACTACAATATTCAACAAACTGGAGTTCAAAGGTTTCTGGAATTTGCTAAGTGTTCCATTGCTCATACATTTTTAAAAAGTGATGACACAATACGAAGTTTTTGAACTTTGGCACACAAATAGCAAGTAGAGTTTGGTTGAATCACATTAAAAAATCGTACAACTATTATTAAAAAAAAATGGGAGAGGGGAACCAAATGGAAAAGTTAGAAAATACTAACTGTCCAGTTGCTAATAGAAGAAAAATCTAATAATTCTCCTGTAGAAAATGCACCTGTAGTGGCTGTTCCGTGTCACAGGGTGATTAAGAGCATGACTGGGCTCACTCTGTGAATCCCCATTTGGCTCTGACACTTACTGGCTCTGTGATGTGGGGCAAGGGACTCAGCTCAGTTTATAGAAACATGGCTTAAGCTCCATATACTATACCAGGCACAGTTAACTTCTTCCCAAATCCACTCTTATTTCTTCAGGACATCCTCTGCATTGTAGGCATTGTAGAGTGTTATCTTTTTAATACCAATAAGGTCATGACACACCCCTTCTTGAAAACCCCAAATGTCTTTGCATGAAGATAAAGAGCAAAATTCTTAACGTGGCCCACAGACTAAGTATGTTCTTGTTCTGCCTGCCTTCCTGTCTATTCACTTGACTCCCCCCTGTGGTTTTTGCTCCAGCCATGCTAGACATCCCCTGTTGCTTCAATATGCCATATTTGCCCCGTCGTTGTATCTGCTCTTCCATCTACCTAGAATTCTCTTTCCTCTTCCTCTTCCCTAACTCATCTTTTTAAGATCGGTTTAATTGGCAGTCTTCAGGAATGTCCTTTGACCTTCTAGATGGTCCTGTACTGCTCCATTTTTTCCTTAAGATTTATTTATTTATGTATTCGGCGGGGGGGGGAGCATGCGTGAGCACAGGGCAGAGGGGCAGAGGGAGAGGGAGAGAAAATCTTAAGCAGACTCTGCACTGAGCGTGTAACCTGATGTAGGGCTCGATCTCACAACCCTGAGACCAGGGCCTGAGCTGAAACCAAGGGTCTGATGTTTAACCGACGGAGCCACCCAGGCGCCCCTGTACTGTTCCTTTATTGCATGTTCCCGGGTGGACTCTGACAGCGAGTGTTTAATTGGTGGTTATTGTCTGCTCTCGGGCTAGACTGGCGTCCCCTGAACACAGAGGTGGCATCTGATTTGTTTACTGCACCTCCAGCACTTAGCACAGGGCCTTACACACGCCCAACACTCAGTAACCACTCAGAGTGAATAGAATGAAGGCATCAGGGTCTCAGCGAGTCCAGGTCCTCCTCTGTGAACACTGGTTAACACCACCTCCCTTTACAGGTTCACTATGCAGATTAAAAGAGAGGAAAACCATGTGAGTGCTTTGTCAGCCATAAAGGACCATCCGTAAGTAAGGTGTGATTAAAATTTTTAGATATCCTTCCATTTCATTTCAACTGCAAATGACCAGAAACTTAACCCAAATGGGCTTAGAGTAACCTAAACTAAAAAATAATAATAATAAAGGAATTTTTTGGTGTATATAACTGAATAGATCTGGCAATAAAGATGCTGAAATGGATCATCAGATTCTCTCTCTCTCTCTCCCTCCCCTTTCTGCTTTTCCTCCTTCTGTTTTTCTGTGTTCTGTCCTCAACTAGGCCCTCCCACTGTGATGGTCAGAAGATGCAGATTCTATTACATTGTACCCAATCTAGCTTTCTTTCCAGGGGAGAAAGGGCATGTTCTTCCTATGGTTCCAGGAAAGATCCATGGAAAATTCTCTTTATTTCATCTTAATAATATGACCTCAGTTGTGCACTGAATGGGTCTCCCCAAAATTTGTATGTTGAAACCCTACCCCTCATTGTGATGGTATAAGAGGTGGGGCATCGGGGAGGAAATTAGGATCAGGTGACATCATGAAGGTGGAGCCCTCATGAATGGGATTAGTGCCCTTCTAAGAGTCATGGGAGAGCCTGCTTCCCCACTCTGCTCTCAGCTGCATGAGGGTACCAGAAGTTGGCAGTCTACAACCCCAGAAGAGAACTCTCACGGGAACTCAACCATACTGGCACACTGATCTTGGACTTCCAGACTCTGTAACTGTATCTGTTGTCTATAAGCCACCCAGTCTATGGTATTCGGTTATGGGAGCCTGAATGGACTAAGTCATTCTCTGAGCCAGTCTCTCTGGAGAGAAGCCTATGCACTCACTGATTGACCGGCCAAGTCTAGGTCTCATGACACCTTTGGAGCTTGGACTGGGAAGAGGGTAGTATGATTATACAAAATAAAGGTGGGGAGTTACTAGCAAAAACCAAAATCAACACAGATTGGAAGGAGCCGAGAGCATCCTCCATGGAGATTAACCATTTCAAGTGAAGTGATTCTCGGTATCCATATCCTCACTTCAAATCCTGTTGTGTGCATGAGTGAGCTCTGTCTTCTCTCCCACAGGATGGGCAGTCAATGCCAGCCATATTCCACAGCCATCTTCGTGTTCAAATGACATCAGGCGGGGAGGTCTTGTTCATAGGACAAAGGAGGGAGGGGAGGCGTTTAGGGGAAAGTTTGTGGGGTAGTTCAGTCTTCTATGTGTAAAAGCAGGTAAGATCACTTGTAATCTTCTCAAACATCTGAACCCTCACAAAAGATAAAGTAAACCCCATAGAAGAGAAGTGCCCAGAGGTCCAAGCTTGGGATTCCCAGGAAAAAAGCATATGTCAGCATTCATAAACACTTGAGTGGGGGCTGTCACTAGCTAGCAGCGTGATACTGGGCAGGTGTGGCAGATATAGTTGAACAGTGGAACCACTCCCTGTTCCACTCTCCCCCCCCCACCCCCCGGGACTTTCGAATGATGGTCCTTGGCATCCTTGGGGGAGGAGGAAGTTCTGACAAATGAGATGTAAGGAAAAGTCGGTGGGTGGGGCTTTGGGAGCATCTGAGGGTGCAGCAGCCATCTTGTGATCCTGAAGATGAAAAACACCCACAAAGCCCTTATCTTAAAATCAGAGGATTTTTGTTTGTTTGTCGCTTTACGTATTTCCAATCTGGCTTAATTAGCTTTCAAGCTGAAACACGTAGATAATGGCCACCAGTGTGACATATAATAAAACTGATTCACAAACCACCTTCAGGCTCCTCTCCATTTTCTCAAGTTGGTAGGACCCCTTTTTTTTTTAAGAGTATAGAGTAATCATCTAAAAATATATATATAACTTTGCTCCAACTAAGGTTTCTGTCTAATTCTGTGATGCATTTAAAAACATATCTTTACTGCTATTTGGATCCTCTATCTTCTAAAAATGGTTTATGGTAATTTGAGGAAACTTTTCTATGGAATTTTGCTAACTTTCTTGGAAGTGTCTGATAGGGCCTCACACATCTATGAGGCAAATAGAGGTTATGGAGAAGGACAAAACATTGGTCTTCTGGATTTAGTTTATGAAATAGTAAGAGATAACTTCACTGAGAGGCCATTTTGAAGTAGAGGTATGTCCTGCCTTGAATTAGCTATTCAGATATTAGTTTCTGGAATAGAGTCATAGAACACTGATAGGACACACATCATTCTAGAAAAAAAAATATTGATGGTAAGGAACAATATAAAGACAATCTAGTCCAATACCCTCACTTTATAGCAATGGCTCTGAAGCCCAGAACGGGAAATGGCCGGCCCAAGGTCACACAGCTATTTAGTGACAGAGCCAGGAGTAACCCCTTTGGGTCTCTGAGATTTGTTGTTATTTAATCCCATCTGAATGGCTGTGATCAAAGGACATAGTTTCTCTCACACATAAAGAAATAACTTGCCTTAAAAAAAAGTTGGTTAGGTGATTAGTGAACTATGTCTACCACGAAGTGGGTATCCTTAGTCAACCGCTAAAGTCTGTTCATGAGCATGCTTTTATTTCTGCGTGACAAGTTCTCATTTGAATGCACAAGTGAACACACATACCCTGTGGAAAGATCATTAACTGAGCTGTGGTGGGGCCCATAGGTAGTAAACCACACGTCTGTGTGTATACTGCTGGAAATTATGCCGGTGATTATGAATGTGTTCACTGCTCAGCTTAGGGTGATGGGTTCCAAATACACAAGTTCCCCCTCTTAGTGGTCCCCACCACGACCATTCAAAAACAAACCTGTGGCTACATCAGTGTCTGTCAATCTGTCTCTCTAATCTCTCATCTGTTTTCCACTGATAAATGTGTTTGTGTGTGAGTGTATGTATCTCAAAAGATATAGATTTATCTCCTTATCAGTGGTTTTTATTTACCAGGAACCTTACAAAAGGAGACAGGCACAGAATTTTATTTTTCCCCCGTTATGACCTCTGCATTAGATTTGGGTTTTGTAAGGTCTGGCAAAGTAGATTACAAGCTACTGCTCATTCTGACATTGAAATATGAGTGAAACTAAATTAAAATGAACATCGTGAACAACTTTGAAGAGCACAAGGAACCGTTAAAAGAGAGTTTGGTGGACAACGTGGAAAAAGGAATAAGAAATGATCTTGTCTGAGTTCTTGGGCCTCAGAGTGTGTTGACTTTTGATTTGTTCCTGTCTCGTGTGAATTCCCTTCCACCCAATCTTGCTGGAGTAGCACAGAGAGCCTTTGCCCGCGTGGGTCCCCCCAACCCGACACCCTTCGGATTCATGGTGTCCAGAAGGCAGTGCTGCTGCTGTAGAGAAATTGGGTCTAAACCACATAATTTTAGGACCTACTGTAAAATCAAAGCCCAGGCTTAGAGTTTCTCTCCAAGCGCCAGAAGTTAAGAAGTGAACTTGTTTGTTAAAAACAACACTATCAACAAACAACCCAAAGCCAATGTCTTCTCTTTGACCTAATTTTGCACCAATATCCAACTTTTAACCTTCTGAATGTACAAAGAGGTTTTTTATTTTAAATCCGAGGAACAAATGACCTCTTCAAATTCATAATGAGGTATGCATTGAACGGAACACGGCCCAAGGTGAGTCATTCATTAATCATAAACAAAACAGCCCCTGATCAAGGACACATCAGAACACACTGTAAAACGAGGCTAGGTTGCCCAATGCCTTTATTTAATATTAACTACATTATGTTTTTCATGTGAGTTCTGAGAAGGTGATTTTCTCACTTTCTTTGTAGCCAGCTCAGTGTGAATGGATAATTACTTCCCTTAATGCTGTTTCCCCTGAAGGTTAACCCTGTTCAACAAGACAGAACCCAATCTCTCCTCTCTAAAGGGGGCTGGGGGTGGGTGCGTCTGTCGCCCAAGACTCTCAGCCAGAATCCTTCAAGCATAGAAACATCCGCCAACAGGAATATTTCAAATGACATGAATAATATTTGTGATTAATAACAGCTAACCAGAGAAGCACAATCCAAGAAATACATTATTAGCTTCTTCCAGATATTTGATATGCTAATTATCTTCAAAAATTTCATTGCTGATGACTGTTTTGGCAGAAATTTGAGCAGGGGAAGAGGAAATTTAAACTTTTATATAAGTTGGAAACAAAGCATCAGGGCGATTGGACCCAAGAAGACCTGGGTTGGGATTTGGTACTTAATTCTGACTGATGAGAAGGAAATTAAACAAGGAGAATAGAAATCAGTGTGAGGATTGAAATTTGAGTCCAGGGGAACTTGGCGGTCCTCCTCAGGAGCTCTTCCTTACCTTTTGTGACAAAAGGCTCTTAGCGCGGAAGTGGGTGGGGAACAAGATGCCGTTTGGCTAGATTCACTGGGGGTCTTGTGTGTGTGTGTGTGTGTGTGTGTGTGTGTGTGTGTGTGTGTGTGTGTGTCCCTGCTTTCCTCAGACCTAAGGGACGTGCTCCTGGATCTCAACTTTCCGAGGGGAGACCTTGTGCTGCCAGCTCTTTTCCCATCTGCTCTGGCCTCACCCACATCCCAGCCAGATTCAACATGAAGGTGTCACATGGGCAAAACCCACTTAGGCTTATCACTGAAGCATCACAGAACACACAGGTGTATGGGACCCAGAAGGTCACACAGCTCTTCAGTGGAGGAGCCTGGAGTAAACCCACTCCTTTCACTGATGGGGAAGCTGACTGAGTTCCAGAAAGTGTCAGTATATTACCTACAATCCCAAAAGGATGATAGAATTTTGGCAAGAGAAAGTCAGTTGTCTGCTGCGGGAACAGTGAACTCACATCGCTCAGGACCATTGGCTTAACCACAAACGTTCTCAGTGTCACCTTCCAGAAGTTTACAATCAAGAGAGGCATTTTGATGTTGACAGCAGGCAAAATAGGTTGAAAGCATTCCTCAATTAGACTGTAAATCAGGAGAGGTGGATACTCTAGCAGGGACATGCTCCATCCCCAGCCCACCCTTCTGTTGTCTAAGTGCCGGGATAATACTTCGCTCTGTTTCTCTCTGTATCATCTCCTGGACCTGACTGGGCTACCTTTGACTCTGGAAGAAAATAAATCAGGCCACATGCAGGGCAACTGGTCAGTGCTGTGAGCAAGATGCCCTTACAGCCCCCAGGCCTGGATGTAGGGAGTCTGAGGTTTATGACTTTGCTTCCGGAAACCCAGAGAATCCACTTTAAGCCATAAGATATTTACAGCAAACCAAATACGAAAGCAGAGACCTCTACCTACTGCCTTAAGCCTCATGAGGACTTAGACCTTGGCTACCTTATCCTCGCTGTATCCTCGGGGTCTACAACTGGTCTGGCCCCAGTTAGACCCAGTTATTGAAAGAACATTCAATCCATTCAAATGTTGATTTGAACATTTTTGAGCCCTTACCTTGTGCCAGACTTGTAGGCAACTATAAGGGAGGCAAAAAGCTGTTGCCTTCAATGAGTTTTTGGTCTGATAGAGACAGAAGACGAGATGTACCCCATGAATTCGCATATAAGAGAGGAGCGGGGCCTCCCTGGATTACTTCTCTGGCCTGCCATTTACTGGTTGTGGGAACTTTGACAAGCACCTTGACATCTCTAGGCTCCATTTTCTCAACTGAAAAGCGGGGAGAATAACAATCCTTACACCCATAGAGGGTCGAGTGAATGCTATGAAATCAGATTTAGCACAGAGTCAGGCTCATAGTCGGTGCTGGATACAGTCAGCTATATTAATTAGCTTTAATAGTTAGCTATTATTTAAAATGATAATAACAATATTTATTGTTAATAATAAATTATATTAATTACATTAATACATGCAATTAATTACATTAATACCCACATTATTAGTATATAATAATTAATGTAGGTAATATAATTAGATATATTAATTATATTAATAATTAATTATTGATTACATGAATAATAATTATATATTATTATTATTATTATCGCTCCCATTGCTTCCCTAAGCATTTCTGGGTAAGCATTCTGAGTGCTATCTGGTACACACAAAAAAAGACTGTCTCTGTCTCTACCCATCTACCTAGTATGGGATCGTGATTCTATTATAGGGTATACTAATCAACTCTCTCTAAAGAGTAGGGGAAAAAAAAGAAAAAAAGTGCTATTGTTCTTTCTTTTTTTTTCCTCCTTTTCACTGTGCAGCTTCCTCCAGCTCCAACCCTGCACATAGTAGGTATGTTCCAGAAATTTCAGGGAACCCCGATGCATGCAGGAAACTTAGGGTCAGTGACAGAGCTTTCTGTCAGCAGTCCCCCTGGGCAAGGAAATTGCAGCCAACCTTGAAGTGCCCTCTGCTTCATGAGGGGCAGCGGGAGGTGCTGAGGAAGTCAGCCCCATCACTGCTCTAGCTAGTGCCCGCCCTGCAATCTTTGTTGCCTGCACCAGCCTGTGTGTTGTAGGCAGCTTTGATTGAAAAGTTAATCAGCAGGCTTGAGTTTCTATCAATAAAGAGGAGCGAGATTGATTTAAATACTTGATGAAATTTTTTTTTAAACCCCTAAACCCCAAACACCTTAAAATGTAGAGATATCGAATTAAGAAACAGTGAAAGATGGGCTGTGGCAGGTTTTCATCAGAACAATAAAGTTTTCAAGAAGAAAGTGGTCTTGGGAGCCGGGAGTCAGGCTCGACAGGGAACTTAAGCAGGAAGATGGGTAAGGAAAGGACAAGAGGTTGCTGACTGGTTGGGTGTTTGTGGGTCCAGGGTGGACCTGTTCACTGCAAGAGGCTTCCTCACACCCCACGCTTACCCCCGCGGCCACTCCAAGACAACCTGAGGGGCCGGCGGATGGAGACAAGCTGCCTTGTCTTGTACTATCTCACACAAGAGTGAACGGCCCAAGGTGAACAACAGTTGGGCCGTCAGTGGAGGGGTCGGGCTTGTGGGTCGAAGTTGTCCATTGAGGTGTCCCGGAAGAGGGTTACTTGAGTGAAGCATTGAAAAATGGGCATTTTGGAGCTGAAGTACCATTCAAGTCATCCGGCACAGCCCTTTCGCTGATGATTTGGGAAAAGGATGAACATGCCAGGTGATAGAAGGCAAACCCATGAAATGGAGTGTTTTTTCTCAATCTCAAGAAGCCTAGAGCAGCCTTCAGGGAACCCGTGGTGGAGTCCTAATAATCATGAATATTTATGAAGTGCTTAGCATGACCAGGCCTATACTAGGTACTTCTCAGGTAGTCTTTCATTTACTTTTCCCAGCCACCTTGTGAGGACACTGATTCAACTGTATTTCATTTTTCTAGATGAGAAAACTGGGCTTTGGGAGAAGAGAGTACCCTGTCTAGGGTCATACAGCTAGCCAAGCGTGCAGCTGGGGCTAAAGGCTCAGGCATTCACGCACCTCACTGCATGAAGAATTTATGGGTATATTATAAATCTTCTCTGCTCAGAGGCAGAGCAAAAAACAAAAGTCTCTAGCCAATAACAGAGCTGATTTACCTACTGATGTAAATTCATGTCAAGTGTTTAGCACAGAAAGTCCCCAACACATCCTAACAGATATGTTTTTATTAATAAAGTAGCTACTGTAGAGTCTAGAAAAGACAACTTTTCAATAAATGGCGAGTGTTATCATAATGACTGATACTTTCAATGCAGGAGTGTTAAGTCCCCATTGCCTTCTTCCATAGAATCAGTATCCTTGCCAACCTTCTCTATTTCCCTCCCATCCCTCAGAACCAGTGTACCTTTGGCGTTCTGTGCCTGTGATCACAGTTGCCTTAGCCAGTGATGCCATTTCTTCCTTTTTTGCCCATTGAAAAACTTATTCTGCAATGCCCAGCTCAAGAACGGCTCCTACACGGTGTTGGTCCTGACCCCCACTTTGCTTCCTCACCTGCCGCTATAATCAGAATGCCTCGTCCTCAGGGAAGGCTCCAGGCTTTGATCACACCTCAATCAGACTTTATTAATTGTTCCTGCATCATTCTGAGATACAAATAAGGTTACATCCCCCAACCTAATGCTAAGCTCTCTAAAGTCTGGATGGTACTTGCTAATATTTAGCAAGTACCACTCGTTCCTCTCTGTTCACCCTGCTCAACCTCTAGAATGGTGCTTGGCACCCAGTAGGCCCTCAGCAATCAACCTGGATTGTGGATTGTTTTGGAGGAATCCCATTTTACAGTCTGCATGTTTTCCGTAGAGAGGTTACTCAATAAACTGTTGTCGGGTGTTGAGTCCTTACAAGGAGGATGCTGATCAGAGAACTAGATCTGCCTTTTAGAGGACAGAGCTTTGGCAGCAGGGGGTAGGGATATGTTTTGCACAGGAATGATTGGCAGAAGGAGAAGGACAAGGGAAAGGCGTGCAGGTGGGGGACTGAGAGGGATGCCGTGGGTAGCAAAACGGTATTGTTGGGATATTGGTCCCCCAACAACCATTACCATAGAAACTAGAGTCTACCCAGCTTACTAGATGGTTTTCCTGGGTAGGTGGGGGTCGGGGCACCTGTTTGGCATCCCCTGGGAACATCCCATGATGGATGCATCAAATCCCACTCCCAACCTCCCCAGGGAGTTGTCAGTGTCACACATTCCATCAGGCACTCCAGCAAACCCCAAATCACTGCATCACAAAAACATCTTTTGATTGATTCATCAACTACCAAACAGGAAAGGTTGTCACAGCTCCTGGAGTAGCAATTAGCAATGGAAGGAAACTCAGAGGTTGGGAGTTTTGAAAGGGAAGATAAAGCCCCCAAAGAGCTCTTCATCCAAACACCCCAAACATCCTGGCCCACAACCTGGCTCACAGTTAAGAATGAGATAGAGTATGAGAGCAATCTATTAGAATAGGAATATTAATACTGTAATTAACAGATACTTATTGAGCACTAATTAGCGTCAGGTGTTGTTCGTATACTTAAGAGTCTAGTTTAATGGGATTTGATTTAATCTTTTAAACAGCCCAGGAATGAGGAGTATTATTTGCATTTTAACCAGTGAGGAAATGGAGGTTTGGACAAGGTAAGCATCTTGCTCAAAGCCCAATAGCAAAGAAGAGGTGAAGCAGGGATTTGAAAACAGGTCTTTCTGACCCCAATGTGTGAGCATCTGAACATTGAGATTTGCTCTGTGGGCAGAGCCATAGTTCAGAATCTGGTTGTACTATGAAGATAGATGAAAATTGACCTAGTGAATCCTTGCTTTCAAAGTACAATCTTTGCCTTTTTTCCCCCTCACAGACCAAGTACCTGCTTCTCTTCCCTATAGTTAAGCACGGAAATGACCATCTGTATAACATTCTGTTTCAAACTGTTAGGCGCTAGGTAATTATAGTTTACCCACTGGCCATATTTAATGTTTCCAATGTGTTTTTATTTATTTCTCCCTTTCTGGGACCTTTCTGGGAGTATTTTTTTCCAAAATAGGAAAATTCTTAGTCATTAATCTAGCACTGAAGTATTTAATTATTATTATAGAAATTATTTTTTACCCAGAAAGAAGTTTTAGCAGCATCAAAGAAGATTTTGGATAAAATATGAACAGGGCACATACTCAGCCACTTTAATATAATTCTATTCATTTCTTGCATTTTATCTTGGACACTTTGACCAAAGAGCTTGATTTTTCATACAGGCATTATGTATGTAAACATTTTTTTTGTATCTCCCATAGATTTACATAATTCTAATTTTTTAATGTCCAAAAGGAATTTCATCACATTGAGTTTTCCAATTTTCCAAATGATTCCCCATTTCTTTGGATGTTTAGGTTGGGTTTACTTTTCAGATGTTGGAGCTAACACAGTGACAAACATCTTTCACAAAACACCTCATTTCAAATTCCTAAAGCAGTCATTTGTTTTGCCAGATTACTTTGATGTATCCTTCCCACCTAATTTTATTTTATTTTATGTATTTATTTTTTTAAGTAATCTCTACACTCAATGTGGGGCTTGAACTCATCACCCCAAGATCAAGAGTCCCATGCTCTACCAACTGAGCCAACCAGGTGCACCCTCCCCACCTAATTTTAGAGTTGGCAAAGCACACTTTAATAGGCTGACAAACTATTTTAACCCATTCTTTGTTTCTTTTTCCTAAGCCAATTATCACTGGGTACCAAGATGGCATGATTCTCAAGATACCATTTCTCTCTCAACTGGTAACAATGAAGTACAGAAGCCAGGCATCCCTGATTGGGACTTCATGAAGCCAGCTTGATGTAAGAGGGTCAACACTGTAGCTGGTGCCAAGTTCTCTATGCCATGCACCGTGCCAAGTGGCTTACATGCATTAGTGTTTAGTACAGGGTTTAGTACACACACAGTAGGCCCACAGTCAATATTTGTTGAAAGGTTGTATGGTCTCCTTTCTTTCTCAAAAGACCTTCCCAGGGGTGCCTGGGTGGCTCAGTTGTTAAGCGTCTGCCTTCGGCTCAGGTCATGATTGCAGGGTCATGGGATCGAGCCCCGCATCGGGCTCCCTGCTCCGCAGGAAGCCTGCTTCTCCCTCTCCCACTCCCCCTGCTTGTGTTCCCTCTCTCGCTGTGTATCTCTGTCAAATAAATAAATAAAATCTTTAAAAAAAAAAAAGACCTTCCCAGTTTGTTCCAATGATTAGTCCCATTTTAAATCTTTTTAAAAAGGTTTTATTTACTTGGGCGGGGGGAGAGAAGGAGAGTAGGGGGAGGAGGAGGAGCAGAGGGAGAGAGGCAAGCGGACTCCATGCTGAGCACAGAACCCAACGCAGGGCTTTATTCCATGACCCCGAGATCATGACCTGAGCCGGAATCAAGAGTCAGATGCTCAATTGACTGAGCCACCCAGGCACCCCAGTCCCATTTTAAAGATGAAAACACTGAGGCTCAGAGCAGCTGGATAACTTATTAAAGTCACGTGGTTAGTAAATGATGCTACTTTGGATCCAGTTCTGCCTGACTCCAGAGGCCATCCCCTTTCCCCCTTTCTTAAAAAATAAAAGTATGAAAGCCTGCCATCTCTACCATGCTGCCGGGCTGCTCATGGGTGGGAGTTCTTCAGTATATTTTCTTCTCTTCTATCTCATCTCATTTCTGGGAATCCTTACGAGATTCCAAAATAAGTCCAAACTCAAAGCTTTGCTCTATTTGTGTCTAAGTCTTTACAAAGGGACAGAAGGACCAGAACAGGTATATTGCACTGCTTGGTGTAGCTCACTGAAATCTACAAGGCAAGCCTGGCATAAATATACTCATAGGACAAATACTGCAGAAGCCCCAAATGCACCAGGCATGGGGCTAGGCATCACGGAGGCAGGCAGACGAAAGCTCTCCTCCCCAGAGCTCCAAGGAAGGCACAGCAGCATCAAGCAAACCGTAAGTGAACAATAATTACTGAGCACGAAGGGTATTCCAAAGAAAAGAACCACGGTGGTAAGCTATGAGAGACAGAACCGGGTGGGAGGAGTCCTAACCTTGTAGGTTATCACTTATACCTTGCAGGGGTGAAATCCCTGGAGGAACCTTACTCCGGTTTTTGACATGGGTGAAGGTGGCAATTCTCTTTTACTTTTCCAGTTTAAAAGCTAATGAGGCAAGTAACCTCTGAAGTGCTCGTAGAACCCTAATGTTGTCCTTAGCACCTGACCATGTCAGTTTTTATGCCCTTATTTTTGGCTCAGAGTTTTTTAATCTCAGCACTATTGAGATTTTTGCAACAGATAATGCTTTCCTCGAGGGGCTGTCCTGTCCGCTGTAGGCTGTTTAGCAACATCCTGGTCTCTACCCACTCTATGCCAGTAGCCCCCTTCCACAAGGTCAAGACAATCAAAACTGTCTCCAGACATTGCCAGATCTCCCCTGGGGGTAGGGGCAAAATTGTCTCTGGATGCGAACCGCTACTTTTGACTCACAGATCCTAACATTTTTTGATATCATGGATAATTTCCTGAACCTGACAACAATCCAGGAAATAGTAACTGTCATCCTGTGATTTCTATGGGCCAGATGGTCATTAAATGGTTTCCACATACTATTTCATTTAATTTTCACAACGCTTACGTGAGGAAGGTATTGTTGCCACCTCCTTACGGGCTAAGATTGCACAGTGAGTGGTCGTACCCGGGACTGAACTTGAGCCTGTGTGGATGGAGAAACACAGCTCTGGCTCCCAGACACCACAGATGGGCATGGATTGTCATCATCGGGTCATCTACATTGTAACATCTCAAAGTGCACATGGATCCCTTGGGGATCTTGCTTAAGTGCCCATTCTGTAGGTCCGAGGTGGGATCCAAGATTCTGCAGGTCCAGGAAGCTCCCGGTGATGCCGATCCTGCCAGTCCATGGCCCGAACACGGACTGCCATGGGTTTAGAGCAGCAGTTCTTAAGCCTTTCCGGATTACAGAGTCAGGCAACCATCTGGTAAATTATGGACCTCTGCCCGGAAAACTGCAGTGATGTCCCGACGTTTCTTAGAAACCCAGGTTAAGATCTCTTGTTTCTCTTTAGAAACACACCTTAACCCTCGCCGATCAGATGGAGCTCACCTGTTTCAGCAGATCGCTGATAAAGCAAATTCCGAATGCCACTTTGGATGATCCCATTCCACCAGGTTAAAACGTGGGCTGTCTGAGAGTCCTTGCAATGCCTACACTGAGCCTTTCTTACCATAGCTCAAGCTCATTATATCCATCCTTGCCCTTTGTGGAAACAGGGCACGGAGGTTATCCTTCTTGGAGCATGGGCCTCAAATCCAACCCCTCACTCTCTTCTTTTGCCTCAAGTCCTGCATGGCATCTTTCCATAATAATGCTTGCTTCCCACCCACTCCCCACTTCCATTAACAATTGTCTGCGTAATGCATATGCCATGTGATACAGTTATCAGAAAGTGGTGTTAGCAGAACATACACATACAAAACAATATGAGAAGATACTTTTTCTAAAAGAGCAGATAACCTTAAACATTAATAAGTGGAAAATCTGTGAAATCAAAGCATTTTTTTCTTTTTTATATAATAGCCTTTCATTCTTCTTATGATTTTGTCTTTGAAAGCTTTTTCTGCAGATGACACATGATATTGTTCTTCCATCCTGCTTCAGACAGAATTAAGGGAGGAAAGGGGGAAAAAAACTATTGTAGAGCCTCTCTGCTCTGCAGCACGATTTTTATAATTAATATATACAACTGAGCAGAGAAAGGTACGTTATAATGAAATGCAATTAAGAGGTGTTTGTTCTTTTCCCACACATGATGACTATAATTTCCTTGGCTGTTTAGAAGTCAACCATTATCATTACATTTTGCACATATCTTTTCTACTTTTTTTTGCTCCTGAATTTGTTTATTTTCAATAAAAAACAAACACAGATTTAGAGCATTTGATATTCAGATAACATCATCTTTTAATTATAGTCCTTGGTGATCATTAAATCTAACACCTTTTATGGTATTTCTTGCATTGGCATGGCTTCCAATCTTTAATTAATGGACCTTTAAAAATAGCTCCAAATAAAACTGTAATTTCAATTTACAAAAAAGCTTGGGTTGGATGACAACAGTATGTTTTCCTTCCATGTGGAAAGCAACCAATCTGATTTTATAGTTATCTGTCATCTTGGACTTTAATTATAACTCTCCTGTACAACCTGACATTTAGCCATGCACACTGGGCCGCCCTATCTCCATGCTCCCTGTTTTCCTTCCCTGTCCCAATCCTCCCCAACTGGAGTGGAAAAAACAAAGATTTCTGGGAGGGTGCAACAGTCAGTCGTTGGGGGCAGTGGTGCATGATGGGAGGAAAGCAGGTATGTGTTCCAATCCCGCTCTGGATTCTCCCTGGCCATTCCATTGCTGCAAGTGGTTGACAAGTCAGCACCAGCCTAAAGACAGAACTCCTTTGGAATTGCTGAGCTGGCTGCTGAGAAACCCACCTTTGACTGGAGGGACCCAGCAACGCCAGAGCAGAGAACTACCATCTCACACAACAGATGTCTGATAAAAATGTGTGGCTTAAATGAAGCCCAGTTCGCTTTCCTGGGAGGAACAGAAGTAAATGCAATTACAGAGCAGGGCCTCTGATGCTAAATGTTAGGGCATAATTTTTGCTCAACATCTTTTAAGTGTCCCAGGATCTAAAAGTAAAAGAGGTGGTGTCATTTGCTCCTGTGGGCAGACCGTATTTGCTTTTGGGGGGGTTTGTTTAAGGCACACGTGACAGAGAATGGATGTTGCCTCTCAAGAGCCATGCTCCTGAAGCTGCCTGTTACTGGGGAAATACTGTTGCTGGTTAGTTCATGAATATGGCTTTTTTTTTTCCCCTCCAGGCACGCATAATCAGGAGACATAGGAAGAGTATACAATGAGCAAATGTTTCTTTTTATTCTATATACGTATAATGTTTTATTAAAGTGACAGTAAAAATCTCAAACACCTCTTTTCAGCCTACAAGGAGAAGTCAAAATATATAGAGAGCAGGATTTAAAAAAAAAAAGAAGAAAAGGAAATCATTGGATCCCAAATAGTCACCTTCTCCCACTACCCAACCATTTCCAGTTCAACTTATGGAGGCTTCTACATGGCAGGTGAAGCGCAAAAAGAGACCAAGATGAAAAACACAATAATGCCTGCCTTCGAGAAGTTCTTTGACGGAAATATCCAAAGCAGACAGAAGTTCCAGCCAAACAGCGGGGAAGACTTCACATGCCTGCTGAAGACCTTGAGCCCACAGGCCGATTTTCTTCTGTCAGACTTGCCCCGAGGAGGCTCCTTCCAACTCCTACATTAATACTGAGTTGGCTTCCCTTGGTTCTTACTCATTATCGATAAAACAGTTCCTTTCAAATCTTAAAAAAAAAAAAAAAATCGAACTCTTACAAACAGAGTAGAAAAGTGGCTGCAAAGAAGTGGGAGAATTAGGGTACAGACTTTCAGTTACAAGATGAACTGTCTTGAGGACCTAATATATTATAACCTCATGACTGTGGTTGATAATATTGTACTGTCTAATCGAAAATTGCTAACAGAGTAGAACTTCATTGTTCTCACCAAAATAGGTGTTTTTTTTTAAGATTTTATTTATTCATTTGAGAGAGAGAGAGAGCGGGAAGGAGGGAGGGCAGAGGGAAAAGCAGACTGAGTGTGGAACCCCACGTGGGGCTCGATCCCAGGACCCTGAGAGCACAACCTGAGCCAAAGTCAGACGCTTAACCGATGGAGCCACCCAGGTGCCCTCATCAAAACAGTTTTTAAAAAGCTAACTATGTGAGGTGATGGATGTGTCATTGCCTTGACGGGGGGAGGTGGGGGGGTGGGAGGCGGGTATTTTCACAGTTGTCCTATACCTTAAATATAACAGTATTTGTCAACCAGACTGCAAGAAAGTAGAAAAAACCAAAACAGTTCCTTTCATGAAAGAATACCGCTTGTGAATCTCAGAGTCTCTTCCCTTCTATTCCTTGTTCTCTGATCTTTCTAACCGACGTTGAAAATGAAAAGACGTAAAAATGAGCCACGCCACGTTCCCCGGCTTAGGCTTCCAACCCAGCGTAATTTCCTTCCCACGAGAAGCAGTTTTCTCTGCAACTCAGTTATGACTTAATTAACTTTCCCTCTATGCTTTTCTGCTTTTTATGAAAAGTTAGTTTGAAACTACTTCTCTGCTCAGCTCTGAACTTTTACAATCTGCCGGCTGGGGCTCCCCACCCCACCCCCGCCCCCGAATTCTGGCTCTTGCAAAACATAGTTTGAACCTAAAGGATTTTACAGATATTCGTGCGGTGGTCTCTTCCCCATAGACTTTGCAATTTGTTTCTCTTTGTCTTTCTGCCTGGCTCTGATCGTACCCAGCCAGAGGGTGTGGGTCATGTGACACAGGGAGGTCCCTGCCAGCTCTGGGTCCTCAGTGTGGCTGTAGGAATATTCAAGAGTGTTTGGTGGCCACGCCCCTTTACCTTCCCTTTGTTCAATGATGGAGCCCTGAGCTCAGGTACTGACTGGCCCACTAATTTCTCAGGTGACATTCAAGAGTGATTCTCTGCCCTTGATTGTCAAGTGACGTCTCCATATAGTTGTCAGGAGAAGAAATTGAGTCCGTGCTTGTCATAGAAAGGAGCGTGGCTCAGCAGTTAAGAATCCAGATCCAAGCTCACTAGCTGCTCACTCAGTAACTGTAGATCTTTGAGCCACACATTTCACCCCAGGAAGCCTCAGCCCCCTCATCTTTAAAATACAGATAATACTGGTTCCTTCTTTAGAGAGTTGTTATGAAGATCAAGCTTTTAGTACCGAACCTATGATATAGTCCCTTCCTATGTCAGTAAATGGGGCAAGTATTAGGTTTTTTCTGCGAGCACACATACACACACACACACACACATACACGCGCGCGTGCGTGTATGTGTGTGTGTGTGTGTGTGAAATCTGAAGCTTTATTAGGATCAGGGGATTTCTGCATTAAATGCCACATATTAAATATTGAACCTCGGGAGGCAACATACGCTTTTAGAAGCATAACCATCAGGCTTATATACCCCAATTCAGTGCCCCCTGCCTCAACGGATTTTTTTTTTTTCTCTTCTTGATCAACATGTTTTTGTTTAAAAGTCCATTTTGACTTTTCCTTACCAGTTATTCCAGCAACAGCTGAAGAGTCTCTTTGCCATTTGGATTAGGCCTTGCGTCTCCTAATGCTCCTGATCTCAGTGACCACAGGGCGGGGGTCTGCCCCCAAATCCGAGCGGGTTGCGTGAGCAGGAGGCTTGCCTTGCCCTTGATTGACTGCGCTACTACTGCCCTCCTGAAATTCTCAACCATTTCTGAACAAGGCGTCCAACATTTTCATGTGGTCCTGGGTCCTGCCAATGACATAGCTGGTCCTGATTCTGGTCCGTGTAAACTGGGCTTCAGCTTCGCATGGCTGCGGGGTCCTTGAGGGAAACGTTCATATAGTGTGCTCTGCTTCTTCCCTGAGCCTCCTTAAAGCCCACTCCTGGAGCAGGTTGTTTCCTTTCTCCTGAAGTTAAGTTTAGAAAATTGACCATTGGTGATCTCCTTTCTGGACCTTGTGGGAAAATGTTTTGCTATTTTTCTCCGGTGGAAAAGGCTCACCATCTATTTAAACCAACGTCAGATCCACCCTTCACTGTAGCTGCCTGCCCTTTGCTGTCTGTGGTCTGGATCCCCCGGTGGCAGGGATGACCAGAACATTGTTGGAGGGGATTTGATTGACGTTGCTTCTCATGGACGTGTGAGCTGTAGGGACCTAATGCTCTCTCAGGCACTTGGATCACTTGCCCTACAGTTAGAATGTCAGCCCTTGAGACGGTTCTCTCTGAGCTTCCAGAAAGCATCACCCCTGGGTCCCCTTTGTTGATGTGCCCCATGGTGAGATGGTGGCCAGACTCACTTGGGGACTCAAACATCCCTTCTTCCAGCTCCTTTGCACGAGCAGAACATTTGCCTCTTGCCAATTGCACATATCTGCCCTGCATCATTGTGGTTTCTCCTTTTAATGTCAGGCTATGCCCAGTGATTGACAATTATAATTATTCCTCAGAGAGCCTCATATTAATAACAGCCATTGATCTAACTCAGATGATTCCAAGCATCTTTATTTCCTAACCTCAAATGCGAGACATTAGCTCCTCCAAGCTTGAATTCTACAGCTTGCAAGAGAGAACCAAGATCAGGTTTCAAAATAATAGGTAACCTTCCTCTCTGTATCAGTCCAAATGCAGAGCCCCCTCTCCTCAATAGGTTTTCTTTTTCCCTCTTCTTGATCAACATATTATTATTTTAAAAAATCCATTTTGACTTTCCCTTGCCAGAAAAGGCACAGCAGGAAGCTCTTTTCGACTCACTCAGATTGGTGGGTGGAGGAGACCACAATTATACCCCATTTCAATGACATGTCTGGGGTTGCAGTGACTCCAGACAAAGGAGCTGAAATGTATGAAAGTTTCTGTGTCTTCAAGACAGAACCTAAAAATACCTGCCTGAGATGCAGGTTGGGAGCTATTTCCAACAACAGGGCTCCAAGGTTTTCCCGCTGGGAGCTCGAGAGCGTCTGAATTCTTTTCAGCAGGCTGTCTAAGATACCTGGTGATCAGGGGGTGACGCACAAAGACCATGTTGGAGGTAGAAGGCTCCCCAAGAGGCACCTTAGCCTCCTGTTCCCACCCTGCTGGGCCAGGTGACAGGCTTCAATGGGTCTGCTCCAAACTATTCCAAATAGCCAAGGACACAGGCCATCGGAGAGCAGGCTCTTTGGGGACCGGCGTTATTAGCCCTTGGTTTTATTTCAAGGAGACTGTTCTCTGTTCTGGGGAGATGAAAGAAGAGAGAAATGTGCCCAGACAGAAGGGGTTCTTAAGATTTCCCAGTTACTCCTTCTCCTGACGCTTCCATTATTTCAAAAATAACGTCTTACCCAGAGGTTGTGTGGTCTCCTTCTTCCTATTTCATTTGATGGGGCCCTCACTTCCTACAGAGGCATCACACCATTCCATCTTTGGCCTTTAAAACGTCCCTTTAAAAACACTCATCCTTGCTCTTGACTCAAAATTGACCTGTCTCTGATATCTCGGTACTGGGGCCACAAAGAATTCATCTAGCTCATATTCTATGTTTTGGTATCAGAGATACTCGGAAACAGCGCTCATGTATTCCACCAGGCTTACCTTCCTTAGGTCAAAGCCTCTGTTTCCTTTGACCTTTCCTTTGGGGACCTTGAATCTAACCCAGCTGGTCTTACTCCTCTGGGAAATCTGTCTAAGGAGTTTCTCAACTGTGGCATGGAGGCCATTCCTTCTATGTAAGCATCCAAAAGGACAGTCTGGGAACAATTTTCACAGCGTGGGATTATCTCATGGAAGTCAGTGATCAACACTTTCAACCCGAATTCTTTGAGCCCCGGAGATTGGCTCAGCTAACTCAATCTGGTTTTGAAATGCTGCATTCAAAATCTATGCCTGGACCATATTCAAGAGCATTTCTTAACTCGTAATGTGCAAGGTCAACCTCTTGCTTCCAAAAACAGTCTGGTAGAGCTCTGCAGAAAGGTAAGGGAGAGAGTCTCTGAATTCATTGAGCTATTTGAGAGAAGGGAAACATTTATCAGGGAGAACAGAGGCACTCTTTAGATCCTTTTTTTTATTTCATAAAAAAGACCTGAAATACCTGCATTAACCCTAACCCTAACCCGGACTAAGGAAAGCTATACTATTTCTATTTCTGCACATGGATGATTTCCTCATTTTTTTCTTTTTGGTGAACTTATTTTTATTTTTTACTTTTTTAAAATTTGTTTTTAAAGATTTTATTTATTTGAAAGAGAGAGCACAAGCAGGGAGAGGGGCAGAGGGAGAAGCAGGCTCCCCATTGAGCAAGGAGCCCAGTGCGGGACTCGATCCCAGGACCCTGGGATCATGACCTGAGTCGAAGGCAGTTGCTTAACCGACTGAGCCACCCAGGCGTCCCGGACTTCTTTTTGAAAAGTATTTTTTTAATTCAAAAGTTTTCAAATTCACAAGAAAATTGAAGACACGGTAGAAGTGAACGACCGTATATCTTCATCTAGATTCAACTGTTACTATCTTGCCACATTCACGGCCTCTCTTTCTCTCTCTATACACACACACCCCAAAGTAGTTTGCAGACATCGTGATACATCCCTCCTCACCACATTACTCTGTCCGGCATCACCCAAGAATAAGGACGTTTTCTTCTTCAACCAGAATACCACCGGCTTCACATGGCTGTGGGGTCCTTGAGGGAAACGTTCATGTAGTGTGCTCTGCTTCTTCCCGGAGCCTCCTTAAAGCCCACTCCTGGAGCAGGTTGTTTCCTTTCTCCTGAAGTTAAGTTTAGAAAATTGACCATTGGTGATCTCCTTTCTGGACCTTTATCAGAATACCATTATCATATCTAAGAAAATTATTAATTCAGCAACAATTACCCAACATGCAGTCCATACTTAAGTTTTCTGAATATTAAAAAAAAAATCCTTTGGAGCTTTAAAAAAATTAATCTAGAATTCAATAAAATTCCTTGCATTTCATTGGCTCTTACGTGTTTTTGTCTTTCCTAATTCAGATAATCCCACCACTTTCCTCTCTTCTTCATCTCATGTGTCCTTTGAAGAGTCCCAAATAGGAAGGATTCTGCAGAACGGCCCACATTCGGGATTTGTCTGACCGTTTTCTTGCAATTATATTCAGGTTAAATATTTCTTTCTTTTTTTTTTTTAAGATTTTATTTATTTATTTGAGAGAGAGAGAGAAACAGCATGAGAGGGGAAAGGGTCAGAGGGAGAAGCAGGCTCCCCGCTGAGCCGGGAGCCCGATGTGGGACTCGATCTCAGGACTCCGGGATCATGACCTGAGCCGAAGGCAGTCGCTTAGCCAACTGAGCCACCCAGGCGCCCCAGGTTAAATATTTCTTACAAGACACAGGTCCCTCCTGTAGCATCACACCAGGATTGTTTTTGTTTTTGTTTTTTGAGTGCTGGTTTTTTGTTTTGTTTTTGTTTTTTAGACATCTCTTAATGCCTACTCTCTGTCCCGCCAGAACAACAGCGACAATGACCATGACACCCACAGCACAGCACTCATTTAGGATGAGAAAATGAGAGAACATGGCTAGTCATGGGCAATTGCAAAAGAACTAAGAGAATTTGGGAAAGAGAGTATATGAATTGATTTTAAAGGGGTTGCACAAAGCATATATTTACAGACTAACTCCAAATTATCTGGTCTGATTTTAGTCATGATTGAGGGTAAAAAAAGATCGGATTGGGATTATTTTACATAGGAAATCAAAATGTCTTCTAAAAATCTAGTAAGTCTTAAGAGATTGCAAACAAAACTAAAACGTCCTTATGACTGACCAACTCCGCTCATATAACTCTGACAACTGGTTGTCATTGGGCTATTCAGCTTCCTTCAGCCTCTCCCCAGCTCTTCTGGGGAGCCTCAGGGCTGGTGGTGTCGACCTTGTGTTTTGGAATAAGTCTACTCAAGGGCTTCCCTTCCGACCTCCTTGTCAAGCCTTGGCCACAGCTGCCTGTGAGGACACTGCTCTCCTGAGCTTCCTGCTCTCAGCCCTGTGCTCTGTCACCTGGACACTGAGTCAACAAGTCAATGGCTGGACCTCACAGAGTTGCTTGGGAACACGGGTTCTGGTTTTAAGCATCTCTACGTCGGGGTTCAAAACCAATCCTTTGGGGCATGTAGGTATTGGCAGTTGAGGGGGGGGGTGGAGCTGGTGGTGGTTACCCCTGATGCCTTGCCATTGTTCTCTCACTTTCCTCCAAGGTTCTTCTCTCTACACTAGCACATGATCTCCTCCCCAGCCAAAGCCTCCCACAGGCATCAAATTGTGCATATAGCTGCCTGGAGAGCAGAGTCTCCCTCACCTGTGACCCAGACTTCAACACAACCAAATCAATCCAACCAAGAACAGCATTTTGTCATTTATGTTTCATTAGAGACCACTTCTTCAGGGGAGACAGCTATCTCTCTACAGATGCAAACCTAGGTAAGATAGAGAGGTATATTCAAACATATATTTAATACGTAAATATATATTTTAAAATTCTATGGCCAAACGTGATTGGAAAGCACGCATCAAATGCAGTTGAATAAATTTTTGTTGTTGTGGATCCTTTAACATAATAACATGCATTGTGAATATTGTTGTAAAAATTCCCCACTTACTGAAACAAGCACACTGATGATATCTTGGAGGAGTTTGGGGAATTACTCCCCTCCCCAATCTGCTTGGGAAGCTCCACTTGTACTTGTACTTGTAGAGGACCCCAGTAATGAGCCCTAGCTGGGAATAGGAATATGTTTTAGTGTCTTGTGCCAACTGATTGCCTTATTTCTGAAGCTGAGAGAAGAACTAGCAAGAGAGTGAATTGTCTTGTATTTAGAGCTTGAAGCGACCTCCAAGAGTGTTTACCCAATAGGTTCTACTCTGCTTCCGAGTCATTAGTAAAGAAAACTGTTTTGGACTTCATAAGTATGTTTTTATTTTGGGATCTTTCACCAAAATGCCAAGAGAGGAATTTGTTGTTGTATCAAAGATATGACAAAATCCCACTCTGTCTCATTCCTAGATTCATCATTGCTCTATCGGCAACAACTACGTAAGAGCCACAAAGCCAAGTTCTAGGAGGCCACGAAGGGCTACAAGGCTTGCTCCCTTCCTGCGAGAGCAGAGCTTTAGATTTCAATGTTATAACTGAAGCGTAAATAGAAGCATAATTTGAGAATCACTACTTGTCCTTTCTCATCAGTCAACATTCTTTAAGCGTGCCACCAGGATAATTTCAAAAGTGCTAAGTCCTTCCCCTCAAGTCTCTCCCTGACTGATATCTGGAAGGATTTTAAGAAGGACAGTAATACCCGAGTTTTGTGCAGAATTCCATCTCCAGGAAAACATGGAGACGGTGGCTGGGGTATCAGTTGCACACAGTCTAAACATTCCCTGCAGTCTTAATTAACCACATTTGCTTTCCTCTTGGCTTCAGGCTGAGTCAGACCAGCCATGACTGAAGCATGGTCACATGATCTGTGACTACATCTTGGGCTGTGATAAATGATCATGTCTCCTGACCCGCAAGAATTTGTGGCATTTTTTTTTTTAGTCTATATTGAGTCATTACTATTGCATCAAACCAAAATAAATGAGTGTCTACTGCTATTGTTATAATAAGAGAGAGAAGGGGAAAGATAGAAAGGGGGGAAGGAAAGAAGGGAGGGATGGAGGGAGGGAGGGAGGGAGGAAGAAAGGCAAGGAGAGAGAGAGAGAGAAAAAAAAAAAGATTGTCTGCCTCATGTGAACTTTCCAACCTTCCAGGCAGGACAGAGGGCTGTGTGCTCTCACAGTGATCTCCACAGGCCTCTGGGTGTTTGCCATATTGAATCCATCATGATAGTAAGCAGCAGAGAACATGCCTGGGTTTAAAGCATGATTCAGCTCTAATCAATTGTGTGAATCTGGGCAAGCTGTTTAAACTTTGTAAGGTTCCTTTTGCTGACTCCTTACTTTGTGCAGGTCCTAGTCACTCTCTACACATGTTAACTCATTGAGTCTTTCAAACATTTTAGAGGTAGGCCTTCATTAAGCCCATTTTCCAACCAAGACCAGGTGACTAACCTAGGTTAATATACGCATCTCCTTGTGAGGGTGGAATAAGATCATCAGCATAAAGCCCTCAGCACAGTACTTGGTCCACAGTGAGCACACCAAAGTTTCATTTTCATTTGTTATTTTTTAAGGTAAAGTTTATGTGCTATTATTATGGGGCACACGTTATTCTGACCACTTTATACATACTGATTCATTCATGCTGTGACATTGGTACAGTTCTCATGCCCATTTAATAGACAAGGAAAGTGAGGCCCAGAGAAATTATGATCTGCCCTCTGTCACATAGCTATTTAGTGGTGTCACCTGGATTTGAATCCAGTCTGGCTCAGAGACCATACTCGATCTTTATACCAAGCTGTCACTCGTATTGCTGTGTGTTTAAGTGTCGGCTGGCACCCATTTGCCTACGAGTTTCTCAAGGACAGGGACAGGGTCATATATTGCTGGTAGTCTCCCCTTTCTCTACCATCACTACAACCACTTCCCAGAACTGGGAGGTTCTGGATGAATTTGTTGTTGAATAAATGTACATGCTAAGAGGTCATGTATGATTTGATGAAGAAATTGTTTAAAAAAACTTGCAGGGGTGAAAGGTGGCTGCACTCGAGATGTGAAAGCAAATCAAGGAAGTACCATTAAGCACAATTTTAGTGAAATGGGAATATTTCTAACTCTACTTCGAAGATGCCCTGCATGCAGGATTTCTCAGTCAAGAAAGTCACATTTTCCTGCTGAATCTTGGATAGAATGTTTACCTCCAATGAGTAGGAGTTACTGGGTAGCTTTGCTCTTTTATTACTTGAGCTGTTTGTGCATAGCAACACTTATGGAGCCTTTTACCATTGGCCGGTTACTATGCTAAGCCCCTTAGAAGTGTTATCTAATTGACTCATTTTAACAACCACAGAAAGGAGGTTCTACCAGTATCCCCACTTTACAGATATGCAAACTGAGTCTTGAGGTCAATAGGCTCAAGGTCACATTCTCATGAGGATCTGAATCCACACCTGTAGAACTAGAGCTCATTTTGAGAGAAACGGAGTCCTGTTTCCAAGGGAGTCCTCCGGAGCATCAGTGAAGTAAGTGTCTGATTTGTGATGGCTTTGGTGGGCCCTCAGGCTACTGCCTGCCCGTCTTTTGGCATTTCTCACAAGTTATAGATGTCCAAGTTTCTGGTCTGCAGAGTGCAGCCAAGGAAAGGAATGAAGGAATGTAGGGTGAAGAGATAGTCCTGTTGGCCAGGTATTATTTCCTCCTTAAAACTGTTTCTAACTATAATACTTGTTGAATGCACAAGACAACCTGAGTGTAAGTGCTAACATTGGCCAAGAGAGTTGAACACTTACTCTATGTTTCCAGCGTCCAGATCCACTGCCTGACTTTCCTCTAAAATCCTGGGTATTATAGTTTTTTTTGTTTCTCCTTACTTTTTGATGCTGAAATATTTACCATCATGTTGAGATAGTGGTGTAGACTGTGTCATAAAAATTGTCTTTGATGCCAACAGCACACAAATATTACTGGGTGTTTTGTTTTTTGTTTTTTGTTTTTGGAGAGGGAGGGAAAATTGGCATTGGCTTGGAAGTCACCGTATGTTCAATATCAATGATTGAAGTTTCTTCTGGTTGGCTACTTCACAAATCCCCAAGCTCCATGAAACAGCATCAGAGACAATAAAAGGAAAAAAAAAAAAAAGCACAGAACAATAAAAAGGCATCCAGAAAGATTTTCATAAATGCAACAGTACTTTAAAAAGAAAAAGGAATTTTGTGTCTACTCCAGGTAGACACATAAAATCTTATGAACAAGTTCAAAGTCTCATTCATGAGGCTTGCATGAAGATTCTTTTAAAATTTTTAAAAGAAAAGAATCAGATGGGGGGAAAGAGAGAAAATGAGTGTTTGGGCCCTGTGAGTTTGGCAATCAGGAAAGGGATTCCTTACGCTTTCCCTTGCTGGAAGTGCCATGAGTCTTGAAGCCCCCAACGTTAGTGGAGTCTAGCCTTGTCACGGGGCTCATTAGTATTCATCATTAATTCATATTTTCAAAGCAACAAAGGAGAAAACAGCACTAGGAAGAATAAGGAAATGTCAAATCCTGGGAGTAACATTTCAGTGCAGTGTTGCAACTAAGGTTAGTGGAGGTTGTGCTGCTTTAAAAGCCAATCCAAACACAGAGAAGAGAAGAAAGCACACTGTCTTCTTGCCACTGAATGTCAAATTGCCTCTGCCACATCCCAGCCTATCTCTTCGTATCTGGAAAGTTCCTTTCACCCGGGCCCTACCAACCCAGCCTTTAAAGTCCCCTTTGAGATGCCTCCTTTGAGAATAATGAAGAGCGTATTTTGTGCTGTGTTTAGGGATTTACTGGGGATTATCTCATTTCACTTCACGACAACCTCAGGAGTCTGTGCCCACATTATCCCTATTCTATAGACAAGGTAACTGAAGACAAAAAGGTTTACTGACTTGCCCAGGGTTTCCTGGCTCATCAACTTTGTGGCTGGGTTGCAGACCCAGAGCCTGTGCTTTAAGGGGCCACAAACAGGACCGCCGAGCCTCCAGCCATGCCAGGCGCTGCCCTTCTCAAGACTCCCTCACACCCATGCTCTCCCCTGGCTTGAGAGGGGGTGGTTTGGATTTCTGGCGATCCAAGTATTGATTGATTAAAAAAAACAAACAAACAAGGGCGCCTGGGTGGCTCAGTTGGTTGAGTGACTGCCTTTGGCTCCGGTCATGGTCCCGGAGTCCCAGGATCGAGCCCCGCATTGGGCTCCCTCCTCAGCAGGGAGTCTGCTTCTCCCTCTGATCCTACCCCCTCTTGTGCTCTCTCTCTCAAATAAATAAATAAATAAAATAAAATCTTTAAAAACAAACAAACAAACAATAAATAATAAAAAAACCCACATACATTTAGCATCAGTTTTTGCTGAGCCTCCTATCCTCACTGTGGGGGTTGAAAAATGAATAAGCCCAGGGAGGGTATTTTCCCTACACAAATCATCATTCTGTGCTTCCCGTTGATAAATGACCATATGTAAGGATCATGTATATGAAACTGTATTTTTAGCAGCCTTTTATAATATTTAAGTATGAGGGGATACATGTGGTCTCTGTGTTGCAGCCCTTCCTAGGCTTTTCTCTTTTTCTTGCCTTCTCCATTCTCTTATTCTTCATGTAACCAGTCACTCAGCAAACCTTGGCTGGGTGCCCACAGCATGTCAGGTACCATGCTAAGGAAATGGGAGTCCAAGGATGAGCAGAGGAAGGTCCCCATATTCCGGGGCGGTGGGGAGGGTGTTCCCAGACATGGAAATGGAATATTATGATAGAAAATAAAAGCTAACATTTATTGACACTATTTGCCACTCTAAGCATATTGCCCTTTTTGCCCACTTAGTCTTCTGCTAGTTGCTATTATTCCCACTGTACAGATGGGAAAACCAAGGCACAGAGACCCGCCTATAGCTTCGCAGCTAGCAAGCGCACGGCGAGGCTTCCCAGCTCAGCAGTCTTGCTCCAGGGCCTGGGCTCACACCCATTCTGCTTCCCAGCTCAATCGTACAAGTTCTACTTAGGGAAGAGAACAAGGGGCTCAGGCACAGATGAGGCTAATGTTCAAACTGGGGCTTGAGGGATAAGTGGAGGTTAGAACGCTCTCAGATAATTCTTTTGGTTTTAGTTTTTAATTCTTTTCTTTTTTTTTAATTTACTTTTGAGAGAGAGAGAGAGAGGGAGGGAGGGAGGGAGAGTGCATGCACAGGAGCATAAGTGGTATGAGGGTCAGAGGGAGAAGCAGACTCCCCACTGAGCAGGGAGCCGGATGTGGGACTCGATCCCGGGGCTCTGGGATCATGACCTGAGCCGAAGGCAGACACTTAACGACTGAGCCACCCAGGCGCCCCAGTTTTAGTTTTTAATTCTTTTAGTGTGCTCTTTCTGAAATGTCCGAGTCTACTGGGAGTGAGGTATAGTTGAGAGAAACAAATCGGGTTTAGGCTGTCAGTTATCTGTCTCAACGTTTGGTACGGTCCGGGCCTGGGGTGGGGTCAGTGCAGACGGAGTAGAGGTTGTGACCTCATCACAGGAAATAGCCTAGAAGGTTATAGGTCCTGATAATTCCTCCATATGTGCTGCTTTTTTTTTTCCCCCTTCCCCATGTATCTCTTTCTCCTGCAGATAGCAGCCAAAAGAAAAACAAACCTGCTCAACTGAAGGGGCTGGTCCGTTAGGATGCAGTTAACTGAGGCCACACTGGACAAAGTGAGAGTGGAGGCCTTGATTTAATCTCCATGTGGATCTGTCAGTTTCCGCTAACAGGTTTCATCTGTTGAGCCAATTCTGATTGATGGGTAGTATGGGCATTGAGAAGCGTCCTGAGGCTGCGTGCCGGGTCAGGAGGACCGCTTCTGTAATCCACTAGCAATGTCTGCCAACAGCACAGCCTGGGCTGTGGTAGCGCATTTGCTAAGTCGCTTCCAAGTTCCTGATCAAGAGGAACTCTGATGCAAGACAACAGATATTTGGTAGACGACTTTAACAGTATACCTCAATCTGGAGCTAGGGGAGAGGGAAAATAATTTGAGGTCACGTGGATGTTCCCCAGTCCTGCTCTGGTACAGAAGGGAACCAAACCGAGGTCCACACTCAACCCCTAATAGCACACTCTGGCCACACTCAGATAATTGCACAACAGGTATCAGTGCTGTGAGCTAATAGATATAAATGACACAACCCTCTGCGTATAAATCCGGAGGGACATGCCCGAAACAACTCTGGCTGCTAAGTGAGGTTTGCTGAACTAGCTTTTTTTTTTTTTTTTTTTTTGCTTTTCTTCTTAATCTAATTTTAAACAGACCTGTGGTACATTCTGTTTGTTCTATGTGGCTTAAAGTTCTTAAAATTTGTTTGCACCTAAAACCAGTGGGGAAGTGGCTACAGGAAATTTCCTTATGTCTGTTACACGTCCAGGATTCTACTGTACAGAGGCAGCAAGGCTGGTTGGTCTCTGCATAGCTGAATTGAAATTAAACATTGCATTACTATTATTATTGCATGCTTAGAATAATGAAGGCAGACACTCAGACTACACTTGGGTATTATGGGGAAGACGGATTTTATTTTCCTGGTTCATTTTGTTAATTCCTGAGGTCATTCTAAGCTTTAGGTCTAAGTGAATGGAGGACAAGTTCTCCAAACATCACATTTGCATGCATGGTTGCTGGGGTTATTATGATGACTTTTTCCAGTTATACGTTTCCCTCCTGAGAGGTTGTAATTTACACCTCCGCCTGAAGTGTCTATCACACGATTACTACTATCTCTTTTTCTTAGGATTTCCTTTTGGGGTGATGATAAGGAAATCAAACCTATAGATGGACGGAATACCCTTTGCCTTCTGAGAGGTTTCAGGCACGGGCAGTGGAGAGGAGAGATTTACTGGGGAAATGAACCTAGCAAAATACATTTTAACATGGAATACTCTAAAAGGTAAATGTATCAATTAATACTCACTCTGAGCTTAATTAATGTGTGTTTGCAAAAATCCTGCCCGTGGCAAAATAAGAAAGAAAGAGACAGAGAGACAGAGAGGCAGAGAGAAAGAAAAAGAAGATAGTAAGTTTAAATGAGAGACATTAGGTTGAACGACATGAAGCTGTCAATATTTAACTAATTTTGATATACAGAGGAGACAATTTCGCATGGTTCAGCCTAACAGCTCTCAGTGCCTGTGACACAGATATTCGGGACATGTGTAGGGACCCATCAGTTTTAACTGGCACCAGGTCCAAACTATGTGTGACATCCACATTTCCATGGCGTAAAGATTCTTGCCCAGAGCCCCTCTGAAAGCAACTCCAGCTCCCCAAGGGGCGTCCTGGTGCCTGTGACCTCAAGAGCGAGAAAAACAAAATTCACAGGCAGAGAAGTAGCTGTTTAAACATCCTTTGATTTTCCCTCATCACTTAGTAAATGCATTAAATGAAGCTGCAGATGTTTTGCTGTCAACACAACGCTGTATTATGGTGTGTTATTTTCCTGATAGAAACATTTTCTATACTGTAAATAAACACAGTTCTGTTAATTAGTTAATGAATTATTTTTTAATGCTCCATTAGGCTTTAGAAAAAAATAGCGCAAGCTATTGAAAGTTCTCATTTTTAATAAACAGACCTTGTAGTAAATACAGAACGCCTAATATTTGCTGAAATGGTAGCTCTTGTAGGAGGAATTATGACTCCAGCCCTCCGTTTTAAGTTTTTATGTGCTGCACAGAGGGTTTTAGGCTTGGAGATTAAGGTTTATTAGAAATGCCCAGGATTTGGGATGGAATATCGGAACGTAACATCTTGAAGGAAGGGACAGATACCAGAGACTTGCTCACTTATTTCCTATTTTATCTTTTCCTGCAGGAGGGAGGTGCTTTAAACAAGTAGCAGAGAATTCTGCGCCTAAGGTCCAAGTCAACCTGAGAAAAGCCAGAACTTGAGCAACAAAACAAACCCCATAAGCCTCCTTCTTCATTCTTGAGTCACGCAGTTTTCCTCCAAACAAGGACGGAGTCCCTTTGCTTGTGGAGTGTCTCAGTCCAGCAGTAGATTGGAAAAATGTCCAAGCAGGGGACGCGAGTTCTCTCCCGGATGAGTTCATTTCAATAGTCACTGTGTTTCATCGGATGCAGCTGGTTACATTTTTAATAGGCAGATGGCTAATTTTACAGTTCCAAGCCAATCTCTCATTGGACACCATCCAGAAAGCCCGTGGTGGGGTAATGCCCGGCAGAAAGTTCAACAGGACACTTGGGGGGAACATATGCTAATGTCAGCCCTTTTACTTAAACGTCTTTAAAAAGAATATTCAGTGCTAAGCTGAGGGATTTTCACAGACTCCAGCCTAACACCAGATGGGTGGCCAGCTATGAAGCCTTTAGGGCCTAAGCAAATGCTCTTAATCAGGCTTGGATGGTCAGAGAATCAAATAGTATCAAACCAGTAATCACTGAGTGATTTCTTGTCTTTTTTTTTTTTTTTTTTTTTTTTTATGACAAAGGTGTGTGCACTTGCAGAAGTGACCTGGCTAACTACAGATGCGATTTTCTCTTAACCGAAGGCCCTGGCCTTATTAAAGCTGTGTAGTTCTGTGATTACCTCTGCATCCCGGCCTCGGTTTTGGACACACCTCCCTCTCTGACTCTCCGGGAGTTTTAACTAATGTCCACGTACCTCCCCCCAGGTGACAGCTGCCTCCCCCCAGGGTCGGGGAGAGGTCGGGGTATCTGGTGCAGTTCTAAATGTTTCTTTATTTTTAAACTGTTTGGAAATCTCTCTCTCTCCAAAGCAATGGCTATTTAGACATCTTAATTAAAAGGGAATTTGGGAATATCTCCCATTTTGTAGTGCATGTAATCAAGCATTTCTTATTCTCCGCAGAAGGACTTTGGTGTCTTCACAAAAGGCTTTGAAATGTCCTAAAACAATCCCCCGCAGCTCGGGGTGGAGGTAGGGGTGGGAGGGAGTTAAAAAACCCAAAGCAAAAAACAACAAACATTTTCTGGGAGGTGATAAAAGTCTTGGATGCAAAGTATCCTTATTTTATCCCTTGTGATGAATTGCCATAGGGTGACTGGAAAACTATTTAAGAACCACAATGGTAAATGCCTTTGTTTAAATGAGGCAAATGTTGTTTACCTCTAAGCAAAATAAAAGATGAGGATCAGAAGAAAGAGGGGATCAAAAGAGCTTTCTCCAAACAGATTTATAAAAGAGAGTGATTTTTAAGTGATTTCAACTCCTACTTTATAAAAATATTTTATAAGGCACTTTTCCGAAAATAATATGGTTCTGAAGAGTTTTCCTCCCCAAATCGCTTCCTGAAAATGGTGACATTATTTTTATCCAGTGCAATTGGCTACACTGGACTTTATTTAAAACAATGCAGAGAAATCCAACAAAGCCGGTAACTCTGCAGAAGGAAACCGGGCTTTATTTTCTTTTTTCTTTTTTTCTTCTTTTGGCCAGGAAAATAACCTTCAAACCTCAAATTGAATCTATAAATGCTTCTATCAAATTTTTCTTTCAAGAACCTGGAAAGCGGTTCATTTTGTTTTACAGCACAGGTTTGAAAAGAGTTTTCTTGCAGAGTTTTTGTTTTATAATCAAAATAATTCAAGGGAAGTGACATGACTTTTCTTTTGAGTTTTTTTTTTTTTTCTGGACAAAGTCTAGTAGAGGGAGAGAGAAGAGAGAGGGGGGGAAAAAACTCTAACCAATTCCAAGACTAGCAGACAAAAGTTACACACAAAGGGAAAACCCTCAAAGATAGTTATAAATTATTCTGTCACTAAATTAAAGTATTGGTAGAAGAAAAGTCTTCAAAATGTAAAATGAGTACTAGTCAAATACCTTCACAGTTAACGGCATTATGGAAACTTCTCTCTGGAGTGAGTAGCCCCCTCGCCACCACCACCAGTACATTTTAGCCTTTGATTTTTTTTTTTTTAATGTAGTTTAAAGAAACTTTATGCCATTTACCAAATAAATAAATAAATAACTTCGAAAGGAAAAAAAAGCCAAAGGAAAAGCAGAAATTAGGGCAGTTTTTAAACTACAAGCCAACTGTTTGCTCTACTTTGCTTTATTTATTAGTTCTTAAGGTATTTAAAACTTGAGCATTAAAACTGCAGAATAATTTGCAAATGAATGCCGTTGGAGTTGTGAAATATAACTCAGAGCTGAATGTGGGTTATTCAGACAAATGGCTGCTTTGTTCGAGGAGGGGAAGTAAAGTTCTGTGTTAATTTATTACAAACTGCAGCATTTCATCCCTGATGTCCAGGCAACAATGTTTTTTATTTCGAGTAATTTATAAGCACTTCCCAGAGCACTTAGCAGTGATGTCCTGGGCTATTTTGCTCCCAGAAACCGAGTGTATATGTATTTACTGTGGGAATTTGTTTTTAATAAAACTGTTGTGAAGCATTTTTATTCCTTTGCTTTGTTACATTAAAAACATTCGCTGCATAAGTAATGTATTTTATTCCAAGTTGAAAGGCAGCAGATCACAGCCGGCAACTGTATTGGGGGCGGGGGGGAGGCTAATGGCGAGAGGGGTATTGAGGGCAAACCAGGCTATTTTCCCTGAAGCTCTAGGTGTCTCCTCTACGTAGTTGTCTTAACCAGGCAGCTGGTGGATGATGACCAAGGGTCCCCCACGTGTCCGGGAGGTCCCAGGACACGAGCACCCCGGACTACAACTCACGCTTGAGAACTGAATAGAAGAAGGGAGAATAATGTGTCCTGAATGCATGTGTGTCTACTGACCGTGCGTGTGCCCCCGTAAACACACACACACACACACACACACACACACACACACACGTGATCAATGCCACAAATCCTTAAATTTTCATATAGTTCTCTATTAGCTCCTAGAATCGGTTCACAACCCTAGAGATTCCAAAATTGGCCTTTATTTTAATTTCTAAGGAAAACCCACAGGGAGCCTGGTTCCTACATACACAATTAAAAAACAAAAAAATCAGAATTACCGGGATGCCCTTTGCTGGGTTAAAATTGTGCCAAGGAAACTCAGAACCATATTCAGGTCCCGGTTTTCAGCTTTGGTGAGAGAACTGTGGAGAATTCTAAAATTCACCAAAGTCTTGCTCCAAAGGTTTAGAGGTAGCTGTCCTGTTGATGGCAAGAGCCCTTCTCAAGATTCTGGCTCCCCCTGTGGATCTTTAATCATTTCACTTTCTCAGGGGCGCCTGGGTGGCTCAGTAGGTTGGGCGTATGCCTTCGACTCAGGTCATGATGGCAGGGTCCTGGGATGGAGTCCTGCCTTTGGGGAGGGGGGGGCTGCTCCGTGGGGGGCCTTCTTCTCCCTCTGCCTCTGCCAGCTGCTCCCCCTGCTTCTGCTCGCTCTCTCAAATAAATAAATAAAATCTTTGAAAAAAATCATTTCACTTTCTCAAGAAGGGATGAGTTAGTTGAAGTCATAGCTTGCCCATCTGTCTGTCTATGTATCTCTCTATGTATCTCTGTATCATCACCTATCATGCAGTATGGTACCTTGGTACCTCGACTGCAGGAAAAATACTTTGTGCTAGTCCTACCAGCTGGTATTACAGGAAGGTGATAGATAATTTCCGTAGGCATGTATTCGTGACCACAGAATTTCTGTCTATTAAACATGCATGTGTCACGTGGTACTTTACCCGTGAACACAGCTGATGCACTCTGGGCCTCCAAAGGCAAAGATTATAGCAGGCCTTCCAGCCTACTGAGGTAGAGGAGGGTGTATCAAATGCAGCCTCATAATTATCTAGACACATTTGAGAAGTTCTTTATAATTTGAAAATTGCTTTGACTTTTAAAAAAGAAATTTGATGAGCAATTACTCTATAATAATAGATTTTAAAACTTATTATTAAAAAAATAATGAGGGAAGAGTTTGAACAAATTACCTTTAGGAGAATCTAGGGGGTTTTTGTGTGTGTGTGTTTTT